>NW_019154092.1:14824141-14945771 GCF_002288905.1 Enhydra lutris kenyoni
CTAGAACCTTGAGAATCGTCATTCTGAACTCTTGATCTGACATATTACCAATGTCTGTATTGATTAGGTCCCTAGCCTTCGATACTGCCTCTTGTTCTTTTTTTTGTGGTGAATTTTTCCGCCTTGTCATTTTGTCCAGATAAGAATATATGAAGGAGTGAGTAAAATACTAGAAGGATGGCAACAACCCCAGGAAAATATGCTTTAACCAAATCAGAAGGGATCCCAAATCGTGAGGGGGGAGAAAGGGGATAAAAAGAGCTTAAAAAAAATAAAGAAAGAAAAGAAAAAATTAAAGAAAACAAATAAAGAAGAAATATAAAAAAGAAAAAAATGTATATATATTAAAGTAGTTAAAAAACGTTAAAAAAGAAAAGGGTAAAAGTTACAAAAAATAGCAGAAGAAGAGAAAAAAATTGAAAAAGGAAAATAAATTAAATTAACAGGAAGGCTAAAGAATCATGGGGAGAAAGCCATGAGTTCAGTGCTTTGCTTTCTCCTCCTCTGGAATTCTGCCGCTCTCCTTGGTATTGAAACTGCACTCCTTGGTAGGTGAACTTGGTCCTGGCTGGATTTCTTTTTGTTCTTCTGGGGGAGGGGCCTGTTGTAGTGATTCTCAAGTGTCTTTGCCCCAGGAGGAGTTGCACCGCCGTTACCAGGGGCTGGGCTGAGTAATCTGCTCAGGTTTGCTTTCAGGAGATTTTGTTCCCTGAGCGCTTTCCGTAGTGTTCCAGAGGATGGGAATGAAATTGGCAGCCTCCCAGTCTCCGGCCCGGAGGAGCCGAGAGCCCGGGGCCCCACTCCTCAGTGCTCCCTCAAGAACAGCGCCAAATTACTCCTGTCTGCCTGGCCTCCAGCCGCGCTCTGAGCTCACGGAGCCTGCAACCGGTTCAAGGTAACCTTGAGCTGTGAGCTCACTCCTAAGCTCCGTCTCTGTAGCCGGCTTCCCTGTTCTAATACCTGTAAGCTCTGTGACACTCAGACACCCCCGATCCTTCTGTGACCCTGCGGGACCTGAGGCCATGCTGACCCCGCGTGGGCTTCACCCCGGTTTAGCCTCTGGAGTGATGTCCCTCAGCGGAACAGACTTTTAAAAGTCCTGATTTTGTGCTCCGTTGCTCCGCCGCTTGCCGGGAGCCGGCCCCTCCCCCCGCGGTCTATCTCCCCGTCGCTTTGGATTCACTTCTCCACCTGTCCTACCTTTCAGAAAGTGGTTGATTTTCTGTTTCTAGAATTGCTGTTCTTCTTCTCTTCGATATCCCGTTGGATTTGTAGGTGTTTGCAATCTTTAGATAAGCTATCTAGCTGATCTCCTGCTACTTGAAGTAGTCTCAGCCTGCTACTTCTCTGCCATCTTGACTCCTCCCTCCTTAATAGCCTGTTTTAAATAAACACATGTGTTTTGTTAATTCTCCTCTGTTCCCATTGATCCTTTGGCAGGAAGGATATCCAATGCTCTCCCCTGGCACAGCCTCCTCAGCAGCCAGCACTCCTGAGTTTTGACTTATTACTTCTCCCATACGTGGTCCCGTAGGAACAAGAGGCAACTATTCTCACATAATGTCATTGTTTTTAGATTGCCATTTGTTCTGTGTGCAAAATCTTATCCTTTTATGAGGCACATGCCATGCAGCCATACTTCCATCTTCCACTCCCTATCTCTGTTGTCTACTGATTTAATGATTAGTTTCTTTTTTAAAAGATTTTATTTATTTATTTGAGAGAGACAGTGAGAGAGAGCATGAGAAAGGAGAAGCAGACTCCTAGTGGAGCTAGGACCCCAATGCGGGACTTGATCCTGGTACTCTGGGATCATGACCTGAGCCGAAGGCAGTTGCTTAACCAACTGAGCCACCCAGGCGCCCTAATGATTATTTTCATAAATCATTGAGACTCTTGGCCTTTGCTTCCTTGTTTTCTTCCTTATTCCAAGCACTCCTCTCTTGCTCTCTTCTTCATGTCTTCTGTATATACATGTGGAAGATCCATCTAATTCTGTAGTTTCGAAGTTTTGTGCTCTCCTCAGTGTAAAGCTATTGTATCTTGTTTAACAAATCCTTCTCTCTCCCAAGGTCAGAGAAGTTTTCCTTCTATTGTTTTAAAATATTTTATAATTTTGCCTTTCACATTTAGATATTCATTACAGTGGAATTGGAATTTATGTATTGTAAAAGGAAGGAGTCGAATTTCACAATTTTTCTATAGGTAGATTCCTAAATGTTGTTCCATTTATTGAAAAGCCTTTCCCCAAGGATCTGAAATTCCAGCTCTATGATGAATGAAGTTCCATTGTGTATGGGAAAATCTGTTTCTAGGATCTTTGTTTTACTCTATTGTCCAATTTATCTATGCTTGTCTTACTAACACCCTGGTTCAATTATCGTAATTGTTTATAGCAATTGTTGATATTTATTAAGGCAATTCTTACTCCTTATTAGTTTACAAACATTTGGTAGGGAACTGTAGGCCTTTTTTCTGTACCACATCAATTTCAAAATCAGCTTTTCAGGCTCCTTAAACAACCTGTTGAGGACTATTGGGATTTGACTGGAATGGCATTGAAGCTACAGATTAATTTTGGGGAGAATTGACCAATGTACTGAGACCATCAATCCATAAACATAGTATATCTCTCCATCAGTTTAGTTCTTGCAAATGCCTACCAATAAAGTGTTATAGCTTTCTTTGTATAATCTAGATTGTCTTTAGAAATCTGTTTGATTAATTCCCATATTGTTTCTAGCCTTTGATGCTATGGTGAATAGTATTTTTTAAAATTTTATTTTTGAATTCTTTGTTCTTGGCAAATAAATGTGTAATTAATTTTTGTATATTAATTGTAATCCAGAAAATTTGGTAAACAATTCTAATAACTCACGTAGATTCTTTTGCAGACAATGACAGTATTGTTTCTTTTCTTCCTAACCTTATAACTTTTATTTGTTTTCTGACCTTAGTGTGCTGACTGGGATTTCCATTATAATTGTATTAGAATTGGTGACAGTTAATACCCTTGTTTTGTTTCCAGTATTTAAGGAACTATTTTGAGCTTTGTACTTTTAAGTGAAATGTACTTTGTAGATTTTGTATAGATATTCTTTATCAGCTTAAGGTTGTTAACTTCCTTTGATGCTTTGTTAACAATTTTTACTATAAAAGAATGTCACATTAGGCACCTGTGTGGCTCAGTTGGTTAGGTCTCTGCCTTTTGTTCAGGTCATGATCCTAAGGTTCTGAGATCTAGTCTCTGCATCAGACTATGCTCAATGGAGAGTCTGCTTCTCCCTCTACCCCTCCTCCTACTCACGCTCTCTTTCTCTCTCAAATAAATGATTAAATCAAATCTTGGAAAAAAGAATGTAATATCATGTTCTTTTTGAAATATGCTGATGAGTTATATTAATAGAGTTTATGATGTTGACTTGTCTGTATATTCTTTGGTTAAGAGGTTTTACCTGTTTCACATTGTTCAGTTTGATTGCTAATTTACAGAGTTATTTAGGATTTTTCACCTATTTTTATGAGTGAGATTGGCAAGCAACTTTTTTTTTCTTTTAATGTGTTAACCTGATTTTGATATTGAAGATTTTGTAGACTCAAAAATAGTATTGAGAGTGTCTCCTTTTTTTCTATACACTGGGGTAATTTGTATAAGATTGGAATTACTCTTTTTCATAATGTCAGTGACTTATTGGTTATGCTTTCATTTTATGTCTATTCCTTTAAATTGTTAAACATATTTAATATTACTATTTTAAATTCTTTGTATTTGCTACTGGGCTTGGTGCAAGCAACTGTGCTTGCTGTTGGACATTGCTAGAGTATCATTATTTAATCATGGAACACCAATCGACCATACAGCCTGTTTCCTATCATGACCTGATGTCATGTTACTCAGTAAGCCATATATGTGGGTCTAAGCAGCAACAATTTATCACCAATACAGAAGACTATGAAAGACAATGGGCTTAGGCAGATATAAAAGCTATAACTAAGTTGTATGAGTGGGCATTTCAGACACTTTTAGAACCAGCTCCTGTTACATTGCCTCTTCTCTCTGAGTTCATCATAGGGAATATCTTATGACCAGGTGACAGAAGAAAAAAACTCAGGAGATGCGTGGGTGGTGCAGTTGGTTAAGCATTTGACTCTTGGTTTTGGCTCAGGTCATGATCTCAGGGTCTTGAGATGGAGCCCCGTGTGGGGCTTTGTGTTCAGCACAGAGTCACTTGGAGTTTCTCTCTATCCCATCCCTCCCTGCCCCCATGAGTGTGCTCTCTCTCTCTTAAATAAGTAAATACATATTTTAAAAAAGAAAAAACTCAAATCTTTTAAAAAAAGAAAGGCTACAGATAAGTAGCTCTGCAAGAAGTGCTGCTATCAACTGAGAACGGATGACTGTAGCATCATAGTTTAACTCAGATGTGACCCTGAAGGAGAGGAATGAAGTAAAATTTTCCCAATGGGCATATTTGCTTCGTTTGTTTGGAGTGACTTGACAGAAGCATATATCTATAGCATTTTAGGGCAGTTGCTTACAGTTTGATTGGATCATCAGGGATTTGGAGGAAACAGAATTGTAAAATGGGTGACAAATTCTGGGAGAGGAGCACTTGGAGTTGGCACACTGAGAAGATATTTGTGTCTTTTGTGAATACCAAAAAAGGTCATCTTATTAAGAAGGCTGCTAACAATTAGAACGACAAAATGAAGGCCTCTGAGGATGTCAGTCTTTCATCAACCACCCCACTGTTTGCACAATAGGCCCAGGAATGAAGTGTCACGGTGGCAGTGATGAAGGCTAAGCATGAGATCCACAACATGGACTTCCCTTTCCCTGACCTGGTTACTGCTACTGATGAGGGTCTAATCTGCCAATAGTAAATACCAGTGAGCACTTAATATAATAATACTCTTTGAGGGGACCAGCCAGTCACCTGGAAGGTTATTGATTACACTGACTTCTTCCACTGTGGAGAAGGCAAACTTTCATCCTCCCTGGAATAGACAATATTCTGCAAATGCATTTGCCTTCTCTGCCATATGCTTCTGCCAGCATCACTATCCCTGTACTCACAGACTACCTACGCAATATTGCAGTATTCCATGTAGCCTTCCTATGAGTCCAGGGATTTATATCACAGCAAAGAAGGTGCTTTGGTCATAGCTTAGTTAAATGGCAATATTTTTTTCTCTCTCAAAGGTTCATAAAATATAGTCTGATATGATGGCATGTTCTGTGGCTATGATAGGACTCCTAGCCATAGACTCATATGACAAGGGCACATGTTACTATCTCAAATTGCCTGCGGAGACATAGGGAAAGACATAAGACAGATAGAAAGAAGTTATTTTTGTCACTTGTTCTGTTTTCTTAAGCAATTCACTTAAGCACTCTGGGGTTAATACTAGTTTCCTCATAGTCAGAATTAGGTAAATAATGTCTACATTCACAATAAATGAAATGTTCCTGACCTTTAGATAGGTACACAGTAGTTTCTGGATGACTAGAGAACATAAGCTTTTTAAACCTTCAGTCTATGATACTATTGTTACCTATAACAGAGGGTATTTCCTGTGGAATCAATGTTACTGGCTTCAGATACCATCCACTTGCTGTCCAACATGAGGAAATGCTCTCATCTGAATCATCACTGCTTTGTGTTGTTTTAAGTATATTATTCAGTTCAGGAGATAGAAAAAACAACAGTAATTCAAAATTCTTAATCTTCTGATGGATTTTATTTATTTATTCATTCATTCATCATTCTGGAAAGAATTTTTCCTGTAATTGGTACTAGACTGTACTTTGCAACAGAAGAATGATTTAAACACTCCTTGGGAAGCTAAATTCAAGTATTTTCTGTTAGATTTCTCTTTGGGCCTAAATATAAATATTTCCTTGTTGCTATTTTATAGCCATTTTATACTGATCAAGTATATTTTGGCCTCTGACATTTTTCTTGGTCCTATGGAGATGTATTTTGTGCCTCTTAAGAACTATAAGTGAAACAAAAATACAAAACCCCTCAATACACAAGTTTTATTTATTAGGAGCATAGAAATAAAAGAGCTCTTATGTAGTAGCATTTTTAATATAGACAACAAACAAAATATATATAAAACATGATGTGACCCTTTTTTAAAGTGCTGATGTCTTTTAGACAGGTAACATACCCTTCACTTGTGTGCATTAGGTCAGATATTTTTATGATTATTGATACAAATGTAAGCACGTTTGAGTTTCACTACTTTTTTTACCCCTAATGTAAATATCTGAAGTAATTTTTGAGTATGCATCCTTTTATGGAATTTTTCGGGGTACGAAACAGAGAACAAGTATAAATGTGTCTACTAATATATAAGTATAAATAAGTATAATTATACTATGTAAGTATGAATATGTATAAGTTAAGTATAAATATATGTTATTAAGTTAAACCTATAAAACATTAATTAAAATTATTTTAAGATAATTTAGCAAATGTAATTTAAAAATAAATTTCTATTAACAAATCAAAATTCTTTAATATCAATTTTGTTCATGTTTGCTTATAATCATATTTTATATTAAGTGACAAAATCATTCTAATGAGGTGTCTTTGCTACTTAACAAAGATATTTCAGTGTTTGGTGAACTACCATAAATAGTGTATGCCTGATTTTTACCAATAGAAAAAGTTTTAGACTTGAATTTAGAGATTTATTTCTAGTTCTGGGGTTATCAGAACATTTGGACAAATAATAATCTCCTTGGACCTCATTATCCTTACTTAAAAGCTGAAGAAGTTATACTAAATGAGTTTCAAAGGCCAATTTATCTCTAAAAACTAGAATGATCTGATAAAAAATGAATTTCACAGCTATTTAGGTCAAGCTAGGAAAAATTACTCTTAGGAAAATATTATTTGTTTGCCTATTTGTATGCCTCACTAGCTTATAAATTTCACCAGGGCAAGATTGTGACATATTTTAGTATGCCAGTGACAAGCATGTCTCCTATATATCCAGTGCTCAGTGAATGTGGAATAAATAATTAGTGTCATTGCAGAAAAAGTAAAACCAGAAAATAGTGTTCTGTTGTGCCTTTCTAAAAGCCTCATCCTTCTACTTAAAAAGGAAACTTAGTGGAAACACACACACACTTACACACACACACACACACACACACACACACACACACACACACACACACACTTGAATCTTGTTAAGACTTACAGGATAATGTGAGAAGTTTCAGTTGGCAATTGTTAAGTTAAATCTTAAAGTCTGTGACATTATAAGTGGTGCAAACATTCAATTAAAACTATAAAACCCCAAATTATAAGATCATGTGTAATTTATTTAAAATACCAGTGTCTTCTAGCTTAATGCAGATTCTTCATCTATTATTAATGAACTAGACCTTTAAAACCACTTGGCAAGACAGTTTTATTGCTGGCTAATTGGGATCCACATTTTAAAGGCATATTTTATATAAAATAGAAAAACTGAACAACTTTTCTGGTACTTGAAAAACAAAGTTTGGTGTTTGTCCATTTAATTATCTTCTTATTCTTTCTATTTCAAGTTAGTTTTCTTCCATTTAAGAGATGTAGCTAACACTAAAACTCTAAATGAATTATTTCTTATAATAAGGAACCCTAATTTGAACCTTTCATCATGAATTTGTGTAGTCATTTTTCTTAATATCTCAATGCTCCTGAAAATATGCAGTATACTTCCTGTTCTGCTGGAAAAGTTGAAACACCAAAGATTAATTATTTTTATAGAAAAATGTGTTCCATGTTTTAGGATCAATTAGGAGTTTGATATTGCTGACCCCAACTGCTGTTATCATGATTTGAATGGTTTTTTCCTTTCAGAGAACATGTCATTTATTATATAGGAGACCTCCCCTATTAATTTCAACTGAGTTGACTCATGAGTAAATATTTCTATATTGTTCTGTTTTGTTGAAGTCACTGACTTCATGATAGACTTGAGAAGAGAACTGGCATTATTTGGAAACAATACTATCATATATACCAAGCAGGCTACTCTTTTCTTGAACCTTGTGAATTTTGATGACTTAAAAAATTTGCCCAAAAACTCAATGTGTTCAAAAATTTTTGTAGCTTTATTTTGCTAATATTTTGTCACAAGGTAAAAAGGATTTTATAAATGAAAAGCTGCAAAGTATTTGTGGAAGATAATTCTCCATGGGTCTCTCATCTTTCTAATCATTTTATAGGCAAGGCACAAACTGTCTTTTATTCTGGATTATTTTTTCAACAATATTTGGTTATAGCAAAAACCTTGGAAAATAGAGATGGTGTCTCCCTTGGGAGCAAAGAGCAGGCATGCTTGCTGTATAATGTAATCAATGTAATGATTGTTTTCCTCTTACTAACAAATATAAAAATGTGTTTTTCCTAAGTTCAGAATTCCTTTCTTATAGTGACACCCAGTGTGTGTTCAGATGCCATCTAGTCTTCTCCAGGTCATTTTTTGGAAATGGGAGCTTGCAAAACTGGTGAAAAAATGATGATGCTCTTGCTGCTGCTATTGCAGTAATAAAATATATTTAATAAAATACCTTTATCTCTGACCAGGGATCTTCTGCATTCACAAAACTATGGCAGGATAACTTATCTTGCAAGTAGGGGAAAACTCTCACCCTCCATACTCAGAAAAATTATTGACCGTACTCAGAAAAATTTATGTGATTATATTGACCTCCAGTGAATTTAGTCTATAATTAAACTTAATTTTTACCTGAAAACCATACTGTTCTATTTATCAACATTCTCTTCAATTTTACTCCCTTTTGCTCAAACTAATGGTATTATCTAAGCACATATTCTATACCATAGAATTCTTTCTTCATTGTACATTGACCATATCTACTATTTTTCTATGCTTTATTCACATTTCACTAGTTCCTCAAGTGTCCTTTTCCCTATGTAACATCCCATTTACATTACATTTACCCATCCCATTTTCTTAGCCTCCTCTGGCTTATGACAGTTTCTTAGATGTTTCTTCTTTTTGATGACTTGGACACATCTGAAGAATACCAACTGAATATTTTGTAGGATGCCCTTCTAGTGGAATTACTTGATATTTTTCTTCTCACTAAAGGGGTTATAAATTTTGGGGCAGAAGATCGAAGAGCTGAAGTGAAATTCTCACCACATCATATCAAGTTACATGCTAGCAAACCTGACATCACTGGTAGTATTAATCTTGATATAATAATATATAATAATAACCTTGATTGCCTGGCCAGGGAGATGCTTGCCAGGTTTCTCCATTATAAAGTTTTTTTTTCCTCCTTTCCAAACTCTACTCTTTAGAAATAACTCACTAAATGTAGCTAACACTCCTGGAAGGAAGGGAAGATCCCAGTTCCACAACCTTGGTGGAGGGAGTGTATAAACAAATTATTTTTATTTCCTCTATGTGGGAAACTTTTTTCTACCATTATTTTTTAGTGAAGACTTTACTTATACTGGCACAGGCTTGTGAATATTGGTTTATGCTTTGGGTTATAATCCAATAGTATGTTATTTATTTAGTTCTCATTGTTTATAGCTTTGGTCATTGGGACCACTTTGAGGAGAACTTCTGGATTCTTTTGAGATATATATATATATAAAATCTTCTGGATTCTTTTGACATATATATATGTGATCCCATATATATTACAAAAATTATAATTTTGGGGGTACATTTCCTTACTTTCTGAACTGTAGGATTCTTTGCCCATTCCTAGAATCACTCATTTCTCCAAAGATCTTTGGTTTATTTTTAGAGAATGTTATTAAAAACCTAGAATAGGGAGCTAGATAACACTCTTTGCTAACGGGGTATCATTTAGGTGCTACCTCAGTGGACAGAGCTAAAAATGGCTTACTAATTTCCACCTTTAGACAGTTTTTCAGGTTAGTGTTCCTGAACATCTTTTTCCCCTTATTTACACATATTTGTCACAGTTTTAATATTTAGATCAGGTTATAACTCTTTCTTGAAGATTTCCTTATCTATGGTATTATTGGCTACCACTCATAACACTCACAATTCTATTGAAATTGATTCAATTGTTAAAATTTTAATTCCAATATGGTTAACATACAATGCTATATTGGTTTCAGGTGTACAATATAGTGATTCCACTCTTCCACACATCACCTAGTGATCATCAGGACAAATACACTCATTAATACCCAGGACCTATTTAACTCATCTCCCCACCCACCTCCCTTCTGATAACCATCAATTTGTTCTCAGTTAAGAGTCTGTTTGTTGGCTTGTCTCTCTCTTTTCTTTTCACTTGCTTGTTGGTTGTTTTTTTTCTTAAATTCCACATATGAGTGAAATCATATGGTATTCATGTAAAGATATGGGATACAATAATCTTGTAAATTAATTATCCAAACCTCAAAGAATTTCATGCCAGAATAAAATGAGAAAGCACTAAAAATAGGCTTAATGGTTTAATGTCCTATATCATAGTGCCACTGGACACTAAAGGAGCCCTAATGAGAGAATTGGAAAAATTTTAGACAGTTTCTGAGAAGGCATGGCTTGTATTGTTTTATTAATAATATCAGCAGTAGAATTTTTATTGTCAAAATTCTGTCATTTGGGTAAACAAAACCATTCTGAATTTACACTACTTTAAATAATCAAATAGAATAAAAATGAGGGGCATATGGGTGACTCAGTTGGTTAAGGATCTGACTTCAGCTTAGGTCATGATTTTGGAGTCCTGGGAGGAGTCCTATATCAGGCTCCCTGCTCAGTGCAAAGTCTTCTTGTCCTCTCATTCTCCTAGTGTCCCTCCCCCATTCATGCTATCTCTCTCTCTCTTTCTCTAAGAAATAAATAAAATCTCTTTTAAAAAAAGCATAAAAATGAAATGGGACTTTGGTTTTAGCATGGTGAAGTACAGATATCTTCACCTTTTTCTCCACTTGGAGGCCACTCTAAAACAATGAGAATGAGAAAGAAGAAACATATTTGAAAAGCAAAACAAAACAAAACAAAAAATAACTTATATCCTATTTTTCACAAATCTAAGAATCATTCATAATTATGAAATATTTTATATGAAAAAAGTTGCCAAATATAGATGAATAAACATACATGGGCTTAATTTGTCTACTATTTTTTCAGTTTTATTTAGATATAAGTGACATAGAACATTGTATAAGTTTAGGTGTAGAACTTAATGATTTGGTATCTGTATAAATTGTAAAATAATTGGCACAAGTTAACATCCATCACCTTGCAGAGTTATAAATGTGTGTGTGTGTGTGTGTGTGTGTGTGATGAGAACTTTTCAGATTTACTTTCTTAGTAATTTTCAAATATATAATGCAGTACTGTTAACTATAGTCATCAAGTTGTACATTATATCATCAGGACTTCTTTATCTTATAATTAGATGAACTTGCTTATTAAAGAAAATGATTTTAAAATCAGTAAAGACAAACCCAACTCTATGTTCTATTCAATAGCCAAACTTAAAACACAAAGATTCAAACAGGCCAGAAATAAAGGGATAGGCAAAGGATGTCTTCTATACATAGGAATAATAAGAGAGCAGGGGTTGTAATCACAGCAAGAACAAGATTGAGGCAAGGTAGCCCATTATTTGTATCACTATTTAACTTTGTTCTGGTGTTACAAAGTAATACCACTAGACAAAAACAAATAATTAAAGGCATATTAAGAATTGGAAAAAAGAATGGGGCACCTGGGTGGCTCAGTGGGTTAAGCCTCTGCCTTCAGCTCAGGTTGTGATCTCAGTGTCCTGGGATCGAGCCCCATATCAGGCTCTCTGCTCGGCCGGGAGCCTGCTTCCCAACCCCCCCGCCCCCGCCCCCGCCCCCGCCCCCGCCCCGGCTGCCTACTTATGATGTCTGTGTCTGTCAAATAAATAAATAAAATCTTAAAAAAAAAGAATTGGAAAAAAAAATAAAACCATATTTGCTAATGGCATGCCAATATACTTTAATAATCCAAAAAAATCAATAATAGAACAAAATTGCACAATAAGAGAATTTGACAAGAATACAAAAGTAATATACAAAAATTAATAGCATTAACATACACAAGTAATAACCATTTAGAAAATATAATAAATGAGAAAATTCTATTTATGAGGGCAAAAATATAAGATATTAGGGATAAACTTGGCAAGAAATGTTTGAAAAAACATGAACAAAACTATAAAACATACTGAAAGACACAAAGATGGGCTTAAATAAAGCAAAGGACATCCTTATTCTTTGGATGGTTCAACATCATCAAGACGTCAATTCATTCTGGTTTAGTTAAAATTGAATATAGTTCCAGTGATCTATTTTATGAAGCTAGAAAAGTTGAACCTTAAATTCAAATGGGAAAATAGACAAATTTAGCTAGGAAAACACTGGAGGAAGAGCTACAAGGGGAGACTAATTCTGCTAAATATTAAAACAGCACTACAAAATCAGTATAATTATAACAGTGTAATACTGACTTTAAATAGACAAATCAATGAAACAGAGTACAAGGTGCAGAAATAGACCTAACTACATATAAAAACATAGTTTATTATGCAGGTATTCTCTTCTATGTATGCTTGTAAAAAATGCACATTTTATAGTTGTTGGAAGTCATGTCATTAATATCACTAATATCTTTTTTCCCAATTATGTTGCTGGATTCTTCTAGATCTTTGTTGATTTTTTTGGCTCCTTAATGTATTAATAACAGGTGTAAACATCTTGAAATTTCCACTATGGCAAAATATTTGTTAATTTTCTTGTATTTCTCAGGGTTTTTGATGTAGTTGAGAGTTCTGACATTGGCACAGAAATTTAGAATTTTTATATAATCCAGATAAGTTGAGCATATTTAACAATCTTCCTTGAGTCCAGTGATTTTTTTTTTTTTTTTGTTTTAGATTCTTTTTTTTTTTTTTTTTTGGTATTTACGTAAACTACATGATTTTGGTTTTGTTTTGTTTCTTGTGAATAACATAAAGCTGTATATATTACCTACTGTGCCTTATAAACAGGAGAGCTTGATCTATTTACTCATTTATGATTGATTACAAATAAACAATAGGCTATGATCTATTTCCTTTCCTTTCTGCCATATACTTTTTTTAAAGGTTTTTATTTAAATTCCAGTTAGTTAACATACAGTGTACTATTAGTTTCAGGTGTAGAATTTAGTGATTCAACTCTTCTATACAACATCCAGTGCTCATCACAACTGCACTCCTTAATCCCCATCACCTATTTTTTTTTTTCTTTAAAGATTTAATTAATTTATTTGACAGTGAGAGACACAGTGAGAGAGGGAACACAAGCAGGGGGAAAGGGAGGGAGAAGCAGGCATCCTGCTGAGCAGGGAGACAGATGCGGGCCTCGATCCCACAATCCAGGACCATGACCTGAGCCGAAGGCAGATGTTTAATTTAAGGACTGAGCCACCCAGGCGCTGCCCGCCCCCCACCATCAACCTGTTTAACCCATCCCTCCACCCACTTGCCTTCTGGTCTTGCCATATATTTTTTACTTCTTTTGTCTACATTTTTTAGTTTTCTGCTCTCCTCTCCTTTTTTTTCCTTCCTTTGAGCTAAAACACATTACTCACATTCCATTCTGTTTTATTAAGCTGTTACACTAAAATTTTAATATGCATATTTAACTTAGAGTCTAGCCTTAGTAACAATCTTCCCTTTCCTCTTCTCAAATAGTACAAAGATGTGCTTTGCTAATTAGTGTCCATGAATATGTATGGTTTGTTTATTGAGAAAATCAGAATTGCTAAACTGGTTTGAAGAATCCCCAGTTCAGCTTTGCTACCAGATTGTGGTATCAGGTGAATCAGGAGAGGTCAGACTGATGCCTTAAATATTCATCTACAATTGGCTCTGTGGTTGAAGGTTTTACTATTAGATTGTGAACATTTAAAGAGTTTCTTCATTATTCCAACTACATATGAAAGAGATTTCCAATAAAAGGTTTTGAAAACATTATGATTCTAATTAATTAATTAAAGTAACATCCGTTAAATATGAAAAATAAATTGAACAATGTTACCGCTATGATTGGCAGAACGTATAAAAGTTAACTTGGTCTCTAAGGTGGAAACTACCTAAGGATCATCGTTTATTAGTTAGGAATGAGCAGGAGATATTTTTTGTGGATGTCATTGTGACTTACACTTGCATTCATTTTTACCTAAGTATAATATTGACAGAAAGAAATTATTATGATGAGAAACATTTAAACTTCTGGTAGAATTCCTATAAAGCAGATTCCATAAAGTATAAAGGAACAGGTTTTGTTATAATATACTATAGTAAAGATAGATTTTTTTCTGCTTTTATCTTTACTAAATAAAGATAGTTGGATTTTCTACAGCAGAGAGACATTTCAAAGTCTAACGTACAAGAAACTTGTGATAATGACCTGGAAAATGGAATGAAAACTGTGGGCTACTGACACTTTTCTTATATCTATTGCTTCATCTCTGACATTGCTCTTTAATGAGAGATTTTTTTAAATGTCTATACAAGGACTTAGCTATTTCTTTTAACTCTTGATAATGACTGACTACTTTTTTCTTTTTCTTTTTCCTTTTTGTCAAGTGTAATTTCTTTGTTGTGCACTTAACTCAGAATGCTAAATATCTAATTTAGTAAGTCACATATATTCTTATCCATAATTTCTTGATCACAACGCTGTACCAAAAAAAAAGAGAGAGAGAGAGAGAGAGAGAGAGATTGAGAGAGAAAGAAAAGAAAAAAAGAATTCTGCCAAGACAGAAATATGTTGATTGGATTGTGGATACTGACCACTCCCTCTAGAAGGGAACTCAAAATGATCTGACCTAGTTCCTCATTTTTAACTTCCTGTTTAATTTGAGCTTTTATTAGCTTGAATATAACGTATCTTAGTGTGGTCTTCTACATGGTTATCCTGCTCGGTGCTCATTGGGTATCTTAAGTTTGTGAACATAGATATCAAAATTGGGAAATTTGGGTTATTATTTTGTCAAATATATATGTGTGTGTATATGTGTGTGTATATATATATATACGGACATATATATGTGCGTGTGTGTGTGTGTATTTCCCCCCCCATTCCATCTTTTCTCTTGTTCTAGGACTCTAGTTACTTGCATGTTAGATGCTTTGATGGTATCTGTAATGGGTCCCTCAGGTTCATTCTTCTCATTAGGTATTTCTGTTAACCTATCTTCAGATTCACTTACTCTTACCTCTGTTATCTTTAATCTACTACATGTCTCCAGTGAATATTTTATTTTTATTTAATTTTTTAAAAGATTTTATTTATTTATTTGTCAGAAAGAAAGAGAGAGAGCGCAAGCGGTGTGGGAGGTGGAAGGCAGAAGGAGTACCAGCCTCCACCCTGAGCAAGGAGTCTGATGCTGGACTCAAATCAGGACCTTGGGATCATGACTTGAGCAGAATGCAAACGCTCAACCAACGGAACCACCCAGGTGTCCATCTAGTGAATATTTTACCTCAAATATTGTACTTATCTTTTCTGTAGTTTCCATTTAGTCTTTTAAAAATCATTTGTTTAACTGGAAATTTTTACCTATCTTCTGATTCATTGCAAACCTTTTTTAAAATTTTAAAATTTTGAAAATGGTTATAATAACTGCTTTACAATTCTGAACCATTAATTCCAACATATGGTTCATCTCAGAGTTGTTTCCATTAATTGTTATTTTCTCTTGATACTATATATCATTTTACTGATTTAGCAGTTGTTGCACAGTTTTGAGTTGCATAGTGGACATATGACACTTAGGTTTATGGAGCATTGGATTCTCTTATTTTCCCATGATTAATGTCATTTTTCTTGTTTTCTCAGGCAATTGTATTGACCTACAAACTTGAACTACAAACTTTGCTTCTTAGATAGCAGCTCTGTTCTGAATTCAGAACTGTCATTAGCTGGGCAGTTTTGAGTTTACTCTAGATATTTGTCATTCTGAGATCAGCCATAGATGTAGGTAGATCATATCTCTCTAGAGATTACTCTGTCCCCAGTGCCCATGTTTTCCTGGAACCCCAGACAAGAGTAACTGTATTTTCCACCAATGTCCTTACTGGTTCACATGCCATGCTGACTGTATCTAGGCTATGCTAAAAACAAAACAAAACAAAAAACAAAAAACAAAAAACAAACAAAACAAAACAAAACCAAGCAACAACACAAAGTTGTGAATGCACAGCATGCAACTTCTCTCCTGTATCTATGTGTGACCTATCAGAATCATCCATGCTTTAACTATACTGTGTCACCAGGTAGCTATCTTTTTTATATATCCAGTATTTATAGCTGTTATTTGGACAATTTTTGGGGGGTACCTGGGTGGCTCAGTTGTTAAGCAGCTGCCTTCTGCTCAGCTCATGATCCCAGGGTCCTGGAAATCTAGCCCTGCATCAGGATCCTTGCTCAGCTGGAAGCCTGCTTTTCCCTCTGCCACTCCCCTTGTGGGCTTGTGTTCCCTCTCTCGCTGAGTCTCTCTCTGTCAAATAAATAAATAAAATCTTTGAAAAAAATGAGTTTTTTCAATAGGATCTTATCCATGACCAGAAGTGGAAGTTGTAGAAATTTCAAATATGACTTATTTTCAATACCAGTATTTTAAAATTTTTCTTTGGTTTCTATTTGCCCAAGATTTTCATAAATAATAAAGTTTACCCTATTTACCTCTTTTTAGGTAATAAAATTAATCCTTCTTCTTTTTTCCTCCCACCCCTTTCTGATAGTTTCTAGTTTATTATTCTGTTGTCAAAAAATATATCATGTTCTGTTCTACTTTGTGGAGTTTGTCCATGTGTTCTTTGTGGTATTGAGTTAATTAATTTTTCACAGTACTTTGATAAGATATTAATTTTTCTTATCAGGATATATAAGTTGATATATATCATTATATATTTTATTTGTCTCTCAAAATCCTTATATTTTGTTTACTCAATCTCTTTTTTTGACAGATATATTGACAGGAACATTTCTGTGAATTTCTCTTATACTTCCTTATAGTTTTCTATTGAAATATTCTCATTGATACATCATGTGTTACATACATTTATGACAGATATCAAGTATATTCTCATTTTTAATATAACATTTGTTGTTATAGAATACCCATTATTTTCTCATTTATGCATTTTCCTTTAATTTAACAATCCCAGGACCCTGAGATCATGACCTGAGCCGAAGGCAGAGGCTTAACCCACTGAGCCACCCAGGTGCCCCAGTTTTGTATATTCTTGATTTTTTTTTTTTCTTTACTCTATCTGAGAATCATATTTTTAAGTAGTTGGATTTTTTTCCATTCATGTTTATTTTTTCAGTATATTTTTATTTTGTATTGCTTTTTAGTTATATTTATCCTTTTCCTCTGTATTGACATTTGTTTGTTTTTCTTCTTCTAATGATTTGAAGCACTTATATTACCTTTTAAATTGTGGTAGAGACTACTAGTTGTCATTTGCACATCTGAACTCAGTGGGGCAATGGTCACAGTTAACAACTGTATTACCAGCTTACTTTGCAAATAAATATGATTGTCTAACTTAAGTTCTTGCTGAGGAAACATGGACAGAAGTGTAGTGTAGGATGTCTGGAAAACTTGTAAAATGGAAGAGGGCCTCTACTTCTGTCATTTCTTCTTTCTGTCACTGGAATGTGAATATAATAACTGGATCTTGAGAAGCCTTTCTGGACCAGAAAGTATTATACTAAAGACAGCACAGAAAACATGGACACTTGGAGAAAAGAGTAATCTCCAAAACAGTAGAAAACATTTTCCTTGTCATCAAGCAACTCCAATTCAACCTTTGAACAGTCAAGTCTGGATTTTATTTACATGAAAGAAAAATAAAATATTTTCTTTATGTCCCCCCCTTTTTTTAACATTTACCTACTTTGTATAGTAGAGCAAAATTATAGCCAATGCATAGTTATTTTAGTCTTTTAAAAATTTGTACTTAACTCTCTATTCTCTCCTTTTATATTATTCACAGAACTCTTATTTTTTTTTAAGAGATAGGAGTTGTATCAATGTACCCAACTAAATATAATATTTGCCTACTTCCTTGTAGTTAGGGATAGCCATGTGCTTTAGTTATAGCAATGAAATTTAATTGGAACTCTCCTGGGGATGTCTAGGAAGGTTTTGCTTATGTTACACACAAGCTCTGCTCTTTTCTCCTGGAATGGGGACATGATGGCTGAAGGTACAGCACAGTGGCTCCCAGAAATATGAGAGAAAGGCCAAAGTAATCAGAACAGTTTTGGGCTTTCCATCTTTGTGCAGCTGAACAAAAGCCAGCAACCACTAACTTTGAAGTTCTTGTGTCATGAATGCAATCATATTACTGACATATCTTCACAATTATATATATAATATTTTATATATTTATATATAATATTTGTATTAAATATATATTATATATGCTATATAATATTTATATAATTGGTTATACAGATTAATTCTTTCAGTTTTTTAAAAATATTTTATTTATTTGATAGACAGAGATCACAAGTAGGCAGAGAGGCAGGCAGAGAGAAAGGAGGAAGCGGGCTCCCTGATGAGCAGAGAGCCCGATACGGGGCTCGATCCCAGAACCCTGGGATCATGACCTGAGCCGAGGGCAGAGGCTTTAACCCACTGAGCCACCCAGGCACCCCAATTCTTTCAGTTTTAATGGAACAAATAGTATCTATGCTATTTAAACTTGTCTGGAGCACAAATTTAAAAAACCACTCTGATTGAAAAATATAACACTACATTTACTTATTACAAATAAGCAATAGGAGCAAAATATTTTATAAAAGGGGCTTATGTGGGGTTTTCACACTAAAGAGTTTAGCATTTGGTCTAGAAGGCAAAAATCAGCAAGTAGACAAATGAATTCATAGTTACAAATTTTGATGAGTGCTGTGAAGAAGAAGAAAAATCCATCCCATCATTACCCTTGTGCTCGGCACTGCAATACCCCCCCAAACAAATACTTTCTTGGGACCCTGGAATCTTCCTTCACTTTCAACAAGTGAAAATCTAATCTTACCACATTTTTGCTTATGTGTCCTCATTGGTTCCCCAGTATTGTTAGGAGAAAAGCCTATATTACTAAAATGTCTTTAAATGGCCTTTAATTCCCCGTACAATTGGGGCCCCTTCCTTTTCTCCCCAGTATTCTTTGACAGTAAAACTTGCAATAGAAAGTTACTTTTGTTCTTAAGAATTTAGCAATAAATTAAGTTCTCGTTCTAAGGCAGAAAAAGAAAAATTTGACATTTTTTTAATCCACGTAGTGGAATGATGAGTCACTTGTAACATGTCATCATGCAAAGCATGTGTTCTCCTAAATGGAAATAATTTCTGTTAAAGTTATGTCAGCTTATCTGGAAAGATCCTCTTAGAGGGTATCAATTGCAACATCCCACCTTTACGAAAAAATTTAATATTCCTTTGAGTTTGTATTCTTTCTATATAACATTGTTTATACAGTTTTCCCAACAGAGATTTCCAAATTGATAAATTGTGAGGGATAAAGCCCATCTGGAGATGCACTGTGATTATTTTCTGTGATGAATAAATAGATGTGTTTGCTTTATATCCCTTAAGAAATTACAACCTCAAATTTCAGGAAATTAAGTGGAACTTCTAGGTAGATTTGTCATAAATATTTGAGACTTCAAAAATTATCACAAATATTCATAAAAAAGGGAAACCTAAGATATCTAAAGCAGCTCTGCAAAATGGGTCAGAAAAGTTGCTGCTTAGGAGATGCAGGAATATTTCCTGGTAGAAAGTGTTTCCTGCTGGTTTTCTCAAAAGTTGAAGTTCCTTTTACCCTTCAGGACCTTGGATGGTGCCCTTCCTACTCTCTCAAATAAAAATAAAACACAAAACTCTTCAAGTCTTCTTGGTTGTGGGATATTCTTAAATTCATCTTAACCAAGTTGGAGTTTGAGAGAGAGAGAGTAATTACCAGAACAACACTGTTGAAAGCATACTTTCATTTCAGTGTGGAAACTGCAGAAATAAGCAGCATGCATTTGCTAATGGTATCTGTAATATAATCTTTCAGTTCCTGCTGTCTGACTTATAAACAGCCAACCCTGTGTATATATAAAAGCAAGGTTCTGTGCCCTATACTCCTCTCTCCCTGTACCCTCAGCTGCTGACCTTGTCTGATAACCACTTTTACAGTAGGGATTAACCACATGGCTCTGGCCCGTGGGGTTCCATTGATGTACATAAGGAATATTCTTTTTCTTATTAACGCTTTTGTTTTCTCTCAGGGAGACAATCTGATGTCAAAGTCTCTACTTTTCCTTTGTTTTCATCCCTCACAATTTTGCTAGTTTTCCCTCAGGCAATTATCTTCCCACATAAAAACATCTGCTTTGACTCCCTTCCTCACCTCCATTGGCCACAAATTTCATTCAGGAGAATAATCATAGAATTTCTGATTCCACTCTGTCTCTCCAGAACCTGTGGAGCCTGCTCTGGAGGCAAAGAGAGCCCCAGCGGAGATGATCTATGTCCTCTAAGCAAGTACTGTTGGGTAGAACATTCTGTGATGATGGAAGTGTTCTTCAATGTGCAACTATTGAGCACTTCAGATAGGTTCATGTGACTGAGGAAATGAATTTTTAATTATATTAAATTTCAATTTAAATCAAATTTAATAGATAACTAAATGAAAATTTAATTGAAATGTAATTTTGATTAGATTATACTTTTAATTAATTTAAAGGTAAAATTAAATTAAATGGCCACATGTGGCCTAATTGCTACCAGTTAGGCCCTGGTCTAAGGTCTTGAGGGGTAAAAGTAGCTTTTGGTCAAGTTTCTGTCCTGTCATCTTCTCAGTCTTATTATCATTCTCCCTTAAAATTTACTGCAGCTCAGTCGGTCTTTGGTCTTCATATTGGTGATTCTAGGATTACTGTGAAATTAGGACATCTTCCAGGTCAATCCCTTTCCTTTTCTTCTCTGAATCTCATCCATCAAACGTTATTAGCATGACATCCACTCAGTTGCAAGACTGAGTCAATTCTCTTTGGAGATTTTTACTTCTTTATGTACATCTTTATCTTTTTAAAACTAATGTAGTCATTTTAGCCTTAAGGAAAACTTTCAGACATTCCAATCTGCAGTTTGACTAGTTTATTTTTTCCTTTGCAGTGAAATACCTACTTGTCACTCTTACCTCCTCCTCTGTTGGAGGGCCTTCTAATTCTCTTCATTTTCTTTTGTGTTTTCTCACGTCATGGTCTACACATAACTGGAAATGGTACCAGCATCATACTGTGACCAGGCACCCACAAATATGGATGTGTGGTCTTGTCACCTGGTGTATGACTCTTCTCTCCTGTTCGCAATTTACAATCTATCCACAACTAGAAGAGAGACATTCCTAGAAGATAAGATTACTGGTTTTTATTAACAGTAATAAGTCCAAATATGCATATTTTAATCCCATAGGTAACCAATAAGAATATGGTAAAAAGATATATAAGTCACATTCAAATAGAGAGGGAAAGTGAAATAATTCAAAATACATAATTAATATAACAACTAGTAAGAAAATAAAGGAAATAAAACAGGTGACACAAAAAGAAAACAAATAGTAAGATGGTAAAATCCAATCCAAATATATCAGTAATTATACTAAATGTAAAGTAAGTTAATCTCTCATTTTTTACAAACACTGTACTTGTTTTCATTAAAAAAAAAAGAGCAACAGAGGAATAGCATAAACTATTTAAATAAGTGAATTTAGGGATACCTGGGTGTCTTAGTCAGTTTAGTGTCAGCTTTTAATGTCAGCTCAGATCATGATCTCATGGTTGTGAGATGGAGCCCTGAGTCTGGCTCCCTGCTGAAGGTGGAGCCTGCTAAAAGTTCTTTCTCTCCTCTCCCTTTGCCCTTCCCCCCACTCCCCAGCCGTGTGCTCTCTCTAAAAAAAATAAAAAGTAAAAAAAAAAAAAATTAAGTGAATTTAGTAGGATTACTGGATATAGGGTCAACATAGAAAGTCAATGGTAACTTCATAAGCTAGCCACAAATAATATCTGAATTAAAAATAAATATTGGGGCACCTGGGTGGCTCAGTGGGTTAAAGCCTCTGCCTTGGGCTCAGGTCATGATCCCAAGGTCTTGGGATCGAGCCCCGCATCTGGCTCTCTGCTCCGCAGGGAGCCTGCTTCCTCCTCTCTCTCTCTCTGCCTACCTGCAATCTCTCTCTGTCAAATAAATAAGTAAAATCTTAAAAAAAAAATATATCATTTACCATAACCTCAAAGAACATCGAATACCTAAGAATAATAAAGTGTATAAGATTTTGTAGTAGTTTAAAAACATGTCTGAAATCCTTTGACACTTCTGCTATTGAAAAATAAAGTTCATGTCTCCTTCCCTTGCATCTGGGCTAGCTTTCATTACTTGCTTGTTACCAAACAGAAGTCAGTGGAAGTAGAAGTCACTGTGAGACTTTGAAGCTGGGTCCCAAACGCCCAGTTTCCACCCGGCTCATTTGAAACGCCTTCTTTCTGGGTGTTCTGTGGTAGGATGCTTGTGCTCAGAAACCGCTTCCTGAGCTGTGAGAAGCCCAAGCCATGAGAAGTTGCACATAGATGCTCAAGCCAACAGCTCCAGCTGAGCCCTGATTTTCAATCTTATCAGGCCAGGTGCCAGATATGCAAGTAAAGATGATTCCTGAATCTTCCATCTGAGGCCTTAGATGGTCAGGCAGAGACAAGCCATCCTTAACTTGACCTTTCTGAAGTTTCTGAGTTACACGATTCATAAATATAAAAACATGATTGTTTTATGGCACTAAATTTTGAAGCACTTTGTTTCAGCAGGAGTAGATAACCAGAATTGGCTTCTGAATTAAAATTTATGAAATATTATTGTGAGAAATTTTAAAAGTCCTTGTTGATGGAATAGAAGACTCAATATTTTAAGCATGTCATTTCTTCCAATGTAGATTGATATTATGAACACAATTCTAACAAAAATTCCAGAAAGATATTTATAGAAATTGAAAAGTTGATTTTAACATTTATATGAAATGCAAGTCCTAAGAATAACCAAAATAACCCTGAGAAGAAAAAATATGGAGATTCTACTAAATCTAA
This sequence comes from Enhydra lutris kenyoni, assembly GCF_002288905.1. Classification (NCBI taxonomy): domain Eukaryota; kingdom Metazoa; phylum Chordata; class Mammalia; order Carnivora; family Mustelidae; genus Enhydra; species Enhydra lutris. Next base: position 14,847,331 of record NW_019154092.1, read on the forward strand.
ATCTAGTATCTTATCACATATCTAATATCTAAGTCATAATATCTAAATCAGATATTAAGAGCCACTATAAAGCTACTATAATTAAACTGCAGTTTTAGGTACATGGATAGAACAAGGGAACAGATTTAAAGGGTTGAGAAAAAGATCATACCTACAGGGTTCTCTCTCTCATATGGTAAAGGTGACCCTGAACAGCAGTAATGAAAGCTTGGTCTTTCAATAAATGATGCTGGGTTTATTGGATATCCCCATGTGGGGGCAGGGAAATTAACTCATAACAAGCACAACAATTAATTCCAAGTAGATTGCAGAGCTAAATATGTGAGGGTTCTAGACGGGATGGGGCTTACCAAAGGGATAACTCAATTTTTTTTTAAAGACAATTTTATTGAGGTGTTATTACTGTATAAAAACTTGTACCTATTTACATTCTGTTTGGATAGATGGATATATGGACACATCTGTGAAATCATCAGCACAATCTAGATAAACTCTCAATGTTAAAAGAGAGGAAAAAGAAGTAAGGAAAAAGCAATATAAGTGGAAAAATGCAAAATGATAGAAATAAATTCAAATATATTGGACATTAAAATCACTAAAAATGAATTTAGCAATTATAGGACTAAATGACACAAATAAAGCCATGATATCAGTCAGCTATATGCTATGTTCAAAGGTCATGAGTAAAACAAGAAAACAGAAAGATTGAAAGGAGGCAGATGAAAAGAAATTATACCAACTACGAATTACAAGAAAATTATACAAAATATAGACTTTAAGGCAAAAAATATTATATAAGTAACATATCAATATTACAAATGATAAATAGGAAGATTAGGAGGAATTTATTCAAAATCAACACTTGCACATAACAGTAAAACAGATTCAGGTATGCAAAACTTAAGTTGACAAATTTTGAGAACAAATATATACCTCCAAAATCATAATGGAAGAATCTAGGATATCTTTTTCTGTAATTGGTAATGAATCAGATAAAAAATTAGTAAGGGTATCTATGACATAATTAAGTTTGAAAATACTGGCAAAACGTAGAGTTTAACAGACTCTAATTAGAGAATTCTACATTCCTCTCATACATTCCTCTTAATCAGTTGCCAAAATTTGTAACATATTAAGCGAGGCGACAAGTTTCAACATACTGCAATAAATCGAATATCATACAGACCATATTTATCTCAACACAATGTAATTAAGTTAGAGATCAACAATGCAAAGATAACAAGAGTCTGTATGTTGGAAATCTATAAACAGGTATCTAAATAAATAATTGATCAGAGAAGTCATGCCAGGAATTAGTATTTTATTTTTTATTTCTTGCCCCAAATCTATTTTGATTTCCATCACATTTCTTCAAGTCTTAGGGCTTGCTTTTTATCTTTGTGAAAGCATTTGTGGAGGGGCCTAATTGATGTAAGCACAGCATACATTAAGTCTCCCTGTTAAAATTTCTAGAGCTTTCTTCTGGAGCAGCTGCCTCCTCTCTGTGGCGTGTGTGTGTGTGTGTGTTAGATTTCACCTATTACTTTTATCTATGATTCTTTTAAATTTTTTTTAGTTAAACTCAATTAGCCAACACATAGCACATCATTAGTTTTTGATGTAGTGTTCAGTGAGTCATTATTTGTGTGTAATACCCAGTACTCATCACATCACATGCCTTCCTTAATATTCATCACCCAGTTACCCTACCACCCCACCTCCCTTCTGTAACACTCAGTGTCTGGTGTGTTTTCATGCAAACCCAGCTGAAGCCACTGCTAACCATCACTGACCTCTCTTTCCCCAGCTCATGGCGACAGCTTTCTTTTCTTGGGCTGTCTGTCCTATGTGCCTTGCTAGAAAATGACTCAAGGCTGAAAGCTATTGTTGGCTCAGCTAGTTCTTTTCCCTTCTCTTAGGGAAATTAAATTCTCTTAGGGAATACAATCCTGTGTTACCTATGGTAAAACATCTAAAAAGAGTTAGATTTTATATTTTTATGTACTCTGTTATATATAATTTTATATAAAAGTATATATACTCTGTTATATATAATTTTTATATAAAAAAGAGAAGAGGGCAGTTATAAAAAGAGGAGAGCCAGTCTTACAGACTGTAATATAGATGAGTACCAAGTGCTATCAAAATTGGGAATAGAACATTTCATATTTTCCACCAGTATATTTTATGTACTCTGTTATATCTAATTTTATATAAAAATTTATGTACTCTGTTATATCTAATTTTATATAAAAATTTTTATATAAAAATTTATAGATATGTACTCTGTTATATATAATGTTTATATAACTTTTATATAAAAATTTTCTAGGCAGTTTGTGGTAAGAGGGCTTGTCTCTATGCCACTACATTCCTGCTTAGGACCTTTCAGGTGATCTTGGTGCTGCTTCTGGTTTAGGGCAATCTTTCCTTCTGCTCCCTTTTTGTGCTCATATGCCTTGTCTCTCTCTCCTTAGATCATGGGCAAGCTAACATAGTCTCTTCGATGTGCTTAGTCTTTTACAGAGGAGAGGAGAAACGGCCAGAAATTATTTCAGTGTCTTTGCTATCCCCAAAATTGCTGAGTGAAGATCTTTCAAAATGTGTGTGTGTGTGTGTGTGTGTGTGTATGCACGCACGCGTGTGTGTGTGTTGGCTGAGGGCCACATAAAGAGAAAAAAACATAAGTTGAGATTTTAATAAAATATTTGGGTCAAAAACACTTCGTAATTGCAACATTAATAATTTTTTAAAGATTTTTATTTATTTATTTGAGATTAAGTGAGAATAAGAAAGACAGAGAGAGCACAAGCAGGAAATTGGGCAGGCAGAGGGAGAAGCAGGCTCTCCACTGAGCAGGGAGCTGGATATGGGGCTCCATCCCTGTGATCCTGAGGTGAGCTGCATGCAGACGCTCAACCAATGAGCTACTCAGGTGCCCCACAGCATTTGTAATTTAATATATCTTTCTTCTTTTTTTCCTTTCCTTTCCTGTTTGTTTGTTTGTTTGTTTGTTTGTTTTTGTTTGGGCACAGAAGATTCTTGAATATGATGTGCCTGTGATTATTAATTTTATGTGTCAAAATGGGCCAGAGGGTCCTCAGATATTTGATGAAACATTATTCGGGTGTGTCTGTGAGGGTGTTTCTGGATGAGATTAACATTTGATTCAGTAGACTGAATAAAGCAAATTGTCCTCCTTGCTACAGTGCACCTCATACAATTAATTGAAAGCCTGATTAGAGGTTAAAAAACTGAGTAAGAGAGAATTTTTTTTCTCTCTCTGCTTGACTGTCTTAGAGTTGGGACATCCATCATCTCCTAACTTTGTACTCAGATGAGATCTATACTATGGGCTCTCCTGGGTCTCCAGCTTGCTTACAGCAGATGTTTGGACTCTCAATGTCCATAATCATGTGAGTCAATTCCTTATAAGAAATTTCAGCCAAGTTACTTTGGTGTAGTCTTAGTAATTGCTGTAGTCTTTCAGAAACTGCTCTGATTCCTTCATTTCACAATGGAACTACTTTTGGGAATCTGGGGGAAAAGAGAAGAGGGCAGTTATAAAAAGAGGAGACCCAGTCTTACAGACTGTGATATAGATGAGGACCAAGTGCTATCAAAACTGAGGATAGAACATTTCATATTTTCCACCAGTATATCCAACACTTTGGATGAAAAATGCTACTCAACAATATCCAAAGTCATGGTCAATGGAGAAAAGGGGTACATGGTTAGAACTCAAACTTCATTCTGGCTACTTAATGGAGAAAATAATTTTCCAAACTAAGGTTTTAAGACTTTTTGATAGATCATGTTTTCCTTGCATGTACAAAATACATTTTGTAAATGCATGCAATAATATTTTGTGATCTTTATTTGTAAATGTGTTAGTTTTCTGAGATATCACTTTAATATCCTGAAATGTTACCTGTCTTCCCTTGTGTTTATTAAACCCATCTGAAGAAAATCTTAAATTGCATTCCCACTTTGTAGCCTAACTTGATTTTGAACTTCTGTTTCCATTATAATGATTGCTTTTCTGAGGAATCAGTTTTCCCTATATGATTTTCGTGTAAGTACTTCTGTCCAATGTAGAGAAAATATGAGACTGCAACAGAGCCAAGAGGGAAAAAAGGAAATTAAAAAAGAGAATACTTCTTGATACATAAAAGGATGAGGGAAGAACACACTGGACTGGCTTTTGAATTGTGTCCCCCAAAGGTCATATCCTAAAGTCCTAACCCCAGCACCCTAAAATGTAACCTTGTTTGGATATAGGGTCATTGTAGATATAATTAGTTAAGAGGAGGTCAGACCAGATTAAGGTAGACCCTCAATCCAATATGTCTAGTGTCCTTATAAAGGGGGAAAATTTAGACACAGATATGCTCACAGGAAGAACAGCAGGTGAACATGAAGGCAGGGAGGAAGATGACACATATAAAAGCCAAGGAATGCCCAAGATTCCTGGCCAACCCTGGAAGCTAGAGGCATAACAGATTCTCCCTACAGCACTCACAGGGAACTAACCCTGCTGGTACCTTGATCTCTGACTTCTAACCTCCAGAACTGTGAGATAAGACATTTCTGTTGTTTAAGCCACCAGTTTGCAGTACTTCGTTAGGACAGCCTTAGGGGAGCTCATATAACCAGAATTCAGAAAATCTTGATTTTTGAACTACCATTTCTATTAACTCTGTGATTTGGACAATGTTGATTAACAACTTTGTGTTTTGATTTCCTTAACTAAAAAATGAAGGAATGTACCAAATGAACCTTTCTGTTTTTATTTTTTAATATAAGTACTCCTTTATATGTAGCTCCCATTTCATCAAACAGAAGATTAAATATACATGGATTCTGGTGTAGACATTTTATAAAATTAATAGTTTTCACTGTTTCATCAAGGACATTCTTTTTTTTTTAGTTTAAATTCAATTAGTCAACATATAGAACATCATTAGTTTCAGATATAGAGTATAGTAATTCATCAGTTGCATTTAACACCCAATACTCATCACATCATTTGCCTTCCTTAATGCCTGTCATCCAGTTACCCCATCCCCCCCACCTACGTCCCCTGCAGCAACCCTGTTTCTTTCCCATAGTTAAGCCTATTTCATGGTTTGTCTTCCTCTCTGATTTCTTCTCATTCCATTTTCCCATCCCTTCCTTATGATCCTCTGCACTGTTTCTTTTTTTTTTTTTAATTTTTATTTATTTATTTGACAGACAGAGATCACAAGTAGACAGAGAGGTGGGCAGAGAGAGAGGAGGAAGCAGGCTCCCTGCTGAGCAGAGAGCCCAATGCGGGGCTCAATCCCAGGACCCTGGGATCATGACCTGAGCCGAAGGCAGAGGCTTTAACCCACTGAGCCACCCAGGCGCCCCATCTCTGCACTATTTCTTATATTCCTCTTTTTAGTGAAATTATATGATAATTGTCTTTCTCTGATTGACTTATTTCACTTAGTATAATACCCTCCAGTTCCATCCACATCAAAGTAAATGGTAAGATTTCATCCTTTCTGATGGCTGAGTAATATTCCTATATATATATATATATATATATATATATATATATATATATATATGTATATCACATCTTCTTTATCCATTCATCCATTGATAGACATTTCAGTTATATCCATAGTTTGGCTATTGTGGATATTGCTGCTATAAACACTGGGGTGCAGGTGTCCCTTCAGATCACTACATTTGCATCTTTGGGATAAATCTCTACTAGTGCAATTTCTGGGTTGTGAGTAGCTCTATTTTCAACTTTTTGAGGAACCCCCATAGTGTTTTCCAGAGTGACTGCACCAGCTTGCATTCCCACCAACAGTGGAAAAGGGTTTCCCTTTGTCTGCATCCTGATTTGTTAATTTTAGCCATTCTGATTGATGTGAGGTGGTATCTCATTGTGGTTTTGATTTGTATTTCCCTGATGCCAAGTGATGTTGAATATGTTCTTGTGTGTCTATTGGCCATTTGTATGTCTTCTTTGGAGAAATGTTTGTTCATTTCTTCTGCCCATTTCTTGACTGGGTTATTTGTCTTTTTGTGTGCTAAGTCTGATAAGTTCTTTATAGATTTTGGATACTAGCCCTTTATCTGATAAGACATTTGCAAATATCTTCTTCCATTCTGTCAGTTGAGTTGTCTTTTAGTTTTGTTGACTGTTTTCTTTGCTCTGCAAAGGCTTTTTAACTCATCAAGGACATTCTTAAGTGGAGCTGACATTTTTGCCTATGAGTGGGCAATGGCAAAAAAAAAAAAATGTGTATTAGTATAGTTTGGAACCTTGATATGTACTAGCCAGTATTTTTACCCAACATTGTTTTTACATCACTAGTATGTCTGGGAGTAAGAATTCCTGTCCCTTTCAGAGTCCTTCTAGCCATCTTAAGAATCAAATTGGCATGAGACAGATTAACAGGAGAAAATCAAATTTAACAGTGTACATACGAGAAACCCACAACAGACACAGAAATTCCAAAGACAGTCAGGCAAAATGCAGCATATATGTCATCCTGAATGAAGGAAAAAGGGGGTAGGGCCTGGGACTTCAGAGGAAAGGAATTCAATTGACAGTAAAATGAAAAAGAGTAAGTTTTTGATAAGTGTTTTCTGGACCACTCAGTAACAGTAGGACAAAGAGAAGACTTTGACCACTATGGCCTTGCTTGTTACCTTGATCCTAAAATAAGACAAAGACCCCCACCAAAAAGAAGAATTACAGATCAATATCCCTGATGAACACAGATGCAAAAATTTTCACCAAGACACTAGCCAATAGGATCTAACAGTATATTAAAAGGATTATTCACCATGACCAACTGGGATTTATTCCTGGGATGCAAGGGTGGTTCAACATCCGCAAATCAATCAATGTGATACACTACATTAATAAAAGAGGCAAAGGATCTGTACTCAGAAAACTATAGAACACTCATGAAAGAAATTGGAGAAGGCACAAAGAAATGGAAAAACATTACATGCTCATGGATTGGAAGAACAAATATTGTTAAGATGTCTATGCTACCTAGAGCAATCTATACATTCAATGCAATCTCTATCCAGATACCATCAATTTTTTTCACAGAACTGGAACAAATAATCTTAAAATTTGTATGGAACCAGGAAAAACTCCAGATAACCAAAGGAGTGTTGAAAAAGAAAACCAAAGCTGGTGGTATATCAATGCAGACTTCAAGCTCTATTACAAAGTTGTAATCAAAAAGACAGTCTAGTACTGGCACCAAAACAGACATATAGATCAATGGAACAGAATAGAGAACCCAGAAATGTACCCTCAACTCTGTGGTCAACTAATCTTTGACAAAGCAGGGAAGAATATCCAATGGAAAGAAGACAGTCTCTTTAACAAATGATGTTGGGAAGATTTGACAGCCATGTGCAGAAGAATGAAACTGGACCATTTTCTTACACCATACACAAAAATAGACTCAAAATGGGTTTAAGACCTAAACATGAGACAGGAATCCAACAAAATCATAGAGGAGAAGACAAGCAGCAACCTCTATGACTTCAGCCATAGAGACTTTTAATCATAGGAACAGGACTGAGGGTTGCTGGAGGGGAGGTGGGTGGGGGATGGGGTAACTGGGTGATGGACATTAAGGAAGGCATGTGATGTAATGAGCCTTTGGTATTATATAATACTGATGAGTCACTGAACTCTACCTAAACTGACAATACACCATAGGTTAATTAATTGAATTGAAATTTTAAAAAATTTTAAAAATACCAAGAAACTCCAAATCCTACCTCCCCCACAAAAAACAAAGTGGCCTTGCTTGGTTCCTTCCTGTCTACAATACCTAGTTCATATAATAATGTAGTGATCTATGGTGATAGCTCTCTTCCTGGAGCAGGTCCTCTAAATTATTAAAAGAGCTTTTCCTGAATCTGTTGGATTTTGATCACTTTTTAACTCAAATTAGTCCTCATGCCAAAGTGGCCCGTCTTGTGGCAGCCTGCTGGTGGCCCCCACAGGTGCAAATGTTGACCCAGAGAAAAAGCAAACAAAGTCTTATTATTATTGTAAAATAGTTTCTATCTCATGAGCCACTGGAGGGTTCTTAACATACATTTCTTGTATGTAACCTATGAAATTATTCTATGAGTCATTTTGTAATATATAAAGCACATTGATTGAGTTTCTAATTTATTTCCTCAATATCCAAGAATGGAGATACTTTGTGAACAGGAAGAAAAGTCACCATCTGACTCGATGGGGCACTGCAGTACTGGAAGACGTGGGGAGATGCCCCTCAAAAGTTAATGTTGGTTGCACAGGAGAGTTGTAGAACTGAATGGGCGATCCTGGCTATCATTCGGATGGTCAGATGAAGCATTTACCTTTCTCCTAGCAGGAGGGCACCCCAAATTATTCTTCCTAGACAAGATCACAAAAAAGATAGGACCAATTTAGTGCAAATTTTCTCAGTATAGCAGTCTTCTGTTATTGCTGAACATGAGCTAATGTATATTTTGAATTATATTCTCAATAAAAACAGAAAAAAATGTTTTGAGAAACCCAATTCCTGAGTTTGAATATTAAAGATATATATATATCTTTATATATATATAAAGAAATTTAAAAATTTTGTCACTTGTTACTTTTCATATCTGAATAACTAGCAATATTCACAATTTTTCAGCATTAACATTTAACTCAAAGAAGCAAGGTACAATTACTGTGGAAACACTTAATGAATATTTTAATAAAAACATTTACATTCCAAAGTGGGTGAAATGGTTTTCAGACTGAATCACACATTGAGATTTACTAGGCCTGTGTCTTAAAGGATATAATTATAAAATTCAATTACTTATCTCTCTATATCCATATTTGTCAGAAGACATTTACTGTTGGTAATAAAATAATTTAATGATGCATATAGAAATTTTTAATGGTGTTCACTTGGAAAAATAAATTACTATCAAATACTATCAAATCCCTTTTGGTTTTTGTAGGTAGTATGAATATTGAGTAGCTTTTGTTCTAAAGTCACAACTGAAGATAATTAAGGAGAAAAACAAAATTAATCCTAAAGAAAACTTATTTCCTAATACTGTTTCAATTTTGTTGGTCTTTCATTTACATGCATTTGACAGAGCATTGTTGATGGAATTATTTTTCCAGATGAATGTGTTAACAGATTGTTAAATAAATGCAGTGTAGAGAAGAATCCACTGCAGAAGGCACTGCTTAGGATGAAGATGTCTATCTCCCTTACTCAATCATCATAAAAGTGAAGTAATTTATTTACATGAGCAGAGAACTGAATTATTAAGAGTATACTATCTTAGAAAGGAAGCAAGAAGGAAAAAGGAAAGGGAGGTGGGAAGAGAGGAAGGATTTTGAGTAATTGTTTCACTCTTCTTCACATCTTTCACTATGTTTACTATAGTACATTGCACGTAGTAGGTGTTGAAATGTTTCTGCATCTCTCAGTGGTTCAAAGAAAATATCAAGCCCATTGGCTATATCTGTAGTTTATTTTAAAACGTGATTATTACTTATGATTTAATACAACTCTACCACCAACTTAGAACTTAGAATCAGAGGACTGGTTTGGAATACAGTTAGTGGTGGTTTAGGAGATTAAAAAGCAACTGTCAAAAATAAAAAGAATCAACAGAGCAAAGATGGTGAGAGCCAAGAAAACATTAATGATTTCTTATGCTTTGAGAAAATACAAGTTCTGCAGGGATCCTGGCATTTAAACAAAAGACTTAAAGCAACTTTGGGACGCCTGAGTGGCTCAGTTGGTTAAGCCACTGCCTTCGGCTCAAGTCATGATCCCGAGGTCCTGGGATCAAGTCCCACATTGGGCTCCTTGCTCGGCAGGGAGCCTGCTTCTCTCGCTGCCTCTGCCTGCCTCTCTGCCTGCTTGTGTGTACTCTCTCTCCCTCTCTCTGGCAGATAAATAAAATCTTTAAAAAAACCCAAAAACTTAAAAAAAAACCTTAAAACTTAAAACTAACAAAACTCAAAGCAACTTTGATGCTTACAGATTGTGGGAGGACAGAAAGTAAGGTAAAGCACAGTTGACATGCCCATCTTGGAGAAGCAGTGGCAAGAGACTTCCAGCACAATCCTCCACTTGCCAGGTGTGGAAGTGATATTGACAGCTGGAAATGTGGTGGCAAAGGAACAAAGCAAAGGACAATTTTCTTTTTCTTATGGAAAGTATCTTAAATATTTAATCTTTTGATAATTGCATATTGTTTTGTAATAAGGGTTTTAACCACTCATTTGCATGTATTGAGCACCTACCATGAAGTAAACACTCATTACATTTATCCTCCCCATTCTCTCCAAGTATAAACAGTCCTATTGACTTTATGTTTATCTTAAGTCATTGAAAGATTGTAGGCTGAATTGTATAGCCATAAAAGATGAAAAGAAAACACTCAGATATTGTAAAAATTGACTTGGCAAAAATTTCCTCCCTTTGGAGACCAAAAATAGTCAATTTCTCATCCCTGATGGAAAAGAAGAGTAAGATATCCGGAATGAGAAAAATAAGTGGCTCTCAATTATATTTACTCTTAACCACATGTATGGACAGAGTGAAGAGCAGACCCAGCAAAGCTAGTTGTAATAAGTACACTATTAGAAGGAAAATATTTGTTTTTTTAGGTGGTAGCAAAAATATTTACAACTATGTAAAAAATGAACACAAGTAGTCTATATGTCTCAAAAAATACAATCTCTACATGCTAATGACATGATAGCAAATATTGAGCAGAAGTAACACACAAAAAAGGGCAGCTATTAATTTATGGATGGCCTTATCTCTAGTTGGCTGAAACGTATGTGACCTGGGAACAAGAGTTAACTCCAAATGTTAGAAGCCATTCTCAGATGGCACAGGAAATCTACAAGCGATTACATTTCAATAATCACTTATACTGTAAGAGTTACATTTAAAGACTTTGAGATTTCACTTTCATTTCCATGTGCCATTATTATTCTCTCATAGGGCGTTTAAGGCATATCTAAGAGACAGGATTTAGAGAAACAAATCCCACTAATTTCTCTTTTTGAAACTAGGTATCCAACCATGAAGGCTGTAGTCATCTATTTAAGACTACAACTTAAATAAAATGAAAAAATACATGCTGAACACATTTCTAGGCATTTCAGGAGAAAAATCAAATGCATAGCACATGTTGCTGTATTCTGGTGACCAACTGTTACCAGAGAAAATCATACCATAGTACAGATAATGTGTACAAATTAATGGTTTCTAAACTCATTCTGGTCCTCAGTGCAACATGGCAATTTTTTGCAGATTTCTATTTCTCTTTTTCTGTTTCTCCCACATAGGCAAATCCTGATGTATAACAATCCTTTGTATGGTCCCCAAACTATCCCTACTGTTCTTTCCCTCAGGAGGTGATTATGCCTTCTACTTCACGGAGAAAGTAGAGGGTCCATCCACATTATTAAATCACAGTATTATTTGTTTTTATGTCATTTCCTTCCTTTCCAGTGGAAACATTTGCCTTTCTTTTTCTTGTGTTTTATATCCTCAGTCCTTTAAGCTCCTACACAACTTAAAATGATCTTCTCTTTCCTAAGGCATTAACTTCTTCTTCATTGTCTTCTTCCCATTTTTCTATTTTAGTATTCTTCTGGGGTGTCTGGGTGACTCAGGGTCCTACTCTTGATTTCAGCCAGAGTCTTGATCTTAGGGTCATGAATTCAGGCCCTGAGTTAGGCTGCATTCTGGGTGTGGAGCCTCCTAAAAAACACACAAACAAAAAACAAAAAAGCAAGCAAGCAAGCAAACAAACAAAAACAACCTCTAGCCACCACTGTTTTCATAGCCATGCTTCTTAAATGCATCATCCATGTCTACTTTCTTCAGCTCCTTCAGCCCATTGATTCCTCAGCCTGATATATTTTCATTCTGCCAACGCTATTCTACCCCACACCATCCATGTCAATGTTCATTTCATCTATCCCCTTTCTCACCTTTGGTCCCATTGAGCCATTCTTTATGATTCAACCTTTCTACTCCCTTGGATCTACAGTGTGCTTGTCCAAGTTTCTTCTCTTGCTTCTCTGTGTAAGTCTCCTGTGTAGGTTCTTCTTCTTGCATCTGCAAGTGTTCCTCCAAGGGCCAATTTTAACTTCATTCTCCTCTTAATCTTTACTGGATTTCTCTTCTACCTTGATGGCATTGATAGAGATAGAGAATAGATAGAGATAGAGAACTCTGCACCTTCTTGAGAATTAAACGTATCCAGCCTTCTAGGGCACTCCAGTGAGTATTCTGTAAACTTTTCAAATCCACTTTGTGAATTTATTATCTTGCATCTGAGACTTAAAACTGATCCTTCTTCTTAAAGATAGTGTTAATATATTTATGACTAAGATCTCTTGAAGACTATCCTAAATTAATATACATTATCAGTTTTAGCTCCATTTTCAGAGGAGCACAATGAGACAGAAAAACATTAGTTTATCCAAGATTATGTGGCTAGTAAGTGGATGTACAACTCCTAGGCCCATGCTGTTAAGCATGATACCTATGGCACACTGTGGTTCACAAGTCTCCCTCCGCCAGTTTCATAGACTAGATTTTCATTATTTCTTATATCTGATCTAGTCCAATAACCTTCTAATTGGTTGTCTCAACTCTGGTTTCATCTCCTTCAAATCTATTCTCCACATGGCTGACAGAGTTATATTTCAAGAAGATAAATATGATCTCATTAAAATCTTTTGATGACTTCCTGTGACCCATGACAAATACCAGGTACACACATGCAAACACACGCATGCATGTATATTAAATATTTATTTATTTACTTCAGAGAAAGTGTACATAAGTGGGGAAAGAGCAGAGGGTGAAGAAGGGAATCTCAAGCAGACGCCCAGCCGAGCACAGAGCCCCTCTCTGCTCTATCCCAAGATCCTGGGATCATGACCTGAGTTGAAACCATGATTCAGATGCTTGACTGACTGAGCCACCCAGGCAGCCCCCAAATACCAGATATTTAATATAGATTACAAGATGCTTCAAAATACACCACTGGCTATTATGTCTTATCTTTAGCTGATAATTCACTGATCTCCACTTCTGTAATTTTACTTCTCTTGTTGCCTCTATCTGAGTTGTCCTTCTCCTGTGTCTACCCAGAAAGTATCTCCTAATTTTCAAAGTTGTTGCTCAAATATAAACTTCATGACCCCCTTTATGCATTTTGGGTCATGCATTTCTACCATGCATACTAGATTATACATTTCTTTTTTAAATTGTTGTAACACTTTGTACAATTTTTTTACAATGTATGCTAAATTGCTATATTTACTTGTTAACATGTCTCTCTTATACTAATCTGTTAATCCCTGATTTGTTTGTGTATATGTTTTTTAGCACCAAACATATTGCCCAGAATACAGTAAGTATTTAATGTGCTTTTTAATGTGTGGAGGGAAGGAACAAAGAAACAAATAAATGAATTGAATGTCTTTAATATTGAATATAGCAAAGTTAAAGCAGATTATTAAATACATGTTTTTAAATATTTAAAAATGGGAATAATAATTAAAATGCAACATGAGTGGGGAACCTGGGTGGCTCAGTCAGTTAAGCATCTGCCTTCAGCTCAGATCATGATCCCAGGATTCTGGGATGGAGCCTATCAGGCTCCCTGCTCAGCGGGAAGTCTGCTTCTCCCTCTCCCTCGGTCCCCCTCCCCTGCTCATGTTCTTTTTCACTCTCTCTTACTTGATCACTCTCCCTCTCTCACAAATAAATAAATAAAAACTTTAAAAAAATTAAAAAATAAAATAAAATACAACCTGACCATTAAAATAAATCAGATAACATATGGTCACTTCTACTTTTTTAAGAAAGATTAATAGTTTCATAGAGCTACAGAATAAGTGAAGTGAGTTGAAATTCTGTAAGGCATTTGGCCAAGACTATTATTATATCCTTGAAAGTAAGATAGATAAAATTGAACAAAATTTCAGCCTTATAGGGAGTCTTTACTTGCATTTTATTCTGATTTTTTTTGTTTCAAATTTTATCGTTAATGAATAAAGTTATAGAAAACAAATAAGTCAAATTGTGGAGTGACATAAAGCTATAAAAGCTACAATACTTAAAAGAACTAAGATTTTAGAATCAGACATACATCTGGATTTAAGTCTTGCTGCAGGTACTTACTTTGTGGGACCTTAATAATAACTGACTCTAACTTTCCTTATATGTAAAAAGGGTATAATACCTAATTTGTAGGGCTTTTGTGAGCATTTATTAGATAAGACTTATAATGCCTGAGAAACTGTAAACTTATTATAATGTATCTCTTAGTTATTATATTAAGGATTATGATTTTTAAGAATCATAATCATAGAAAAATATTCAGCTGGTACTAAAACTAACAGTATATAATCTAAACAGGATAATTGTTAACTCCCAAGTCTTAATTTAAATACTAGCTATCATGCACTGCTCTGACTTATTAGCTATTTATATGAGATCAGGGGTTTTGAGTCCAAACTTACTATAAACAAGTCAAAAATGTGGCTTGATTGACATATAGAAGAGTAGAGAACTTAATTTTAGCCTGTATAAACAGAAATATAGCATCTAGAACAATTTGTGAGAAATTACCCCCCTCCCGCCATGATATTAGTCAGTCCACAGCTGGTATATTATATTTATATAGGTGCCAGAGAAGTGCGACTGGAAGCCATGTCGTGGAGAGCCATTTAGAGATGTGGTGTTAATTCCACCTAAAGGCAGACTTTGGGAAACATTATCACTGTCTTTCCATATTGCAGGGATCATTATGTGAGCTAAATACTATAATTAATACAGCGTGACCTGAGACTAGAAAAGATAGATATTTAACATAGGGAAATTTTTGTTCAATGTGAATAAAAAACTTTCTTACGTTTGGGAATTTCCAAACATTGAATGGGCTATTTTATAACACAGTATGTTCTTTGTCACTGCACCCCCAGGAGTGTTCAAAGATTGAGCAATCACCTGCCAGGTCATCACAGAAGTTTATTCCACTAAAATGCAGGGGAAAAAGATGAGCTCTGAGGTCTAATATGTTTTGAGAGCCTGTAAATATTCATAGCCTTACAGAGGTTGCATATTTTTTTGAATTTTATTTTATTCTACTTTTTTTCAGTGTTCCAAAATTCATTGTTTATGCACCACACCCAGTGCTCCATACAATAGCACGTATTGCATGGAGGTTGCATGTTTTTAAACTTCTTTTGCACATTAACAATGAAAAAAGATGCATTAGGATATATGTCGTATATTTCTAAGAAGAAGGAGTACAGAGAAAGTTTTCCCCTGCCTGGGTTTATCAGGCTTGGGTTTGATTCCCAGTTCTGTCCCTTGCTATTTTGTGACCTGGAGTTAACTTATTGCCTCTGAATAGTTTCTTATTTGAAAAGAAGGAAACTGATAGGAGTCATTTTAATGAATATTTCTGGAATATATCAGTTCTTAATACAGATCTTTGTTTTGTTTTTAGGCTAGGTGTTGTGGGCGTATGTGAAAATTAAATTATAACATTGGAGAAAATTCCCTGACAAATGATTCATTGACAGGTGGCAAATCAGTAAGAGTCTGTCACATACATTTTAATACCAGGTGGGCTGCTGAAGACAGCTTTGTTTTCATGGCTAATAATGTCAGCCCGGGCACAAAATCTGAATTCTCTGAATTCAGATCTGAATTCAGCTTATTGGGGAGCGGGGGGTTGGCATACCATTGACATGGATTGCTTAAGGTGTGGTCAGAGGCTATATCTTCATACATCATCCCAGCCTGAAGAGTGAACGCAGAATAAACTGGCAGAGTAAATCAAGGCAAAAGCAGTTGAGGGATTTTCCAATATTGTTGCTCAAGGGCAACAGTCAAGGGCAGTCAAGGGCAGATATTGCTTAGGTAACCACTCAGCAGGTGACATAGGCTGTGACAGAGTACATGGCAGTAGTAACAACACTGTGCAAGCAAGATGGGCTTGAAATGAAGACATCTGTTTTCTTTCGGAAAGTGTGAGACAATGTGGTTGATAAAGAGGCACTATTTAAATCTAAGGCTTGAGCTTATATATGATAAGAGGGTATTACTTCATGCTCTTCTCACTTGTTTTTTTCTAGACGTAGAAGTGAGTCTGAGCAAGATTAAATGACTTTGGAGGAATAGTTAACTCTTTATCTTTTCTGTAATAATTTATTGCATAGTGTAAGTTCTTCACAAGTTGAGCAGTAGGTCAGACAAAGGAAAATAAAGAATTTTGTGTCATTTTCTTAATAATAGAAGCTAATGATATCTTTGGAGAGCTCCCAAAGTTCTGCTTAATTCCTGATTGAACTTGAAGATGGGTTAATCTCTTTGAGTCTCAGTCGTCTCATCTGTGACCTGGAGCTCACTTGTCATTGTGGTTGTGAGATAAATTATGAGCATATAATCACTGCCTATCTGGCTCATGTGATTACCTGCAACCCATAATCTCAGAAAGAAAGATTCCTTCTCTCCAAGATTCTATATTATACCTGAAAATAGGACTTTTGCTCTGGGGTATTGACCACCCCTGGACCTAACAGTGCATCTGAGTTATGGGGTTATCACATGACCCTAACTGGTTGGCTTTACAAGGCAAGGAAGCCAGCATGTGATTGACAGTCTCACTATGTAGGAGAAGAGCATTTCCAGGTTAAAAAAAAAAGGTTTTGTTATAACAGAGAAAGGGAAGTGAGACTGAGCCAGTGAAACAGTAGATAGCCATTGTGATACTGTGATTTATAAGACATATGTATTTGGTCATTTAGATGACCAAAATCTATTTCTCCTGTGTATTTGGTTTTTGTTCAACATTCCTAGCTCACAGATCCTATAACCCTTGGAATTTCCAGGGTTAAGGGTGATAAAGGATCTTTTGTTATGTTAAGAAAGGTAACTTTTGGACCACCTCCCATAGGTGTGGCTGGTTGCCAGGAGAACCAACCAGGTGATCAGAAGGTTGGGACTTTCAGTCCCATACCTGGAGGAGGGGAGAGGGCTGGAGGCTGACTTGGCCAATGATCAGTGACTTAATTAACTGTGCCTAGACAATGAAGCCTCTGTGAAAACCCAGAAAGATCAGGTTTGGAGAGCTTCTTGGTCAGTGAACACGTGGACATGTGGGAAGAGTGGCCCCACTCTCTACCTGGCTGTGGATTCTTACCTTTTATCATGTCCTTTCATAAATTAGTAAGCCTAAGTGTTTCCCTGAGTTCTGTGAGCTACTCTAGCAAATTAATCAAACCTAGGGAGGGTGTTGTTGAACTGCCAATCTGTAGCTGTTTGGTCAGAAGCAAATGACCTGAGGCTTGCAAATTGGCCTCCAAAGTAGGGAATGGGAGCAATCTTATAGGACTGAACCCTTAACCTGCAAGATCCGATGCTATCTCTGGGTAGAATTGAGTTGAATTCTTGAATACCTTACTGGTGTCCTAGAGTTTCTTGGAACCCATACCCACAACAGAATTGGGTCTGTGAACACTAGAAGATCTGTTTAAAAAAAAAAAAACAAAAAAAAAACACAACAACCCTCATTCTGTTACTTAGTATTTCTTAATTTTAATTTTTTGGATTTTAAAGTACACATTTTCTAAGAATTTCTTGTGTCAAAACGGGATCAACCTCAGAAACGTATTCTTTCTTCTAGATCTTAAATGATGCTTCTTTTTACGTTCAGAATATTTATCGAACTCATATTTGCTTTTTCCTGTTTTTTCATTGTCAAATGTTTTCACACAGATAAGCTACATGAATTGCTTTACCCATTTTTCATTCAGTTGGTTTCTGTTCTATTATTCTTTCCACATTGATAACTGAATCAGAAGTTGATGTATACAACTGCTAGAACATACCAGAACATTCCAGATAATGCACATCTGGAATTATCTCCTAGGCTCTACCTCATGTCTTTTTGCTATTTTGAACAGATAGAAAAAATATGAAAAACTACAACCCCCAAATCTCTTGCTTATGGAGTTTTCACTTTTCAACTGTCCCCTACCTCCTCTGAGGATGCTTGCTTTGGAGGGGTGATGGTTCCCAGAATTAAATGTGCCACTACCACAACCAACTTTCTCCAGGACCACCTACACCACCATCTCCTAAATCACCACTGCCAAAACTGATAATTCCCATCCAATTGCTTCCCACAGTCTGGTATAACAAGAACAAAGAGAGTAAATAAGGGCATAGAGGAGGCAACTTTAAGAGCACCTCCCACACCCAGGAAAAAGAACCAGCATTTTGTTTCTGTTTGCTGACCCAAGGACAGGCTGGGGGAATGGATTAAAGACCTGTTTAGTGGGCTGTCTCGTCAGTTCAATAGCCAAGTAGGACAAAGTTAGAAGTTTCAAATCTGTGTCATTTGCATTACAAGTAATCCTTCCTTCCTTCCTTCCTTTATTTATTTATTTAGTCATAATGTTGATTCTTGATCTTACTTTAACCTTATTTAAATTTATATATTTGGGGTGAGGGTTTGGGATAGTTGTGTTAAGAGCAGCTGGTATGACTCTCTTTTAAACCAGAAAACTAATCCTCCCATAATTTGAAATTTTAAAAAAAAATCAGAATTTAATGATGTTAGTGATCTGTGTGTGGTTTATTCTGTAAAATTAAAAAAACAAAACAAAACACCAACATCAGAGGTTTTTGAAGTTTTCTTCAAAATATTAAGCACCTAATTGATGAATTTTACTTTTGAGTGGTTCTTTCAAAGTGTTTATCCACTCAATTCTCTCTCATCTTCAGACACAAAGTTATCCTTTAAAATATTTCCTTTAGGGGTGCTTGCATGCCTTGATCAGGTAACCGTCTGAGTCTTGATTTCTGCTCAGGTCATGATCTCAGGGTTGTGAGGTGAAGCCCTGCATCGGGCTTAGTGCTCAGTGGGGAGTCTGCTTGAGATTCTGTCTCTCCCTCTTTTTCTGCCTCTCCCTTCTGACTACCCCCTCTTAAATAAATACATCTTTAAAAAAATAAAATATTTCCTCTTTTTCATTTATCTCCAAAGTGAATTTATATACACACATATGTAAATAAATACAGATATACATTACAAATGTATACATAAATACATGCATACATTAGCTTTTTAAAATTCTTAGTTCTTCAACTTGTCTTAATGTTTCATCTCATAAATTTTAGTTTAATGCCTCTTTCTTTTAAAATTTTAATCTTTTACCTCACCAGAATTTAGTGTTTTATTATTCAAAAATAAATTCGCTTTGGAATAATTATTGATTTACACAACATTTGCAAAAGCAGTACAAAGAATTCCCATATTTCCTTCACTTTGCTTCACCTAATGGAAGAACTTACTTAACGATGGACTATTACATGACATGGTACATTTGTCAAAACTAAGCATTAACACTGGTAAATCATATTAATTAAATCGCAGACTGTATTTGAATTATACCAAGTTTTCCATTAATGTCTTTTTCTGTTTTAGAATCAAATGAAGATCACATTGTATTTGGTTTTCACGTCTCCTTCATCTCCTCCAATCTAAGACAAGTTTGCGGACTCTGTTTTTTAAAACATTGATCATTTCCAGGAACACTGGTCAGGTATTTTGTAGAACATGCCTTAGTTTGTGTTTGATTGATATTTCCCCATGATGGACTGGCTTGAGGGCTTCTACAGAGAGCACCATGGAGATGAAGTGCCTCCTCGTCTCAGCATATCAGGAGCTGCACAAGATCCACAAACATCACTAATGTTTATCTTGGTCACTTAGTTTAGATTGTGTCTGCCAGGTTTCTTCACTACCCAGTTAAACTCCTTTTCCATTTCCATACTTTATCCATTTTTATGTGGACTTTAATTTTTTTAAAAGATTTTATTTATTTATTTGACAGAGAGATCACAAGTAGGTAGAAAGGCAGGCAGAGAGAGTGGGGGAAGCAGGATCTCTGCTGAGCAGAGAGCCCGATGTGGGGCTCGATCCCAGGACCCCGGTATCATGACCTGAGCCAAAGGCAGAGGCTTTAACCCATTGAGCCACCCAGGCGCCCCTAATTTTTAGAATAGTTTTAAATTCACAGCCAGAATTGAGCAGAAGATACAGAGATTTTCCCATACTCTCACACATGCACAGCTTCCCCTATTACCAGCATGGTACATTTGTTATAATAGATGAACCTATATTTTTTCAGTATTATCACCCAGAGTACATACTTTTTATTAGGACTCACTTTTAGTGGTGTATGTTCATGGGTTTGCACAAACATATATAGACATGTATCTACTATTATAGTATCATACAGAGTTTTTTTCACTGCCTTAAAGTCCTCTGCTGTGCCTATTCATCTCTGCTTCCTCCCACCCCAACTCCCAGCCCCTGGCAACCACTGCTCTTTTCACTGTCTCCATAATTTTGTCTTTTCCAGAATGCTATATGGTTGGAATCATACTTTTTTCTTTGGAAACGAGTCACTAAGTCTAGGCCACATTTAAGGACAAAAGACTTAAGCATCACCTCCTGAAGGAGGTACTATCTACATAATATTTGAAATTTTCTATAGCGATAATTGTCCCTTCTCTCCCATTCATTTAATTATTTTATTTATTTAATCACCTTTTATTAATATCAATGTCAACTAACTTATATTATAATTTGGGATGAGAGCCAATACATTAAAATAATGTATTGCTCAAATTGTTCTAGCTTTTGCCCACTGGGAGCTCTTTCAAGTTGGCTTCTGTTTCTTTTAGACGGACTTCATTCTTTGTTTCTGGAATGCATAACAATGTATTTTAAAATAATTTTTGCTTCATAAATATGAAACATAAGGGTTGCTATTTCACAGGTCTCATGTCAGGCACTTGACTTACATTTACTCTTTTAATCTTTAAATAATAATTCTCCAAAGAAGAAATTATATTCAACTGTAGATTAAGAAACTGAAACTTATCTTTGTGTAACTGAGCAAAAGTCATATAAACAGTAAATTCAGGATTTAACCTTAGGTCTGTCTGAATTCCTGCCAATCTGTTACTTCTGTAAATTGGGAGAATCATGGTCAAAACTTGAAAACAGGTGACCTGGGATCTATTCCTTTTATCTTTGCAGCAATTTTAGAACTTCATTTTTGGCCTTTTCATGTTTGGGGAATTTCTCTTTTGCCATGTGATTTATATGTTTTACGGCAATGTGGCATTAGGATTGATTAAAGTCATACCTGTTCTTTCATTGTATACTCTAATAATGAATTCTTCTAGTTCATCTATTAGCCTCTATTCCTGCTACTGGCTGTTATCTTCATCATTATCTATCATAGCTATACTTGGTATTGGGGTTCATTCTGCCTCATTGCTTTCACTATTTAGCATTCTAAAGTAGGAAAATTGTTGACAACATATTAACTACTCCAAATCTCAGGGTCTATTTTAGCACATTTTTTAGATTTACAGGAAAATTACATGATAAGTCACAGATTCAAGATAATTCTCATTTATCCCATATCCAGTTATTAACATTTTACATGAGTATGGTAAATTTAATATAATTATTAAACCAATATCAATACACTATTATTAACTAAAGTCCAAACTTCATGAAGATTTCCTTAGTTTTTTAACATAATGTCCTTTCCAGGATACCTCATTATATTTAGTTTTCATGGCTCCCTAGTTTTTTTTTCAATGTGACAGCTTCCCAGTTTTAGATGACCTTGAGAGTTTTGAAGAGTACTGGTCAGATATTTTTTAGGCTGTGCCTAATTTGGAATTTGTCTAATGTTTTTCTTATGATTATAATAGAGTCATTAGTGTTTGTGAGGAAGATCACAGAGTTGAAGTCCCCTTTTTGTCGCATCATATCAAGTGTACATACTTATTAACATGATATTGCTATGGATGTTAAACTTATCACCAGACCAATAGTGTTTGTCCAATTTGTCCACTTTAAAATTACTCTTTCACTCTCCCCCACCCCTTTCCATTCTGTACTCATAGAAGGAAATGCTGTGTCCCCACACTTAACAAATGAGGACTTATGCTTGAAGTCAAGGTATCTACATAATTTGAAATTCTTCTGGAGATTTGTTTCTTTCCATTCATTCATTCGTTCATTTAATTATTTATTTATAGCAGTATGGACTCATGAATATTTTATTTTATGCTTTGGGTCATAATCCAATACTACTTTATTTTGTTGCTGAAGTTTTTCCAGTGTTGGCCATTCTAAGGTCTTTCAGTTGACATCTGGGCCCCATTGATATATTCCATTATTGTGAATCTTCTGAAGCATTTTCCTACATTTTTGGTATTATAAGATGCCTTAGGTTCATCATTTATATTTCCTGTTCTGATTATAGAATCAGCCATTTCTCCAAGAAGCTCTGGTTCCTTTTATTGGGGGATGGTATTAGAAACCACGATTTGGTCATTGGATTTCTCACTGTTATTGGGATATTATTGCTTCTAGAACCCCTCCACAGATTAGAGCAAGTTAACATATGTATACTGACCTGTGTATATACACATATCTGTAAAATATTACCATATATAGCCATCTGTATATCTATATTAAGCTAACATGAGTTCATACTGACACGTACAACTATAATCCATTACCACATAGATTATTCCTAACTGTCATTCAAGCCTCCCTGCCATTGCTTGCTTCTAAATTCCAACTCAAACAGCAAGAAACCTGGCTACCATCATCTGCCTTCCATTGACTATACAATTCCAGTATATATGTAAAGCCATACCTAAATTGTAATCCATATTTCCATGGGAAGCATTTTTATCAAGTAGGGCACAATTTCTTTTGGTTTTATACTTAACAGCCCAGCTCAGTTCCAAAGTTATATAGGTCATCACCTTTTCCCTCAAACCCATCAGTTAGGTTGTTTCATACATTTATAAAACAGTTAAATTCTTTCATCACATTCTATATTCTATCATGAGAGTCCTCAAACTCCTAAATTATTTTTAAAATTTGCATTCATTAAGGTTCATTATATGTAGTGTACATTTCTGTGGATTTTGACAAATGCACTGTCATACATCCACCATTATTAAAAGAAAAACAGTTTATTCTGCAGAGTAGTTCCATTGTTTTTAAAAAATTGACTGAACTTCATACAAACAGCTCTCTAATCTTATCCTTGAGCCCGTGGAAAACTGTTCCTCTAGATGTTTCATTATTTTTCATTTTACATTAAATTCTATGATTTATCCTGGCTTAGTTTTTGTAAAAGCGGTAAAGTCAGTCTAGATTCAGTTTTTGCATATAGAAGTCCAATTGTTCCAGCACCATATGCTGATAAGATAATACTTTGTCCATTGAATTGCCTTTTGCTCCTTTTTTGAAGGTCAGTTGATTATATTCTTGTGAGTCTATTTCTAGCCTGTTGCTCTCTCTATATATTCTTTAGCCAGTACCATACTGACTTGATTACTGTAGCATTATAGTAAAATCTGAAATAAGACAGTGTGAGTCTTACAACGTTGCTCTCCTTTTTCAGTGTTTTGATAGCTAGTTTAGGTATTTTGCTTTTCCATATAAATTCTAGAACCAGTTGTCAATATCTACAAAATTGGGTACTAGGATTTTGATTGGGATTGTGTTGAATCTATAGATCAACTTGAGAAGAATTGGCATCTTCATATTAAGATTCCTGATCCAAGACACAATTCTTGGTGTCTTTTTCTCTTCTTTCTCTTTCTTCTTTTCTTCTCTTCTTTTTTTGCTTTCTCTTATATTAAATATTGTATATAATTCATTTTAATCTCATTTCTCAGTATAGAATTAATATTTCCTTAAAAACATTTTTTTCTAGTAGTTGCAGTTGTCATTTATGAAAATCCCAAACTTGTTGGGATGAGGAGGAAATATATTTTCCTCTCCAAATTTTTTCTGAGGTAACAATTGAGTTATTAACTTAAACCAATCACATGCACCTATCTATAATCCTGCTGTTCAGAGGAAGTTAAAAAAAAAACAACAGAATTCTGTCTGGGGTGGTGGCAGTAGCATCTTGTGTTTAGATAATGTATGGTAATATCAGTGTTTCACTGATGGTGGCTAGGAAGTATAATGGAACTGTTAGCAGTGGTGAACTCCATGTCTTCCACACACACTGGTGGTCACCCTGGTAGCAGTGGCGGTATCCAATGACAGTAGTGGCAGCTGTGCCAGTTGTAATGGCAGAGGCATTTTCACCAGGTTCATCTGATGATGTGATTTCAACTGAAGTTACAGTTACTTGACTTCCATTGCTTTTGGTCCATTTTCAGAATTGCTTCTTCAGCCTTTGTATTGAGTCTGAGAGATTTCTGGTGTTCAAAGTAATTTAAACAGAACTCTGACAAGAAGATGGGAGCAGAATTTAAAAATAAAGTCTCACTCAATTAAATTTCTAAAGCAAATGGAGAAAAACAGTTTCAGGTGTGCCCTGGTCATGCTTCTAATTGAGTTATCCCATTTGATTTTTAAAAGGACTCCTTCAGTTAATTGCCCCCATACTCATTGTGAAGCTTGAACAGATCAATATTAAATCTTTCCAGTAATCTTGTCTGCCCAGACTAGAAGCTATGATCTGCAATCAGCATCCACAAGTCTGGGTTTGCTCAGAATGGGCAGAATTTGATAGAATATATCTCTGAGTGAAAATAAAATATAAGATGCCCAGTAAATTTCCAGGTACAAAGGGAACTTAATAAATGTTATTGACTATCAAGATCTGTGGGTTGAGGAAAAAAGAATCAGAACTTTTGAATACTTAAGGCATTTAATACTGAAAAATTATTTTAATATATTTTAAATATCCAAAAGTTACTGTTTTATTGTTTTTTAGAAATATGTCTTCAACTCTAAAGATTCATCTCAAACTTCCCTTCAACTTTCTCCAGTGAGTACTAATTGTGTTCTGTTGTCAACCAGTTCTTAGTCCTTGTCATTATAGGCTCAGCAGCTGCAAAGGTGAAATGTTTTGACAAATATTGAACATCATACATTTTATACTGTGGATCAGCATGTATGTTTTTTAGCTTCTTCAGAAGGTTTTGTAATGAAGTTATATTTGGAAGTTTCCCAGTATGGTGCAAAAGCCTCATGGAGAGAGGAAGTTTATAAACTGCAATTCTACAAGAAGAAGAAAGGCCAGCTGCTCATCCTGCATGATTCCTCCTTGAGCTTTTGTATTTTCCCAGCTAGCCCTTTCAAACCTTCTATTTATAAATTTATCTTCAGTATACTGATTGGTGACAAAGACTCCAATTGGCCAGCATATTTTCACACAGTGTGGGGAGAGAAGCCATTTAAAGTCTGAGGTAATATATCAACAACAACAAAAAAAATAATACCTGAGAATAAAGGACCATGAAGGGAAAGGAGCATCCTTGACTGTGGTACTGCCAGTCACAAAGTTATAGCCTATTCACTTTACTGAAAAGATGTTCTCATATCCCTGTTTGGTTTTGGTTTACACAAAAATCGATAGGTTAAAAAAAACTGCTAAAGAGTTTCATATCTGTAATTTTTCCTCTTACAGGAAATTTAAAAATAGTGTGAAGACCTTTTTAAAAAATATTTAGTAATTTAGTTCCAGGCTTATTTTATGAGCTAATTGTATATCAAGAAAATAGATAAGAAAATTATATCAGATAATTACTAAAAGTTATTCATTATTAACTAGAACAGTCAACATTGAGAGGCAACCAATTTAATGGAAAAAGATACTTCAGGTTTATTTCCTTAAATATATTTTAGGGTTTTCCATTTCATTGACAATTGTAGTGACATTTGCAAACCCTAAAATTGAATTATGTCAGTTCTGCCTACACATTTGAAATGATCCATGTAAAAGATAACTTATGGGTAATAAATTCTCTTTTCCAGTACTGTATAGAATAACAGCAAAAGCCATACCCTATTAACATTGTTCTCTCGATCTAAGAGTTCAATCTATTGTCAAACTTTAAATTTAGCTATTTAGGGAAATTAAATATTTATTAGGTTGGTTAATGGCGCTTGCTGTTCACCAGGGATTGTGCTAAGCTTTTCACATGTATTAATTCATTTGCTCCTCCCATAACCATCCTAGAGAATAGGTTCTGTAATTATTTTCCTTTTACAGATGTGGAGATTGAGGCAAAGCAAAACAAAATAATTTGGCTAAATTTACACTGTAGGTGGCAGAGAAGGATTTGATTTCAAGAACATGTACTTTTTTAAAGGATTTATTTATTTTGGGGGGGAGGGGCAGAAGGAGAAAGAGAGAGAAACTGAAGCAGACTCCAGGCTGAACTGACCACAGAGCCCAGGTGGGACCTGAGATCACAACTCAAGCTGAAACCAAAAGTCAGACGTTTACCAACTGCACCACTGAGGGGCCCCTCCAGAATATATACTCTTGACCACTCATACTCTATTGCCTCCGATTTTAAAAATTAGATTCATATTCTGTCTTCATGTAGTTCAGATATGGTGCCATGTTTTTTCTAAGAATATTATATGTTGTGTTTTATTCCTAATTTGTCTCTGTAGCCAATTCACCATTTCATACCACCTTACTTTGGCATTAGTGGGAGGCACAATGTAGTAAAGTCAATATCCAATACTAGGGTTTTGCTATTAACATGTCACCTATGTTTGTGTGTGACTGTGAGTGGCAAAGTAACAAATGACAGTGGATTAAACAAATTGCTTACTCTTGCTCATGATGAAGATGACCGAAGGTTGGCAGTCCAGCTCTGGTATGATGGCTTCACAAAATCATTAGGGTGCCTTGTAGGTTGTTGGTTGGCCTTCCTCAGCATGTGGCTTTGATGTCATGATCCAAGATGTTGCTTGAGTTCCAGCCATCATAAGCGAAAGAACTGAAAAATAAGAGCAATAAAGAGTGTTTCCTGAAAGTTTACACTTCACTTCTGCTTTTATATTGTTGGTCATAAATGAGTCACAGAGACACATCCAGCAGCAATGGAGGCTGGGATTGTGGTATGTGTTTGCCCAGTCATGTACCCAGCTGGAAATGGAGCTTCTATTAGAGGAGAGAAGGGATGAGTAGAGAGCAAGAGTCAAGAACTGTCCAGTAGTTTCTGCCACATCCAGGGTGTTTGTAACTTGGGAATGGTAAATTTTACAGATTTTTCCAATAACTGCATTTTACTGTAGGTTTTTTTTTTTAAATTTGTATTGAAATACAACATTTACTTACCTTAGGATTCTCTTCTCTTACACTTAATCAATTCCTTTGGTTGTACCTCCAACATCTTACCTCTTAAACTCTTGTGCGGCTGAAAGATCATGGTTACTATCATTCTCCCCTCCAAAGACCTCTAGTCTGCTGTTATTTTCCCTGCCAGCATTTTCCACTGTGCTTTGGAGTGAAGGAAACGTTTACATTCCTCCTCAGTGCTTTTTGCCTTCTCTTCTGAAGCTAACGATGCCTTGACAATGAAGCCTTGACAATGAAACATCCCGTAGAGAACTTTCCAGTGAAGGACCACTCCTCCTCTTCCCACTGACTTACAGAAGAGGCGAGATGGTCATAGTCTTTCTTTACATTTCTTTTCTTTTTTTTTTTTTTCGTACTGCCTAATGACTGTATCTCCCAGTCCACACAAGCCGATTGCTGTGCCCTACTCACCTTCCAGGGAGCCTCCACTTTTCTCAGTAACATCATCCTGCAGTGACTCAATCTCCTGTCCTCTCCTCCTCTCCTGATGATGTCTGCGGAGTGCGTCTTTGCTTGTCATGGGATTTTAGACAATGGGGATGTGGATGTTTTTAAGATAGATAGGTGCTGGGAGCTGATGCAGTTTGGAGAAGAGAGATGACTTTTGTTAGTCTTGACAACTATACATTTTTTGAAGTAGGCTTGAAAAGTTGCATACTCCACCCTGTAAACTTGTAAAAACCACATTTGTTAACAAAAAGGACAGAAATTAACAAAAATTAACAAAAAGGACAGAACTTATCTACTCAAACCATAAAACTATAGACTTTCAGAAACATTGCCATTTGATACCATTTCACTAAGAACACCACAGCCTACTCACGTTTGTGTGATCTGAGTCTCTGATGCGTAGATGCAGCCTTGTTGAGTTCCACATAAGGGATTTCTGGACACAACATTCCATATTTATCTTCATATTGTATTTTTCCGAGGAAACATCACTCTGAATCTACTTTGCAGCCCAAGACTGATATTAACCTTCTTACACGTTGACCAGCTTTTCTCTGAGCCAAGCACTGCTTAATAAAATATTTGAACTCCTCACTTCTCTACCCCATCCCCAATTTCTATAATAACCTTATCTATTTGTTTGGGGAGAGGCCTTTCAAGTTTTTTATAGAGTATCTTCCCATATTGTAACAAGACAATAAACCCTAAAGTTTTGAACTACAGGTTCCAGGGAATCATTACCAGACA
Source organism: Enhydra lutris kenyoni (assembly GCF_002288905.1). NCBI lineage: Eukaryota > Metazoa > Chordata > Mammalia > Carnivora > Mustelidae > Enhydra > Enhydra lutris. The sequence goes on from NW_019154092.1 coordinate 14,875,817, forward strand.
GGTTATTATAAACTCCATCCTGGTATTGAAACCATGAGGTCAATAAGATGTCATTGAGTTTGTAAACTAATTCTGTTTAGTTAGCCTAAAACTCAAGGGGTCAAAGCCAATAATCTGACAAGTCCCAGTATGAGTGAAAGTTTCCAGATAAGAATTGTAAATACAGAGGAAGGAAAGAGCAGTGGTAAGTAGATTTTAGAGTCACACAGATATGGATTTCTGTCTTGACTTCTGTCACCAATACTATGTGGCCTTGGTTTTTACTTAATCCCCTAAACTTTGTTTTTCTTCTCTGTGAAATGGGGAACAATAACACTTGGAGTATTGTTATAAGGATAAAATGTAATTTATTTATCATAGGCTTGAAACATGATACACTCTCGGTGAGTGATTGTGTTATCCTTTGGTATAGTGTATTTCATTTATAGTCAAATAGAAATGAATTAAAATCTCTGTTTCTGTTTATAGCTTAAAAAAGTCTTGGGCAATTCACTCTGTCTCACTTTACCTTGTACGCAAAATGGGAATGAGTACAAATCTGACACAGTTGTGTTATTGAGTATGGTAATGTAATAGACATGTCTAGGATAGTATCTGTTAAACAGTAGGCATCCCATTATGTTAGCTTTCTTTCACTCCCTACCCTTGCTTTCAAGTTATGTTTTCAGAAATATGATAAGTGAGGGGCGCCTGGGTGGCTCAGTAGGTTAAAGCCTCTGCCTTCAGCTCGGGTCATGATCCCAGGGTCCTGGGATCAAGCCCCGCTTGGGGCTTTCTGCTCAGCGGGGAGCCTGCTTCTCCTCTCTCTCTCTCTCTCTCTCTCTCTCTCTGCCTACTTGGGATCTCTGTCTGTCAAATAAACAAATAATAAAAAATATTAAAAAAAAAAGAAATATGATAATTGAGCAGAGTACAACTGGAGGAAGATAATTCAGTAACTATGTATGTGTTACGTGAGTAGGTCTGTTTACCCTGCTCCTCTTCACAGGGGATGCCTCTAACCATCATCTGGGGAGGGGATATTCAGTAGCTGAGCAGTCATGTGTGGTCACAACCCTTCCTGACATAGTGTCCGCTGGAAAAGTGTTTCTGAGTCTTCTGATAACCTCACATATGTGTATATTGGGGTAGTGTCAGTGATATTTTCCTAGAAATTCCAGATATCAGCTTGATTTCTATTACCCAAAGCTAGGACAGATAAAATAGCCATTGGAAACGTTTAAGCACCTTTTTAATGCAGAGATTCTGGTAATAACTATAATTTACAAAGTAACAGAAGACTGGACACAGGGTCCAGTCTGTTATTGCTCTTTACATCAGCTAGGATTTTAGGCTGCTACATAGGACATCCTATGTGAATGTTCTCTTTTTCTTTTTATTATTTATTTATTAATTTATTTATTTAAAGATTTTATTTATTTATTTGACAGAGAGAGCGAGATCACAAGTAGGCAGAGAGCAGGGCAGGGGGTGGGGGAAGCAGGCTTCCTGCTGAGCAGGAGCCAAATGCAGAGCTTGATCCCAGGACCCTGAGATCAAGATCCAAGCTGGAGGCAGAGGCCCAACCCACTGAGCCACCCAGGTGCCCCTCTCTTTTTCTTTTTAGATACTCTTCTTCAATATCCTGATTTTTCCTGTGTCAGTGACCCAAGAACCTTCACTCAGAATTTATAAAGTCTCAAATGCTGTCTCCTATCTTATACATATTCTGTCACTCTCCATGAATCAGTTGTGTGTGTATGTGTAAAGCCATTAAAAATAGCTTGAAATTAACATTTCTTTATTATAAGGTATCATTTATGTGATTTTATTTTAAAGTTGGAGTAAAGGTATCACTTTCTTATGATCAAAAATATTATTGATTTTTTTCTGCCTCAAAGTTTTCTTTCCATCTTTAGTTTTTGTAGTTGTTGTTGGCTTTGTTTTTGCAACAAATAAGTCATTTATTTATTTATTTATTTATTTATTTATTTATTTGATTGCGGGGGGCACGGAGAAGAAGCACAAGCAGGGGAAGCAGGAGAGGGAGAAGCAGGCTTCCCACTGAGCAAGGAGCCAATGCAGGTGATCCTGGGACCCTGGGATCATTACCTGAACCAAAGGCAGACACTTAATGACTGAGCCACCCAGGCACAGCTAATAAGTTTTTTTAAACAAGGAAAGAAAGACATAGGCCAATGAATCACTTAGGTCATTTATTCCTAATTTGAAAGACAGTTTTTTTTTTTTTAAGATTTATTAATTATTTATTTAGAGATTGTGTGTGAGCAGGGGGAGGGACAGAGTGAGTGCATAGAGAGAATCCTCAAGCCATCTTCCCACTGAGCACAGAGCACGCCCATTGTTCTCAGGACCCTGAGATCATAACCTAAGCCAAAACTAAGAGCTGGCCACCCAACCAACTGAGTCATCCAGGCACCCAAAGATAGTTCTGATTCCAAAGTATCTTTCAGATACCAAAGAATTTAACAATAACTTCAGAAAAAAATAGTCATATCACTATATATTATAAAATAGCCACTCTGATTCAGGATAATAGATGAGGTCTTCAAGTGAGGTTTTGTGTGATTATTTCAGGAAGTAGGGAACATTTAGTTTATGAAACATCTCCATTTTATAATCTAGCTTATGTGATATTTTCCAAAGAGCCATTCCTCATAAATAGTAGATTTGGGGACTATTTCCGTAAGCGGTCCTTAACAAGAAACATACTAGGCACATGCTCAGTCTAGGATCACTTTATTTTTTTGAATTTAAAAAATTATAGGGATGCCTGGGTGGCTCCATTGGTTAAGTGTCTGACTGGCTCAAGTCATGATCTTGGTGTACTGGTATTGAGCCCCACAATGGGCTCTTTACTCAGCAGGGAGTCTGCTTGTCCCTCTCTCTCTCTTCCTCCCTTTGCCCCTCCCCCAACTGCTGCTGCTCTCTCTCTCTCAAATAAATAAATTAAAAATCCTTTGAAAAATTATAATGCAGATATTTCAAAATTCAAATGGTACAAAGGGATCTTGGAAGTTCTCCAATCCTTGTGAGCAATTATACAAGATCAGAATCTTATATATCTTTTGGGTCCACTTTAAACTTAATTCCCGATGTGAGATTCTTCAGAAAATCCAAATTTAAAGTTTGACAGCAAACCCATGTGAGACCCAATGAAGATTTCAATTATCGGGGACTTTTTTTTTCATGCTGTAATCAACACCAAGACTTGAGTTTCCCTAGAGGGTGGGAGGTGATTTCTTCCCCTTCCCTCACAAACATACACATAACCCTTTGAGGAAGGGTTAAGGGGTCAGAAGGAATGAATTGTTTCTATTAGTTTCCTAAATGTAGTGTGTCTGTTTAGTCTTCTATATTTTTAGGACCCTTAAGATGAGGAAAAACTAAACTTGACTTTATTTGGTTCAACAAATGGCTTCAAGGATACCTTGACTGTATTACAACCCTTAATTCTCTGTTCCCACTGTCTTATATAATTGTTCTTAGTTTAATTTCCTTTATTTTTTATTCAGCTCACAAATGCATGCAAGAATTTTTTTTTTTTTACAAATATTTCTCTAGTACTGCACACAAACATTTTCTTTTTCTTTTTTCTTTTGTTTTTGGTTGGAAAAAGGGATGTGTGGATTTGTGCTTTCCAACTTGGAAATAGAAATTTTGGTTCTTAATTCTTGATGACCCTTGCATTTATTCATAGACAAGATTTTACAGATACAAGTTTTGGAAAAAAAGCAACCAATTCAATTCAATGAGTAGAGTTATTTACCCTCTCTGTATCACTATATCCTATCCTTTCTTTTTTTTTCTCTCTCTCTCTTGTTCTTGTCTTTCCCTAAAGGTTAAGTTTTAATCCATACTATATTCTTCTACTTTCAAAGAATGTTATTCAGTGACTTCTGTTTTAGAATGTTTAAGGATTATTAATGGTTCAACGTCTTTCTGCTTTATCTATTATTCTTGCCTTATCTTTTTAGCATTATAGCCATAATTACATAATTACACACAATTTTAATTCACATTACTAATGACTTATGTCAGAGTTTATAAATAGTTATAATAGCAATTAGGATATAACAAATATTATAGCCATATTTTTTGCTTTGAAATATATTCTAATGAATATGTCAGATTCTGACCTATTCTAAAACCAAATTATATACATTTTTATTTATTCTGAGGAAAACAGATGTATATTGATGCAAATTTACAGAATTGGGGCAAACATTAAGAAGGAATAAAAATATCTATCCCATATGAAGAAGAGTCTTGTTTCATGTGTTTCTTATTTTTAAGCACATTTTCGTTCTGAAAGTTGAGATTATTTTGTATGAACTGTCTTTTGCTTGCTTTTTTACAGAGGTAGTGAATATTATCTACATTTCTGGTTTAATGGTTGCACAGTCTTCTGTTAAAGTATGTTATACTTAGATACTTCAAGCAAATTTCTCTTATTGGAGATTTATATGGTTTCTAATTATTTAGCATTTAAACATTACTTGTGCAATAATTACTTTTGTACTTAAATAATTTATATGTCTCTATTTCCTTAGAATAAATATTTAGAAGTGGTATTCCTGGACCAAAGGGAATTTTAAGGTTTTTGAAATGTCATTTTATCTTTTAATATTTCCCAGAAGTGTAGAAGAATTCACATTTCCTCAAATACTAATAACAATGGATATTAAGGTTAAAAATTTCTCAGTAAGCCAACCATGGGTATTATTACTGAGGTGCGTTATTTTAGTAATTTGCCAAAACAAGAAACTGGCAAAAGTTTAAAACTTATTTGATATCACCTCCAAAGGTTCAGAAAACTCTATGAAACACACCCCTTTTTAAAGGTAAATAGCATTTGAAAGTACAGTGCTTATCTTTTTAATTCTCTCTAAACCCCCTTATGTTTCTTGTGTGTATTTTTCAAATGTATTTGATCATGAATGTAGAGCCCTTATTTATTCTTTCCATTTCTCTGGGCTTCAGCAGTTTGAAAAGTTCCAAATGTTTGGTAGATGCTCTGAATTTTTTTTTTTTTTGTAAGTTTCACCATCTTAGTACATTTTAGTTTACTCATGAGGTGGGATTCAAAGAGACACAAAATAGACACAAAAAAACACACAGTAGACACACAAAAACTTAGGCTCTTGAGTTTTACCTGAGTTTATACTTCTGTCTCAGACACTTATGACTGTAGACCTGGGGCAAATTATTAGATTTTTCTGTGCCTCAATGTCTGTGTATTTAGAATGGATGTAATAATAGTAATTTACCACATACAATTGTTTGAATAAGTGAATTAGCTGGTAAGTGTAAGTAAAATATTGAAAGGAATACCTGGCATGTTAGTTATTATTGCTACTGTAGTATATTATATCAAGAATGTTAATTTTAAATGGAGAGTCCAGATACTCCATTGGTGCCTCCCACTCTAGAGTTCTGATAATGAACATGTACAAGAATCACAAACTGGTCATTTTACTGGTTTAAGTATCATACACAATAATGGCAAATAATAGCAAAAGCTGGCTAAAAATATTTTGGCTCAGGTTTAAAGATGAAGTAAAACTTGGAATAGATTTGTCTTTGTCATTATAGTCCCAGGAGCATGTCAAGAGATGAGAAAGAGAGAAAAGATGAGAACTCATCCTTTGCAAAGCAGGTTCAGGACCATCAATAACAGTAGCAAGGATGGCACTCATGCAGTTGCAAATGGAAAACATCCAGGATGATAGATACAAAAAGTTCTAGAAGAAACTGAGCATGAGAAATGCCTTTTAGAGAATGGTACCTCAACTAATGATGTAGCCTAATATGTCAGATTCTGACCAGTAAGATTGGTCACCATAGCCCTGGGAAGGTGCAGATAATATGCCGAGAGAGGCTGGATATACTCTCTACGGTGTAACCTCGAAAAGTCCTGAAAAGTTCTCCCCTCTGTGGCTTGAGGCTAAAACATGACAAAGGACTATATGCCTCCACTATTTGCACTCCAACAATTTGTAATTTGGCTTTGACGTTATTATAATCCCATGGAAGCCATGGCATAGCCATCACAGAGTTTTACTGTTCACAGTGTAAATAAATTGAAAATTCTTAGTCTGTTCTTTGTGCTGAGACCATACAAAAAGTCATGAATGATGCAAGGTTTGGAGTGATGCTCTCCGATGATTTTTGTGTAGCTTTAAGTTTGCTAGCGTTTAATTTCTGCTGCCATGGAAACTGTCAGCACAGTCTCTCAGTGATTTCCTGCAGGCAGAGTGACAACATATCTAAGAAGAGTGATACTGTCTCTTTACCATCAATCAATATTTATTGAACTCCAGCAGCCTGTCTTGAACCACGTTATGAGCTTGCACTGAGATTTGCCCCCCAGCTAGCACATGGTTGAACTGAGACACAGGAGGTCAGACAGGTGAAGCAAAGCAGTTCCAGAATATAGCCAAGAATTAAGGCCATAAATTCTACAGAATTAGAGTGTTAGTGACTGAATAACTTGGGTCCTGGTGAAAATCTGAGAACGCTCTAAATGTCAACGTACAAACCAAAGGAATTTAGGTTCCATCAGAAATAGTAACATTGGAATTATGTACTTTTAGAATATGCACGTTTGACAGATTCATTTTTCTTAATGTTCCTTATAGTCTTTTCTGTTGTTTGATATTTGAGATTCTTATTCTGTGAGTATCCTTTTGTATTTCTGGAGTCTTTGTTATCTACCAAGCATTCTATAAAACCACTCAGCTAGAAGCATCTACAAGTCAAGGTGAAGCGTCTCAAATAAATCATTCTGTTCAGATTCAGGTCTTAATTCTTTTGCCTCTGTCATAAGCTGTTTTCTTACCTCTTCGTCTGCTATTTTGGGACATGCAGCGTGCTTGAAGAAAGCATCTCCAGGCAGCCTTAGATATGTCCTTTAGCCTTTCCTTAAGTTTGTACCTCTCCAAATTCAGATTTTTGTTCTTATAGTTCACATCTCTTGGCTCTATTGCTTTTTCTGTTTCTTATCCTATGACAAAACAAAAATTAAAGTAAAACAGTATTGAAGCCCAATATCATGCCGTTCCCAAATACTGCTCCTCTAGTCCAGAATTTTCTCTCCTCAACTAACATTAGCATCTTGGTGCTGATGGAGGACCAACTCTTCTATAAGAGTTAAAATGCCTCCTCTTCAGTGAAGCTTTATTCCATTTCCTGTGTCTACTTATGTCCTTCCTCCCTCTTTCGACTACACTTAAAAAAAAAACCAATTCAGTTACAACGCTTAATTTATTATATTGCATTTATTTATTTAAATGCCTGTCTCTACATTTCCCTGAGAGCTGCTAATGGAAGTGGCTACATCTCATATATCCTGGCATCTTCTGTTTATGCTCAGTGATTGGTATCACTACAGATTTGTTTATCAAAATGAATGAAGGATAAAATATAAAATTTAATAAGGAAAATAAAACCATTCTTTGTGTCCTTCCTGTTTCCCTCAGAATAGTGTACTACTTTACATCTATAATCTACTAGAGGAGTCATTCTTGTTGACTGCATAGGTCAGCATATGATACATACTGAACTAATTTATATTAGTTTATATTAAGTCCATTCATAATGTTGAGTTAAAATTGTTAAACACTCACTACATGATACCTGGATCAACCAAATGGTTCAGCGACTCCTATTCTCAGCAGCCAATAGTGACATTTGCAGAAGCTGTGAAATACCACTGTTGCATCCAGAAAGCTTGACAAATACACTTTGCATTTCAGTTTTAGGGAGAAATGAAGGTTTGGCAGTGAAGTAGAATAGTTAGTATTTTGAGGCTTTCTGCTAGCATCTGAATGACTACACCTTTAGTAACTCATCACAATATGCTTATAGGTAGGTTTAAAAAAAACTAGTAATCTTCATTTATCAAATGGGGAAGTTGAAGAAAAGGAATGTACATCTGTTCATCTGTGGAAATTTATTAACATTTTAATGGCATTATCATATTCTCTGCTGTAAATATTTTGTTGGTATCATTACCATTTCATTAAAAATACCTAACTTTATTGAGATAAGATTGTCATAGAAAGAGCTGTTTATATTTAATGTATACAACTTGATGAGTTTGGGGTAAGTATATACCTGTGAAACTGTCACTATCCTCAAGGTCATAAACATAGCCATCACCTCCTGAGCTTTCTTCTCTCTTCTTCTTCTTCTTTTGTATTCTTATTATTTGTGTGGTAAGAGCACAACATGAGATCTACCCTTTTAGAAATTTTTAAGTTATACAACACAGTGCTGTTAGCTATAGGCACTATGGTTGTATAATACATCTCCACAACTTACGTATTTCGTATAAGTGAAACTTTGTGCCCTTTGACCATAACCTCTCCATTACCCACTTCCCCAATCCCTGGCAATCCCATTCTACTCTCTGCTTCTATGCGTGTAATGATTTCATACTCCACATACAAGTGAGATCATGCAGTATTTCTCTTTCTGTCTTTTGTCAAGGATGGGTTAAACAGGGTAGTAGAAAGAAAAACACAGCTTTTCGAAATGTTGTATATGTAATTTCATCAGGTATCTGTGAGGTGTTGGGATAGCTTAACATAGCAACTGAACTCAGACATACTCTATTGTAAAATTAAAGCAATTTCAAAATTAAATGTGACAGGAACTCATTTGCTATTTTGGCTTATTTGCACCATTTTTGCCCTTTACCTGGATAAGTTAACATGATATTATATAGCTTGCTGATGAAAAACAAAGCTAGCACCCAGGGGGAAAAAATGAGAATTAGATGCTAAACCTCAGTTGCTAATCTGTTGCTTAGTTACTACACCATGAGGTTTCCATAGTATATTGTATCAGATCATTAGCTCTGGCACTTACATTTGTAAACCTACCTTTGCTTTGGTCATTTTCCATAATAGTTTTAGAATATTCAGACCTTTTTTTTTTTAAGATTTTATTTATTTATTTGACAGAGAGAGATCACAAGTAGACAGAGAGGCAGGCAGAGAGAGAGAGAGAGAGGGAGGGAAGCAGGCTCCCTGCTGAGCAGAGAGCCCGACAAGCGGGGCTCGATCCTAGGACTCTGAGATCATGACCTGAGCCGAAGGCAGCGGCTTAACCCACTGAACCACCCAGGCGCCCCAAAATATTCAGATCTTAAGTAAAATGGTATCAAGCTCCTACATTTTTACACTTTACTTAAAAAAATCCTAAAGTAATTCCAAAAAAAAGCTCATATTTCAGCAAAATTCATAAGAAATGATGTTCCTTATGTTGCATTTCTTAAACTCTAAATGAAAAATAGCAATTAAAATATAGCTATTATTGTGACTTATGATTGTAGTCTTTCAGATCATTCTGTTAAATCATCCTGTTAAATATCTTCAAGCATTTTGAAACATATGTTTGCTGAATGACCATATTTCTGAACATATTGAAAATGCTTCATCACCATATTTTTGCCAGTAGGTTCCAGCATGTTTTATTACCATGAGTTTCCAGCTGCTTCTTTCTCTGAAACCTGTCCTAAGATTCATTATGGAACCTTTCCGCTTAAGGCTTTTGTTTCCCTTCTTTCAATTATATAATTCTTTATTATATGCTATTCTTTATTATATAATTCTTTATCATATTATATGCTGTATAATTCTTTATTATATGCTATTCTTTATTATATGCTATCCTCCTTTTCAATTATATAATTCTTTATTATATGCTATCCATAATACCAAGGTGGTATTATGAATTTAATGACTTGAACAAAGGACTTCTTTTCTTTTTTCACCCATTTTCTTAAGTGATTGCTAAGCAAGAGTAGTTATATTTTAGGAAAAGGGAGAATTTGTGAAAAAAATTATTAATCATGTAAGTCAAATGGGGGAAAACATATGACGGTTATGTACAGTTGACACTCAAGGTCCAGCATCTTCTAGCTGAGACTTGTAAACAATTGGTATGATTGACAGAGGGGAAAAGAAAAAAATGGAAGTCTTCCCATAGTCAAGTTTTTAACTTTAAAAATTTTTAAAAATTCAAGAGGCTGCTATATGTGTCACCAAAATCACACATAAGTAGTCTTGATAATTTTTTTTAAAGATTTATTTATTTATTTGAAAGAGAGAGTTGGGGGCAGGGTCGGGGGGTAGAGAGAGAGAGTAAGAGAGAGAGAGAGAGAGAGAGAGAGAGACTCCTCAGGCAAACTCCCTGCTGAGCATGGAGCCCAATGCAAGACTCAGCCCCAGGACCCTGAGATCATGACCTGAGCCAAAGCCAAGACTCAGATGCTTAACCAACTGAGCCACGCAGATGCCCCTTGATAAATTTTAATAAAATGTAATATGAAAATAATTGCAGCCAAAGAAGGTAAAATGTATTCATTTAGTTACCAGATGCCCAAGAGTGTCTACTATGTAATAAGAAATTGTCTTAGATAATTGAGTATAAAGTGCTGAGCAAGATGGACAAAGTCCCTGCAGTATAGAGCTTAAAATACAGCTCTTTCAACATTATATGTTGATTTCCACGCCTTTGTCAGCATTTAGGTTTTCATAGTTGTTGACATGTCTAAAGATGCCTGGAGTCTAAGATTTAAAGGGAATATTGGCCTACTTCCACTTTACTTATCTATGAATTTTTTGATGATCTCTTTTAGTCCCTCTTCCACACCAAGAGGGATTTACCATTGTATCATTCTACAGCGTATTTCTTTTGGATCTAAGATATGAGAAAAAAAAAATCTGCAAAAATGAAGGAATAAGAAAAGCCTAGTCATATTTACATTGGAACTTAACATTGAGATATGCTAACTGTGTTTTTTTTGGCCTCTGCTTTGAATTTCTGATAATCAAGGTTACTACTGTTAAGAACTTTTTGAGAAAAAAAGACCCTCCCTTTTTCTAATTCTTCAGGATAAGATTCTTTATCTAAAAGGAAACTTTGAGATCTAAACACCAGTGCAGGATTTCAGACAAATGTGCATTTAGGTTCAGTTTTGAAGTACCTCCTGTGTTGAAAGACTCATTACTTTTCCTTTTTTTAAACATTTTTTGGTCTATTTTTTTTTTTTAACAATACTCCTGCTGCTGTGGGAATTATTAAGGAATTTATAGAAAAATAAGCTAATAAATAAAGAAAAATAATAATAGAAATAGTTATTCATTAGTCTCATGATGTTTGCTTTGTTATTCAATAGAATGTCAGAAGAAATACCCATCCTCAAGAAACTCTTAATCAACTTAGAGAACTGAGATAAGTAAGCTGTAAAAGTGTAAGATCCCAGATGTTCTGTGACAGTAGTGCCAATTACATTGGGTTACTGTGGTCAGGTAATACCTCACTGAAGACGTGAAATGTAACCTGACCCGTAAGGGCTAGGTAAGAATTAAACTGCTGGATCTTTATGAGTGACATCATATGGTATTGGTTTTGACAGATCCTATATGATGTCATTCATAACTGGAATATAAAACAAAAAAAAGAAAGAAAAAAAAACCTATGAATGAATAAACAAGGAAAAAGCAGAGTCAGACCTATAACTACAGAGAACAAACCCATGGTTGCCAGAGGAGGGTGGTGAGAGGCTGGGCAAAATGGAGGAAGGGGAGTGGAAGGTACAGGCTTCTGGTTATGGAATGGATTAAATCATGGGAATAAAAGGCACAGCATAAGGAATATAGTCAATGATATCGTAATAGCGATGTATAGAGACAGATGGCAGCTATCTTGTGATGAACATAGCATAAGGTATAAACTTGTTGAATCACTATGTGTACACTTGAAACTAATATAACATTGTGTGTTGACTATATCCAAATAAACAAACAAACAAAGTGGCAGATCTTTGAGGACAATCAAATTAGTAGAAGCAGGATAGTGAGGATACATAATATTTGTTTAAGAGCCACTAGAAGAATGGTCTGGCATATTAAAAGGTGCCAGGGATTGGAGTATAAATTGTAAACATCAATTTATAGGGGCTATTGAACTTATACCCATAGATTCTAGAGCATGGGTGAAAGTTGTTGAAAACAGAATGATGAATGATGAATGAAAGTGATGTCAAGCCTATGAGATAAATCAGTGTAGAGCTACACAAAAGGGTGGGTAGGCAGGAAGTGATAGTGCTAGTAGACACAACATGGGTTTGAGAGACATTAGGAAGGAAACAAACTGGATGTGATAACTAATTTGGTAAAGGGTGAGATTTGAGACTAATCACCTGAACACATTCAGTAAGTTTACTCTGTCAACAGAAATAGGAAAACTTCAGCCAACCATTACTTCTTTTTAACAGGATTTTCTTAAAATGTAATAATGGGAAGAACATCGTCAGACAAAAAGGATGCTAACTGACATCTCTTTAACCCTTTTCTATTTTCTTTGTGTATTAGCTTTTGTTACTACTTGCTTCTCAATTCAGTCAATAAGGATTGGTAAATGCTACTAAAATTAACATCATTCTTCTCACCTTAAACTGAATATTTTATTAGAAGTTCTTTTCCAACCAGTACCATGAGACAGCAAGACTCACAAATGATTCTGTTTGGTTTTTTTGAGACTTTTTTTTTAAGATTTTATTTATTTATTTGACAGAGATCACAAGTCAGCAGGCAGAGAGGCAGGCAGAGAGAGAGAGAGAGAGAGAGAGAGGAGGAAGCAGGCTCCCTGCTGAGCAGAGAGCCTGACATGGGGCTCGATCCCAGGACCTTGGGATCATGACCTGAGCGGAAGGCAGAGGCTTTAACCCATTGAGCCACCCAGGCGCCCCCCCACAAATGATTCTTAACATTATTGTTCAAGTGACATACACTCTGGTCTTAAAGAATTGAATCATTAATTATCCATTCTGGAGACAGTCCTGACATTCATTATCTTCAAATAAGCCTCTCACGTTCTAATTAATATGCAAAATTGTTTCTGATCTTTGGTAAAAGCTCTGTTTATGTGGATTATACTCTGCTGCAACTCAGACAGATTGGGAACTATGGGGTCTCACTTAATCACACATAAATAAGTGAGGAAGTCTCAAAGAGAATTTAAACAGCTGTCATCTTACTTCAATCCCAAAATTCATTTTAAAACATCATATACTATCTATGATCTTTCAGGACTATGAGTGGAGGATAAACTTTCTAAAGGACATACCTAAGTCATATGGATAGTTTATACAAGTTTGCTAGAAAACAATGTCTTTCTTAGAGAATTGGGAAATGAGCAGTGTTCAGTTTTCAAAAGTTGAGCAACACTTTTGTGTTGATTGAGTTGCCTCTTTTGAGAAACAGTTTTGACATATCACATATGGTGTAACTGATACTATTTGAAATAAAAGGTGAGGAATCATGTATAAATCTCTTGGAAAGTGAGTCCACAATAAAGTATAGATTAAACTGCGCTTGATGATAACATGTATGTATGATAGACTTTTGTACATCATGAATGTTTCATTTGTTCAAGGGGAAAAAAATCACTGTTTTACTGATAATTTAAACAAGGAAACACCTCAGTTGCAAAAAGCCTAGAAGATAATTTTCAACAATTATTAATAAAATTTTCTTCATCATTCCACCTTATGAAGCTTTGACATATTAAAAATACCTATATTTTACCAATCCCTACTTAGCAAATAAATGTTTACCTTTTATAAATATGAAAGGCACGTAGAGCATATGTGATCTAAATATCGAGTCAAATATAATATACTTGCATGATAATAGTAAACATTTCTAATATATTTGCTGTGTTAGATACTTTACATATGTTATTTTGTTTAATCTTTACTGTATACCTGTGAAGTAGGTACCATTATTATCTCTATCTTGTAGATGAGGGAATTAATGTTGACAGACACTAAGAAACTACCAAAGGATGCACAGAAAATGGGAGAAGCTGAAGTAGAACCAAACCTCACTAGTCCAATTCTGGAATTAGTGCGCTTAATATACTGCATTGTCTTTATTATTCTAGTGATCCTTTTTTTTCAAATTCGTGTTCCATACTAATAAAGGAGTTGGGTTTAATATTCCCTTTCAAATGAATAGTTAAGACATTTTGTTGATGTCCACAATGATAGTACCATTAAGTCTTAAAAACTTATTTTTTAAAATTTGAAAAACATAGTTGGCAAAATCTAAAACACTAATATCTAAAATACACTAATATGGTCATTGAGGCAGGTCAACAAGTGGGAATTGTTTCTAGATAACAAAGTCATCCTCCAAAATTATTGGCTCATATAAACACAAAAGGTATCTTGGGCTATAATACATTCCTGTCCTTTGCCTTTTCTGTGACATCCCCCAATACATATTTAAGCAAGGACCAGGGCCATTGCATGAATCTAAAGATTATTTATGGTAAAGAGTAGAGGTTTTTCAGGGCAAATGAAAACGTGTGTGTGTGTGTGTGTGTGTGTTCAGAAGATGTCTACTAAGTGTTAGAAAGAGGTTATGCAGATTTCTGCAAACCATATCCAGTAACTCTATCACCCAGTATTCAAGTACTCTCATTCCTTTTCATTGTCTTTAAAACTTCTTCCTTACATGAGCCAGCACATTATTGATTCTAATTTCTGAGGTTTTCAAAACCCACCATTTACTAGAATATGGTCCCAAAAGAAAATATGTTTTTCAAAGAGTCAATTGCAACATTTAACATAGCAATAGGAAATGTTTTATTTATTTATTTATTTATTTATTTATTTATTTATGTATTAGTGACTTTTGAAATTAAATAACCTTTAGAACAAATTGAATTAGAACCCCGTCTCTGAACTAGAAAGAAAGATAATTTTGTTTGGTCATGTTCCCATGGAAGAAATTTTCTCATTGGAATCATTTTAGAGAGATTATAAAACAAACAAATAAATACATGAGGAATGAGGAATTGCCCTGTCCTATAGTATTTTTAAAAAAGCATAGCTGTGGGACGCCTGGGTGGCTCAGTTGGTTAAGCAGCTGCCTTCGGCTCAGGTCATGATCCCAGCGTCCTGGGATCGAGTCCCACATTGGGCTCCTTGCTCGGCGGGGAGCCTGCTTCTCCCTCTGCCTCTGCCTGCCATTCTGTCTGCCTGTGCTCGCTCACTCTCCCTCTCTCTCTGACAAACAAATAAAATCTTTAAAAAAAAAAAAAAAAAAGCATAGCTGTCCCAGAGGTATAAACAGGTACAGATATGCATCTTCATTTGTATTTAGGTTCCATGATCAAATTTTGGGGCTTGAAATGTCCTTGGTTTTTGGTTTGTGTGTGTGTTTTTTAACCAAACATATTGATTGTGTATATAGATTTCTGACAATCAACAGACACCTAAGTAGTAAAAAATTAAATAGACTTGAATTTTCTCCCTCGCTTTTCTCTGAGTTTGCTCTCCCTTTCTCCTGGAATGCTAACATAGAATTAGATTTGAATGTTCCTTCAGAATGTTCCTTGTCAGAAAATAAGAACATGACAAAGAAGATCTCACAATCCACGACTAGTAGTAACAGATAAAAGCACATTCCAGGAGAAATGGAATCCATCTGGAAGGATTAAGGGCTAGTGGGAAACATTTATTATCTCCTGCCCTCCTTGCTTCTCTTTCCCTTTTCCTCCACAAATTTGTGAGCCCTATTGATGGCTCCTGTCTTCAGATTGGAGAGGCAGTTCTAATTAGAGCAAAAAGTGAATCAAGAGATTCAGTGACACCTTTTTTTTTAATAATTTTTTAAATTTTTTTATAAACATATAATGTATTTTTAGCCCCAGGGATACAGCTCTGTGAATCGCCAGGTTTACACACTTCACAGCATTCACCATAGCACATACCCTCCCCAATGTCCATAACCCCACCCCCCTCTCCCAAACCCCCTTCCCCCAGCAACCCTCAGCTTGTTTTGTGAGATTAAGAGCCTCTCATGGTTTGTCTCCCTCCCAATCCCATCTTGTTTCATTTATTCTTTTCCTACCCCCCAAACCCCCCCACGTTGCATCTCCACTTCCTCATATCAGGGAGATCATATGATAGTTGTCTTTCTCGGATTGACTTATTTCGCTAAGCATGATACCCTCTAGTTCCATCCATGTCATCGCAAATGGCAAGATTTCATTTCTTTTGATGGCTGCATAGTATTCCATTGTATATATATACCACATCTTCTTTATCCATTCATCTGTTGATGGACATCTAGGTTCTTTCCATAGTGTGGCTATTGTGGACATTGCTGCCATAAACATTCGGGTGCATCAGCGAAACCTTTTGATCAGTAGCAGAAGAGCAGTTGCTGCGAATAGGTCAGGTGTGACAACAAAGCTGTGCTGTTTGAGGTGTTTGAATGGACTCTGAGTTTCAAGATTCTCACATTCAAAATCTTCTCAAGCCCAGGTTTTCAAATCAACAGGTTTGCAATAAAGCTGCATTTCTTCTAACTAACATCCTAATTCCCTGCTTAATAATAGAACCTTAACTTGAAGTCCAGCCTTCATGAGAACCCCATCCTTCTGCCAAGAACTTGACCACCTACTGAGGGAATATGGCTGAATAGTGCCCATCTTAGCCTCCCCTTTCCAATCAACCCCACTCCAACTCTGACTCCAACAGTCCTCAGGGTGTGGGCTTCCTACTGTTACCAGGCAATGTGGCTGTGGAATCAAATGGCCATTTCAGTGCCCTTTATGCCTCTTCTCTTGCTGCATCTGCCTCCTGGATCTCGTTTCTACAAGATAACCCCTTAAGCCATGCCTGAGCTTTGAATACCATGAGTTAGTGCATCTCGTACTGTAGTATGCATACAAGTCACATGGGAGGAAATTATGTGTGTTAAAATGCAAATTGTGTTTCCATAAGTCCTGTGCAGGGTGGGGGGCCGCCATTCTGCATATCTAACACGTACTCTGTTAGGAACTGTGCCGCTTGTGTATGGGCCAGATTAGTAAGAGTAACGTATTAGATTGCCTGATTGTCTCCGCCAGCTTAGTATCTCATGGCTTTCTTTCAGGTGCCTCCATCCTCCTGACTCTTAGAAATGTGTAGCTGAGGAGCTGGCCTTAGGACAATGACAGACCTAGGTATTAAGGAGTGCACTGCTTTATTTCATTGTTCAAAGATGCCTGCTACATCTGGCAGGAGTTGACATTGCTCTTATTGTTTTCATTAGGCCGAAAAAAACTTTCTGCATGATGGGGATGAAAGTAACTTTATTCATCCCTTTCTTCCTGCCAACAGCCACCTCCAAACTGCCACACTCTCAAGAAAGCAGGCTGCTAACTGTGATGGGATTAGTGGCTGGAACCGGGAGTTCCCTCCTTACGTTTTGCTGCTCCTTCATTTGTGAAAACTATAGTGAAAACTATAGTGCACCCCACTGCACTCTGTGAAAGAAATTGTAACTTTCACCAGAAACGCCCAATACTCTCCCTGGGGTTCTGAAGAATTGTTATATTGGATAGATTGACTGCGCTATGGGGCCATATGTCCAGGAATGCCTGAGCCCTTCAGACCATCAGTGGCCCGCAAATCTACAGATAAGGAACACAATGTTGCTTGCTTCCCAGACACTGTTTACCTGGAAATCTCAAACGTTGTAAAAGAAAGTTAGACAACTTGTGGGTTTTGTTTCTCACTGACATTCTTTTTCCATGGAAAGGAAAGCATCAGGGGCATCTGGGTGGCTCAGTTAAGCATCTGCCTTTGGCTGAGGTCATGATCTCAGGATCCTGGGATCCAGCCCTGCTCTGCTCAGCCAGGAGCCTGCTTTTCCTCTGCCTCTGCCCCTCCCCCTATTTATATTCTCTCTCTCTCTCTCTCTTATACTCTTCTCTCTCCCAAATAAATAAATAAAATCTTAAAAAAAAAAAAAAAAGGAGAGCTACAGACATTAGTGGATTAAGAAAATACCAGAGAGCAGCAAGCCACTCAATGCCCTCAGCAGCTTTTCTCGGTGGGTACGTGTTTCTCTTTCCACAGCAGTGAGAGAACCATTTCAACAGAAATAAAGACTTAGCTGAAAGCTAATGCCATCTGAAAATGGAGGATTAGCATCTATGTTTGAGAGAGGACCCTGAGGCCAATAAGAATTTGCCCAGGTAACAGCTCTGAGATTGGCAAGGGAATAAGATGACAATGCTGATAGAGTCTGAAACAACTTTTTAGCTTTAAAATAATTACTCTGTGGGAAAAAAATGATAATTCTGCTTTTTTTTCATGTTTGGTTCAAAAAAGTTAAAAAGGCTATTAACCATTTTTCTCTACACTAACCTTGACTGAAGTCTTCCTCCTAACATTAATCTTACTGTTTGGAGTAGTTTAAATACCTAATGGTATGAAAACTTCTTTACCTTCTTTGCCTTCTGCAAACATACATATTTACATATTAGTATTCTCCTCCATTCTCTGATATTTCAGATGTTTGAAAACTTCAAATATGTCCTGGCCATCACTGAATATATTGATAAAGCACTAATGATATTTCTCCTCTGACAGCCATCTTTTGTCTCTGGGCATGTATCTGGAGTTGAAGTCTGACAGAACCTATCTTCAACCTTAGGTTGATAAATCTAAATCACTTAGTTTACAGCAATCAGTTACTCACTCATTAAGCACTATTGTGCGTCTTTTATGTTAGTCACTGTGCTAGGGGTAAAGGTTGGGGGAGACAGGCAGAAAATACAAAAACTATTTCGTTCTTAACTCTCATGAGCTCTCTATTGCTAAAATAAACAGGCAAATAACAGCCTAGTTCAAAGTTTAAGTCTTTGGGATTTCTTGACTATTTTTTACTTTGCTAATACCCATTTTCTTCAAGTTATATCACTGTTCAATTTTACTATAGTCTTCAGGTTTATTGAAGTGTAATTGACACTAGAAGATGCTTAAAGTATAAAATGTGATGATCATTTGTTTTATCATATTTTGAATATTGTAGATGCAGTTACCTAGTTTTAAGCTTTTTCTCAATTATCAATGAGATCTTCTCATGCCCCAGAATCTGCTGCAATTTTACGTATGCGCGCACACACACACACACACACACACACACACACCTCTTTCAGTGTAAAACATTATTATCTCAAGATAGCATATATGATTATATTTATGCCAATATGTATCTCCTATTTGACATTTAGTATCAACTTGTATCTGGCATGAATTTTTAATTTTTAATTTAATTATATATGTTTACATATAGTTATTTCAACAGATGTAATGAAGAAAGTAGCGTGTGTGGGGATGAGTAGCTTGTATTTTCTTTTAAGTCAGTAGTATATATGTGTTTTATAGAATCAACATAAGGTGAATAAATATGTTCATAGAATGTCTTTTTCATTGAAAATGAATTCCTTTTTAAGATAAGAGTGCATCAATGAGTCCTTGCCTCCAACTTTAGATGCACCAACAGCATTGTTCAGAGGCTATACAAGACGGGTAAAGTGTCCACCTTGGACTTGTATCAGCCGTGGCTCATACTGGACCTCCCTGGGGCCTCAGTTTCTTCTCTCAATAAATGTGCTCAGTAGTGTGTAACTTGCAAGGTTGTTGTATAGATTAAGATGTTGAGGAGTCTGGTAAGGCCTCCTTAGAACATTGAAAGCACTTAGAAGTCAGGATCTCATAAAATTCATGGAATGGGCTGTTTGGGGGCTGCACTGTTCTAGTCCTAGGGTACTAGGGGAGTGGGTAGAATTTGGCATACAAACTATGAACTGGAACCTGTCCTCTCAGTCCCACCTGTTAAACCCTTGCCCAGAGTGGAATTTCAGGTACAGATCCATCTCCCTGCAGGTGTTTCTGCCCGTCCCTTCTGCACCCTACACCTTCATGTTTTGGTCATTTCTCTCCTGAGCTTTATTTCAATCCCCAGCTTTGCTTAAGATTTTTAGTTAACCTGCAGTTTGTTAACTAATACAGCTGTTCTCTATTCATCATTTCCAACCTATCAACCCATACTTAAAACCAGGATACCCATGGCCTTGCCAAATGGAAAAGGAATTATTGCAAAATGATAGGAAAATGTGAATGGTTAGCAAAGGAAGACTTTGTCGGGTTAATAATTTTCTCTTCAATGCTGGCCTCCTTGAATCACTGCTGAAACTATTTGCTGTCACCCAGATTCCCATACTCTCTGATGGCCTTAGGTCTATGATGGCCACAAGATAACCAGGGAAACTGGCCTATGACTACTGTCTTTACTCAGCCTCCCTGCCTCTGCTAATTTGTAGAACCGTCACACTTTTCCTGGTTTAGGAGGCTTGAACATGGGATGTGTGCAGTAAAGTTTTGTTATTGCTCAAGAGTTTCCATTTTCCTCTTCCTGCCTCCCTCCCTCATTTCTGCATTCCTTCCTCTGAAATTCTCATTTAAAAAAGTCATAGTCGGGCGCATGGGTGGCTCAGTGGGTTAAAGCCTCTGCCTTCTGCTCAGGTCATGATCCCAGGGTCCTGGGATCGAGCCCCGCATCAGGCTCTCTGCTTGTCAGGGAGACTGCTTCCCCTCCTCTCTCTCTGCCTGCCTCTCTGCCTACTTGTGATCTCTGTCTGTCAAATAAATAAAAATAAATTTTAAATAAATAAATAAATAAGTCATAGTCAAAGTGATATTAAGGAATTTCCTATCATAGTAAACAAAAAATAAACAAAAATGAGAAGAATAATATTAAAAAGCTGTACATGCTGTGGCTTTATAGGTAAAAATTTTAAATGCTATTTTGCTCTTGCATAGAAATAATAATTACATAGATGTAAAGACATGGCTTCCCCTTTCTCTCTTCAATCTTTCCCCATCCCCTTCCCTATCCAGAATGTTGGAAAGAAAAATAATGGCTAGAGAGAGATAAGCCAGGCAGTTAGCACAGTATAAGAATTCATGGAGGTGTTGCAAGGGGATTTCTGACATCATAGAATTCTCAAGTGTATGGCTGATAAGCTGGTAAGTTTTTCTCCCACAAGGTGTGGGGGAGGAACCCAGCATATTCAAGGGTCCCAAGTCCTTGTGTGCCCCTATTTATCTGCTCATAAGTGGATGGCATCCAAAAAGTAGAAAGGGAAAACCAACATGTATTACTGGCATCATAATGTATAACTTTCCAAGAACTAAATTATCATTTGAGAAATGTGATTTTCAAAACAAGACTATTAAAGTTGAAAAAAGTATTCTAATTTGGGTTTATAAGTGAGTACAAAGGCTAATTGGCAGTAGAACTTAAATGACATTTTTGTGGTGTATTTTTAATCTCACAAGAAACCAGTGAAAATAACTGATGTCAGAAATTGAATCCACTTTATTATTTCAAAAGTCAAACACAATCGTGCATATCTGAAATTAACCGAACTAAATTTGAGGTAGAATGAGGTGAATTTGATTATAAAGAAAAAACACTTTTACTCAAAAATCCTAAAATAATTATATATACCTTTTTTTACATATAAAATAAGCAAACAAAAACACTAAGATATTGAACCATTCTTCATATTAATGTAAAGGCTTATGGTTATTTATTTGTTTAAATTGAGGAAGCCTGTTTTTGTTAACCTGGGTGAATGAAATCTATAAGCCTGGAGAGTTCATAACAGTGCCTCACATTTATAGTACCTGTTGCCATGGATACAGCCCCTGTCCCTGCCAAGAACTGTAAAATTGGCCCAATCACACTGAAAGATTGATCAGTGTGTAGCTGATCAGCGCATATACAATATTTTGTAAATTATACTATTTTCATGATTTGGTTTAATGTAAACATGCCTCTACTTAACTAGCTACAGGTTTCTACTACTTTTAGCTTTCTTAGTGGTATAAAAAAATCCACCAAAAGCAGTATCTTCTAAGCATATAATTTCTACTGAACTATTCTCCATCATGTTCTTATTTTTCTCATAGGATGGTGGTTTCAAAGCATTTGCTTTATAGCTGACATTTCTTTTCAAATGAGATGACATCATCCTGATGTTTGAAATGTGTGTGGTTTAACCCACTGGTGATAGGAATCAATAGTGTGCCATCAATATAGTTTTGTCTGTAAAGTCTTGGACAAGTCACCACCTCTGAGCCTCCTTCTTAGAATAAACGAGGTAGGAATAATAATATTTTCCAACTTATAAGTCTTGATGAGCATTAAATGAGATAATGCATGTAAGTGCAGGCCCAGTCCCTGGCCTAGCGCAAAAGTCATTAAGTGTTAACTATTCATGTATGGGAAGAATCGTTGGCAATGATCTTTGAAACACTTTAAAGCAAACCAAGTAACAAGCCAAGGAAATTCATCAGTGGCTACGCATATGAAATATTATTAGCCATGGAAAAGGTCAGAGATGTCTGTGTTTATGGCTTAAATTAGTCATCTGACTTGAGTATTTCTCCTATCCCTCATCAGTTAATTTTGGCTAATTAACCACTCATTCTCACCAAAACGTTTGAGGCAACTTGATTAGTAGCTGTCTAAATACACAGACTCCACTTCCTCTTCTTGTTACATCTATGACCCAGACTAAACTCAGCATGCCTAGAGGCTAGGGACACCATCAATCTTAGCATGAATTTAGCTGTGCTGTGGAAAACATAGAGTGAAAGAAGAAGAGCAGAAATGGACCTAGGTCTACATCATGGATCTGTCTTTTCCTCTCTCTGTGACCTTGGAGACTTCTTTTCTTAAAGGTCAGTTTACTTACCTGTACAGTAAAAATCATACCTTCCATGCTAGTTGTAACAAGAAAATATAATGTACATAAAACTCTTTTTAAATAGCAGATGCTTTATTAATTCTATTTATTACTTTTAGCATTTGGAAAAGCAAAAATTCTTAGTGTTTTCCCTATTCCTATTTCCTTACCTTTAACCCTAACAATTGTAACTCGGCTTCAATATTCTCTAACTGTAATCTGATTAAGTTGAGAAAAAAAAAAAAAAAACCTTGTAGATCCAATCTCAACCTTTCTGTGCCTGGTAAGTGGCCCCATCCAATTTGAATGTACTTATTTGTTTTTCTTTCTATTATCCTAAACAGGCATTTGTTTCTCCCCCAAGTACTATACCTCCTCTCATATTAATTTTTTAATAGTTGCTAGAATTCTAATAGTTGTTTTTCCCAGGAGAAGGGAAAAAGATGTGTCAGAATACGTATTGTATTTGGGAGGTAGTGGGTAAGGTTAGCTCCCTTGGCCATTGAGAATCATTGCCCTTACACAGAAGGAAGTTTAATAAATTAGATATATGTGACTGGGAAATTGAGCGGGAGGAAAGTATGACTGAATCAGCTCTTAAAGATATCCTTATGCCCAGGATACTATGCATTCCGCAATCAGGCAAAGGACATCTGGGAGAGGGAGTCCTATAGAAGAAGATTATTCTTAAGATAGAGGAAAGTGGAAAATTGTGTAAGACCTCAGAGAAACAGAATTCTCATAGAGGAACTCAAGTACTAACTAGAAAACAGAATGATTTGGTAGAAAACTGTGAATGACTGCACAAGTGTGAAAACATGAAGAAGGAAGAAGCAAGTATGTGATCATTTATACTGTAGAATGCATAACCCAATAATAGATCAGAGTGGGAAGTAGACAGAAGAGTATTGTACAAACAGGCTATAGTGGACCATAAGTAGGTAGACAGTCCTTAGTAAAAATGTACACTGCATGCTTTACTTTCATCCAATTATTCATTTATCATTATTATTGTTGTTATTATTTTTTATTACTTTAATTCCAGAGGATACAAAGAAGTAAGACACTTCTTACTCTGGAGTAACTGTATGGTTGTTAAAAAGTGCACAATTCATGTATAGGCTGTGCTCTATCTTTTAAGTTGAGAGCAGAAAATAGCTTCACAAAGATGCCCACATTTTAGTTTGGCTTTGACTTTCATGGTGATTTTTTTTTTCAAGTGAAAATGGTGAGAAATGTTTTCAGGCTAAGAAGACAATATGATTCAAGTCACAAAGGTATGAAAGTGTCTGACATGCTCAGGAAACCACAAAATTCCAGTGTAGCTGTAGAATAGGATTTATTGGGAAAAAAACATGAGAGTAGAATCTAAACATGTAGTTGGAGCCAGATGGTGGTGAGCATTTTATGACCTCTAAGAAGCTCAGAGTTTGCCTTGTGTGAAAAGGGATCTTTGAAGTTTTGTTTTAATCCAAAACAAAAAATGTTCTCTTTTCCAATGATTATGAAAGTGACTTATATTCATTATATCTCAGAAAGATAATCATTATTGCTATTGCCTTTTATCTTCCCAGTGTCTACATTAATTTATACAAAGAGATATAGAGATAATAGAAGACCCCAAGTTCACTCTCTCTGAGAAGTACACTCATGTTAGAACTATGTGTTTCCAGTGCTTCTTATCTGTAATTGAGCAGATAGGGGTAAACACACAAAAAATCAGGGTTATAAGATATATGCAATATATAAACATATATAGGTATATATTAAAAATATCTATAAAAATATTTAAAGTACAATTATAGTTATGCAGGCAAGAGATGCTTCAAGCTGGAAGAATCAGAGTATGCTCTGTGAAGAAAGTAACATACAAATAAAGACTGATTCCTAACTGTGGAAATTACTTGTGGGGGGCTATGCCAATATATTTTGAATTGTCCCATATATATATGCTGCTGAGGAAATAAAGCCTTACTACCCAATGAATAGTCAGGTTTATCCTCTGCAACTGATGTTCTAAAATTTAAGAATTAATTCTCAAATTCTACCAGTGGCAGGACTAGGAATTCATTAAATATTGCCATTCCATCCATTTAGAGCCCCTTAAAAAGGGGATTATAAGAACTATTAAAATAAAGAGAAAGGCAGTAAGTAAAAAGGGTCTATTTTTTTTTTTAAGATTATTTATTTATTTATTTGACAGAGAGAAAGAGAGAGGGAAAACGAGCAGGACAGGGGGAGTGTTAAGCAGAGGGGGAGGAGAGGCAGGTTCCCTGTTGAACAGAGAGCCTGACTTGGGGCTTGATCCCAGAACCCTGGGATCATGACCTGAGCCAAAGGCAGAGGCTTAACCTGCTTAACCACCCAGGTGCCCCAGAGTCTAAACATTGTTAAAGGGTACTTTTTTAAAAGACTAAAAATCATAATTTTTATATAAATATTATAACATGATTATATGTCCAAGATTGTGTTAAACTCATTACATTAATGAACAAGCAGAAGATGGTAAAAACTGGACTAAAAAAGCTTTGAAGGTGGGTGCTCATAGGCAGATTAGCAATGAAATATTAAAATAAGATAGGAGAGTTTGACAGAAAACTGGTTACAACAAACTATAATTTGGGGATTTATCTCTTCTACCATATAAAATTATTTGCATCTCTACCAGACAAAAATCTTCAAATTAACCTTTGCTCCAATGGAGTTGTGAAATATCCTAGCCATTGTGAAGCTGACTTAAAGTACAAGCCCAGAACCGAGAGAATACCCAGTGATCTTTTCCTGTTTTCAAGTTCCAGATATTTTTTCTCACAGTGATTTTTAAAGCTCCTTAACATTGACCCCAGTTATCCTTTTTGAAGATTATATAAATATGCTGATTTATCTCTAGTACAGAACCTTTCAAATATAAATATCCATCATTCTGGAAACAAATAATACTGAAAGGCCACACGCTTGAGTTTTATTTCCTTGGATCTTAATGCTGTTATAAGAACCACAGCTCAAGCAAAATGTGTTTGGGAACTTGTTAAAATAAATTATTTCTTCTGCATTTTTATTTAGTCAGAAGGTTGAAGACAGATCTCTAACAAACAGCATAAGGAATAAGGTGGAACTAGCTAAATTTCCTTTAAATGAAAATTATTTTACTATGTCTCAGTGGACTGAAGAAGAGGCTATGAGTTGCTGTAATTGGAATATGCACTTTTGATCCCAAGATCCCCTTCACTTAATTCATTCACCAATATATTTGTCTATCAAACATTTTAAAGAAATTGCTATACTCTACTTATGAAAAATGTTAACAATTATAAGAGATTTTATCATACTTTAATGAGAATGTTTCAAAATGGTGGTAAATGGTCTTCACTGTGTATTTGACACCTTTAGTCACCTACTTGGTGGCATTTCCATATTTCAGTCCCCTCAGCTTTCCTCAGAAGAAGATGAAACTGTCTTCTCCCGTCAGATGTGGAACAACACCAAAATGACTAATGAGATAGTTGGAAGTGAGTTGCACAGTTGTGCTCTTCCTCTATAACTGATGTTCGGAAATTTAAATAAGAAATCAAATCTCAGATTCTATCCATGGGAAACTACTTATGACTTACACTTTAGAGTATGCTCTTACATAGTGAGGCGTACAATCTCATCATTTATGAATAGGGAATTATGAGTTATTCAGGATCATATAAGAGATCACAGAATATACTTTAAAAGGATACCATTCAAGAAAAAGTATAAATACTATAATTTAAGCTCCATGAGGGCATGGATTTTTGTCTGTTTAGTTCCCTTTTGTATCCCCTAACATCTAAACACTTAAAATAAGAATTGTTCTACTGTTCCTTAAATGCCTGCCACATAGTAAACACTTTAAAAGTATTTTTAAAAATATATCATATCATATCAAGACCCCGTTTCATCCAATATATAAGATTCAATGTAAATATATAGTGGGTAATATGCAATGTTGTGGAGTACCTATATCAAGTATTAGGCATCTAATTTCAGAATATTATATACATATTGTAACTACACTTTAATATATATTAATAAGTTAATATAAATTGTAAGTTAAATTAATATATTTAATGCCACTTTAATGATTAGGCCCCATTATATTGATTACAGTAAAATATTTTGCTTGGATTATTTCACAGTGGAACTAAATAAATTATTAGATCTCCAATCAATGCAGTTAGAGTAATTTCTTCATGATGTAGGATGCCCTGACAAATATTTTCTTTTTCATTTTTCTAGAAATAAGTATGCTTAAAAAATCACATTGGGATCTTCCTGAGTAATGAAAACAACCTTTTCTAGAGGCATATTGGGTCGTTTTTTTTCAGAGGGTTATTTGCAAGCCTCACCTCCTAGTGAGGTGGAAGTAATCAGATCCTTAGTATTTGAAGATTTTTTTTTAAAGATTTTATTTATTTATTTGACAGACAGAGATCACAAGTAGGCAGAGAAGCAGGCAGAGAGAGGAGGAAGCAGGCTCCCTGCCGAGCAGAGAGCCCGATGTGGGGCTCGATCCCAGGACCCTGGGATCATGACCTGAGTCAAAGGCAGAGGCTTTAACCCACTGAGCCACTCAGGTGCCCCAGTATTTGAAGATTTATAAAGAAAATCTTCTTAGCCCTTTGTAGTGGATGAGTTCAAAGGGAATTATCTGATACCAGCCCTGCCTCATAAGCTATTAGAAGGCCACCCTTTGAGGTGGCAATATATAAGGCCTGGAATCTAGGCATAGGGCCCGATGGCCACTGTCAGCACACACAGAATGTGGTTTTACTTTTATAGAGATGCATATAGTCATTTGTGGCAAGATTTGGATCAAAGAATTACAGACTCGGTAAAGGATAACATCCCTTGTAGGAGAGTGAGTGAACCATTGAAAGGCTTCTGACCTGTGTTGTTTATAAGTGGGGACACGGAGGCAGATCTAGTGCCCAGAACCGTGGGATTAATAGAGTATTGGAAACATTTTGGCTAATGAGGTAGGTGGCAGTTCGAGAAACAATTGGAAATACTTTTCAAAACTTTAAACATTTGCTTCTTGAGTTTGTAAAGCAGCAAATCCAGGTTACTCCACAATCAAGAAAGAGCTAATACTTGAATAATTTTTGCAAGTACAAGACACAGAATAAATAGCCCAGTCATATGATTTTCTAAATCTAAAGCCTTCAGGTCAACTGAAATTCATTTGATCCCAACCACCTTCATTGAACCCACATATATGATAAAATGTTTTCTCTTTAATTTTTATTTTCAAATATTCTACCTTCTGCTACTCTCCACCGTAATGAAGAAAGAGTAGTTACACAGACTTACATGAAAGCCAAACAACAATGGAGGAGACAAAGAAGAAGGAATTTTAAGGGGAACTTCAGAACTGTGGAAGACTATGAGGTGTGCAACTAGAATGGAGAATTAATGACTATTTAGAGCCAAACTGCCAACAGGCATCTGAATTTCATTTCATAAGTGAAGAGGCCAGAACTATCCAAGACAAATTACTGAAGGTAACACAAGCACCCATGGGTGACTTTCTAGACTAAAATAAATTTCATGAGTTTATCGGTCTAAATAACGTTTATTTCTAAGACAAAAGTGAGCCATTGATTCTTGCTTAATGTAGCTCCAGTTTCTCATTTTACTTTGAACAGCACTTCTAACTTTTTTTTTTTTTAAGAGGAGAGAGAGAGAGTATGTACGCATGAAGGGGGTTTGGGGCAGAGGGAGAGGGAGAGAATCTTAAGCAGGCTCCATGGTCAACACAGAGCCAGTCATGGGGCTCATTTTCATGACCCTGAGATTATGACCTGAACCGAAATCAAGCGTTGGATGCTTAACTGGATGAACCACTCAGGCGGCCCTATTTTTTTTTTTAGCCTATCTTTCAAGTCTCCCAAAACTCCAGAAATCCCAATTATGTGTTGGAAGCTTTTTTCTTCTGCTATTGAGCTAAGAGTGGTGAAGTCTTGGACCCATCAGGCTGCCAGGCACTGGGGACCCTTCCTTTTCAACTATGGTGTTCCAACTGCCACTAGCTCTGTGACTCTTTGTGCTTTGGTTTATTAACACCTAGTTGGATAAGGAACAGCACTTAGCAATAATATATTGGGCAAATAGTTTCATATTGTATAAGAACTTGAGTATCTTTATGAGGCCTTTCCCACTCTAGACTAATTTATCATACTTAATCTTACTCAGAAAAACAGCAAAGTAATAAAAGTGCAGGCAGTATATTTATCTGCAGAAAATCCATGATTCTCTTTTTATTCTTTTTCTGTCAACTAGTAGAGGGTTCTGTGGCCAAATTCACTCATTCATTTCTCTAAAACTGTAGAATCTATTTAAATGTCAAATCTGTTAAAATCCTTTTGGAATGATTAGTAATTACATAAGAACATAATTTTCTTATTAAACCCCAGCTTCTAAAGATAAGTGCTTCAATGAAATTTTTAAATAGAATATTTTCCCATTGTTCAGCCTTTTAAACATAGTTGAAAAGTAGAGGCCAGTTTTTTACATGTAGTTGAGATATATCAGATTCCTAAATGCATGACCATGGAGGTTTATGTCTTCTTAACTTCTTAAGGCATTTTTTAAAAAGAGATGGAGTGTGCAAGACTAAGGTCTTTTGTATATTTGGTAGATTTTATATCTTTAAAATATTCTATTTAATTCATACTTCTATTTCAGTTTATTTGGTATGTTAGGGAATGATGGCTAGAGATAAGGGAAGAAATACCCTTTATTCACTGTGTAGGCCTTAGGTAATTAATTATAAGGCAGTGAATTAACATTTCAAATTCAAGAGATAGAAATCCGTCTAAATCAGTCTTACAAGGTTGCTCTCTTTGTAATCACGTTCATTAATATTCCAATACTCCTTCACTGCTTTATCAGCTGCTATGGATACAGTTTCTTTTGTTTCAAAAGTCTATTTAATAGATACCACTCAACTAAATAGGAAAGGGGAATAAAAAAAATTTACTGTGGTCAAATTTGGTCACTGCTTTCTATGGGCAAGATGGTCATATTTGTTTTTTTTTCTTTTTTTATGATTGAGACAACTAACATTGATGACAACCTAGTCCTATGTGTTCATTTCTGAATTGGGGGAACTAAGAAGTACCTCTGTTCCAGAAACAAATCATTAAATAGAATGTACAGATACTTTTTACAGAAAAAAAGATAAAATTGCTTTGCAAGTTGTTTACTTTTGTTGACACATATAATGTTATGGACAAGGTGGATTAGATGGACAAGGCTCCAAGGTCCACAGAACCATGATCTATGTTACAGAAAAAACTTAAAACAATTTATTGTATCCATCCCTTCTGACGTGAACAATGAACTTGTGAGTAGTAGATGGTCACAAAGACCTGTGGCCTAAAAATGTAATATTCTCCATGGATCTGCTGCCATCTCCATATTTTTTAATTTAGATTAGTTTTCATAATACTGTACAACTTTTTTCCATGGAAATGATCCTCAATTTTTATTAGAAACATTTGAAATTATAATTAAAATCTGAATTAATTCATTTTAAATGTACAGCCTGACTTTGGTCTGATCCATACTCATTTTATTTAAGTTTAGAAATATTTATTTATTGGGTTACTTTAAAAAAACAAAAAAGCAACAAAAAACCCAATCACCCTACACTTGAATATTCCTTACTTTAATACTAAGGAATAGCATGTGGATAATTCAGAAAACTCTCTATTTTTTTTCCATCATAGTGCTAGAGTTTTTTCTTTGTTTTTATTTTCTTGTCTGCTTTGTTAGTACTTACAACAAATACAGATACATATAACTGGTCTGTGTTCTAATAGACAAAAGCCATCCTGTCATTATATGTAAAACATAACTAGATTTCTGTGTAGATTTCTTTTTAATTTTCAGCTATTGCAACTAAGAATAAAATCAGAGTATCAATCCTTTTTTCTCTATTTGCATATATGTAGAAGAAAAGCCCAATTATCTTAAAGTGATACTTATCTAACAATCTGTCCATGATAATAAAAACTCATGTGTGACTTACTGAAAAAAAAAATATTTTCAAGGCTAGGTGGTGAAAATTTCATATTTTGGTCAAGTCTTTTAACCTAGAATCATGGAGACAGTCTATGAGAAAGCACAGCTAATTTGTAATTTTACATATACTTTATCTGATTCATCCCCAGATGCGATGAATAGCACCAGTGACCAAGATTGTCTTGTAATCATAACCTTGACATAAAGGCGACAGAAAGTAAATGTTAGTTTAATTAATCTTTACACGGAAAAGAGGCAAATAATACCTCTCTAACTTATTAAGCTTTATATAAAAGGCATGGTAGAAGGAGAAGAGAAAGGACATAAGGATATGCTTTATGTCAATTATAATAGAAGTAATACAATGGGTAATACCGGAGGTGTTAAAACAGAAAACTACAGGTCTAAAATGGAGTCACTTATGTAACCCCACATTAGCCAACCAAGACTTTATACCTAAACTCACTGCAGTTTCAACCTCTCCAGCCATGTGACCTCTAACCAGCCAAATTGCGATTTCCCAGTCAGCTCGAGGACTTAAGACAGACTTCTTGAGTTCCCCTTAAGAGGGCAGCCTTGCCTTAAACAATACATTCTTTACTAATTTCCTTTTTTTCAGTCCCTTTCTGCCTTTAAAAGCCTTTCCTTTTCTGCAGCACCATGGAGTTCTTTTCTTGTTTGCTAGATAGATGCTGCCCAATTCATGAATTGTTGAATAAAGCCAATTCGATCTTTAAATTTTTGAAAAAATCTCACTTGATTTTTTTACCAGTGAATAACAACCATATAAACATCTTTAAGACTCACAATTCATACTAAAAAAAATAATTTCAGAATCGTTTGCCAGTTTCCATTCTCAGTTATACATCCCAGTGTGCCAATTTACTTTCATTCTTACGAACATTGGTTGAGTATTTCATTACAAAATTAACAAACAAAACTGCTGATCTGAACAATGAAAATACAATATTATGTTCCAGTTCCAGATAAGACGGAGTAAGATGGATCCTTTACCTTCTCTTACCCACTGATAACTGCTACACAACTACATTGATCTCTGTTGGAAGAGGCTGAGAAGTAAATATCAGCAAATAGATAAAGGAAGAATACCAGAATTTGAAGTACCATTGAATTGTTAGCAAGTTTACCATTTTATTTTTCTCCAGTAATTCCCAAGGAGTAAGTTCTGTGGTGTAGACAGAGAGTTCCAGAAGCCTTCTAACTCTGGCTTAAGGAACCAGAAGGAAAACCATTAACATACAAAGTGTAGAAATCTCCCATTTTATTCCTTAATTTCTCCATTCTCTCATGTCCTAGTCCCAAAGAAATCTTGGAAGTGTTCAGTAGAGGGGGGGATAACTAGAGACACAAATTTCTGACTGGAAGATGAAAAAAGGATATCCCAAGGAACAGAAAGTAATGGGGAAATTATAGAGAAGGAGTTCAGGAAAGTAACTTTATAGTGGTATTTACTAACTTTAAAACTCAACCTGGAGCTGTATATGCATGGATCTGAGGCTGATTAGCACCAAAAAACTTATGAAAACTAAACTAATGGGTAGACTACCACCGCGTGCCAACCGTCCAGTGGGCTGCTTTAAAGGGATGGATCCCCAAAAGTCTATAGACTTTGAAAACTGAATTGATGTTGGAATCAGGGCCCATGGAAACCGTGCTGGATCTTGCAGCCTAATCTAAATCAGTTGCCTATGGAATAAAAATTATCAACATTTTCCATAGGATTTAAGTTAGAGGTAGAATGAATGAATTAATGAATTTAGATGTAGATGTAGAATTTCATAACATAATATTAAAATTTGCCAGAATATAACTCTAAACCACTCAGAATACAAAGAACCACAAAGATTTCAGCTTGCAAAAGACAACCAACAAACACAAAATGCCAGTCTGCTTCTTGTTAGCTGTGAACCTGGGGAAATTACTTAATCCCACTGTTCCCAGTTTGCTTATCAGTAAAATGGAAACAGTAGGAAGTGTCCTAAGGTGGTTGTGAAAATCCAGTGAGATCATATAGGAAAAAAATATGTTTCCATTTTATCAAATTATACACCTTAAATATGTGGAGTTTATTGTGTGTCAATTATACCCAATGAAGTTGTAAAACAGTGGAATTCCATTGTGATTTTACTTACTGACATTTTTCAAATTTTTAATTACTTCTATTTTTATGTTAGTGACAGATGATATCCTACTATAAAAGCTGGAACTCAATCTACCTAAAAGGTTTAAGAGAAAGAATGTGTAGATGTGATTAATTCTCTGAAATATACAATGTTACTGTTTACTTTGAATTCAAATAAGAGATCACTATTTATAATTCATTTAAAAAATATTTTATACAGGGTCACCTGGGTGGCTCAGTGGGTTAAAGCCTCTGCCTTCAGCTCAGATCATGATCCCAGGGTCCTGGGATCAAGCCCCACATCGGGCTCTCTGCTCAGCAGGGAGCCTGCTTCCTCCTCTCTCTCTGCCTGCCTCTCTGCCTACTTGTGATCTCTGTCTGTCAAATAAATAAATAAAATCTTTAAAAATATATTTTATACAATATTTTTTGAGATATAACTGAACAGGGTGGAAGTGTGCAACTCATTAAATTATGACATCCGTATACTCATGTGAAACCCATGCCACAACCGAGAAAATGAATACTATATTGCTCCCCAACGTCTCCTCATGCTTGTCAATCCCTCTTTGCTGTCTCCCCAACTCCTGCATCTCCTCCCCATCCCCAGGCAAACACTGCTTTCTGATAGGCTTTATGTCATTATACTTTGGTTTGCATTTCCCAGAATTCTATATAAGTGGAATCATGCAATTTGTACTCTTTCTGGACATTGTTCATTCAGCATGATTATAAGGTTTTTCCGTGTTGTTGTGTATATCAATGGTTTATTCCTTTTTATTGCTAAGTAATGCTCTATTGAGTTAATGTACCAAAATTTGTTCATTGAATCTTGGACCTGGGAACAATATATAGTTCTCCATTCTTTAGATCTTCTTCAATTCAATTTTTTTCAACAATATTTTGTAGGTTTCACTGTGCAGGTTTTGCACATGTTTTTGTCAGATTTTGTCATATTTTTAAATACTTCATGCTTGGTAATTTTAGTATATGAAGAAAATTATTTTTATGCTATTATAAATGGAATTTTAAAAATTTAATTTCTAATTGTTTGTTGTTAGTATATAAAATAGGATTGTTTTTTGATATTGATCTTATAGCCTATGATTTGCTATAATTAGTTATTAGTTCTAGTAGCTTTAAAAAAATCAGCGGGAGGTGATTCACAGACCTGCACCCCTGGGGCTAATAATACATTATATGTTAATAAAAAAATAAAAAATTATTTAAAAAATCAGTTGGATTTTCTATAAGGAATTCCATCGTCTATGAATAAAACAATTTGATAGCCTCTTTTCCATTTCTTCCAAATTTATGTTATTGCCTTATTGCACTGGCTAGCACTATCAATATAATGATGAATAAGATGTAAGATTGGAATCCTTGAGCAAGTAATAAGACTTTCCCCATTAAGTGTGATTTAAAAGTAGGATTTTTGTAAATGCCCTGTATTAGGTGGAGACCTGAATACATAGGTATGTATGTATTAGGTCATATAGGTATATATATACATTATAGGTATATATATATATATATACACACACACATTATAGGTATATATATACCTATATATATATATGTAGGTATATATGACCTATACATGTAGGTATATGTATATATGCATATACCACATCTTCTTTATTCATTCCTCAATCAGTGGACAATGGGCAGCTTCCATAATTTGTCTATTGTAAATAATACTGCTATATACATAAGGGTGCATGTATCCCCTTGAAGTAGTATTTTTGTATTCTTTGGGTAAATACCTACTAGTTCAATTGCTGGATCATAAGGGGCTCTATATTTGACTTTTGAGGAACCTCTAAACTGTTTTTCAGAGTGCCTGCAGCAGTTTGCATTCCCACCAACAGTGCAAAAGTGTTCCTTTTTCTCCACATTCTCACCAACACTTGTTTCTTATATTGTTGATTTTAGCCATTTTGACAGGTGTGAGGTGATATCTCATTATAGTTTTGATTTGTATTTCCTTGGTGATGGTGATATTGAGCATCTTTTCATGTGTTGTTAGCCCTCTGGATGTCTCCTTTGGAAAAATGTCTATTCATGTCTTCTGCCTGTTATTTAACTGGATTATTCATTTTCTGAGTGTTGAGTTTTAAAAGTTCTTTATATATTTTGGATACTAACCCTTTATCAGATACATCATTTGCAAATACCTTCTCCCATTCTGTAGGTTGTCTTTTAGTTTTGTTGGTTATTTCCTTTGTTGTGCAGAAGGTTTTTATTTTGATGTAGTCCCAATAGTTTATTTTTGCTTTTATTAACATTGCCTCAGGAGACATACTTAGAAAGCAAATGCCATGGTTGATGTTAGAGAAGTCACTGCCAATGTCCTTTTCTAGGATTTTGATGGTTTCAGGACTCACATTTAGGTCTTTAATCATTTTTAATTTATTTTTGTGAATAGTATAAAAAAGTGGTCCAGTTTCATTCTTTTGTATGTTGCTATCCAGTTTTCCCAACACC
This sequence comes from Enhydra lutris kenyoni, assembly GCF_002288905.1. Classification (NCBI taxonomy): domain Eukaryota; kingdom Metazoa; phylum Chordata; class Mammalia; order Carnivora; family Mustelidae; genus Enhydra; species Enhydra lutris. Next base: position 14,911,116 of record NW_019154092.1, read on the forward strand.
ATTTGTTAAAGAGACTATCATTTCATATTGGATATTCTTTCTTGCTTCATTAGAAGATTAATTGGCCATTAACTTGTGAGTTCATTTCTGGATTTTCTGTTCTGTTTTATTGATCTATTTTTGTGCCAGAACCATATTGTTTTGATCACTACAGCTTTGTAATATAACTTGGAGTACAGAATTGTGATGCCTCCAGCTTTGCTTTTGTTTTTCAAGATTGCTTTGACAAGTCAGGGTCTTTTGTGATTCCATACAAATTTTAGAATTGTTTGTTCTGGTTCTATGAAAAATATTGGTATTTTGATAGAAATCGCATTAAACGTGTAGATTGCTTTGAGTGATATTAACAATTTAACATTTGTTCTTCTAATCCATGAGCATGGAAAGTCTTTTTATTTCTTTGTGTCATCTTCAGCTTCTTTCATCAATGTTTTATAGTTTTCAGGGTGTAAGTCTTTTAAATCTTTAGGTAGGCTTATTCCTAGATATCTTATTGTTTTGGGTGCAGTTGTAAATGGGATTGTTTTCTTAATTTCTCTTTCTTTTGCTTCATTATTGATGTGTAGAGATGCTACAGATTTTTGTACATTGATTTTGTATCTTGTGACTTTACTGAGTTTACCAGTTCTAGCAGTTTTTTGGTGGAGTCTTTTGTGTTTTCTATATAGAGTATCTTCTCATCTGCAAATAGTGAAAGTCTGACTTCTTCCTTGCTAGTTTGGATGCCTTTTATTCCTTCTTGTCTGATTGCCATTGCTAGGACTTCCAGTGCTGTGTTGAATAAAAGTGGTGAGTGGACATCCTGACATTAGGGGAATAGCTTTCAGGTTTTTCCCATTAAGAATGATATTAGCTGTGGGTTTTCATATACGGCCTTTATTATGTTGAAGGATGTTCCCTGTTTGTTGAGGGTTTTTATCATTAATGGATGTTGTATTTGTTAAATGTTTTTTCTGTGTCTATTGAAATGATCATATGGTTAATATCCTTTCTGTTATTGATGTGATGTATCCTGTTGATTGATTTGCAAATATTGAACCCACCCTTGCAACCCAGGAATAAATCTCACTCAGTCATGGTGAGTGATATCATTCGTGTATTGTCGGATTTGGTTTGCTAGTATTTTTGGTAAGGATTTTGCATCTATATTCATGAGAGATATTGGCCTCTAGTTCTCTTTTTGTGTGTGTGTTGTCTTTATCCAGTTTTGATATCAGGATAATACTGCAGTCACTGTATGAATTTGGAAGTTTTCCTTCCTCTTCTGTATTTTGGAATAGTTTGAGAAGAATAGATATTAACTGTTCTTTAAATATTTGGTAGAATTCACCTGTGAAGCTGTCTGGTCCTAGACTTTTGCTTCTGGGGGAGTTTTTTGATTACTGATTCATTTTCATTGCTGGTGATTGGTCTGTTCAAAAGTTTCTATTTCTTCCTGTTTTCGTTTTGGTTGGTTATATGTTCCTGAGAATTTATCCATTTCTTCTAAGTTGTCCATTTTGCTAGCATATAGGTTTTCATAATATTCTGTTACAATTGTTTGTATTTTTGTGGTGCTGATTATTATTTCTCCTCTTTCATTGGTGATTTTATTTGGGTCCTCTCTCTCTTTCTTTTTCTAAATGAGTCTTGCTAGAGGTTTATCAATTTTTTTTTTATCTTTTCAAAGAACCAGCTCATGATTTCATTGATTTGTTCTATTTTTTTTCATTTCTATATCATTTGTTTCTGCTCTAATCTTTATTTCCTGACTCTTGTTGGATTTGGGTTTCATTTTTTCTCCTTTTTCTAGCTCCTGTAAGTGTATGCTTAGTGTGGATTTAACTTATTTCTTCTTTTTCTAATTTATTAAGACAAGGGCTGAAGGCTATGTGTTGACATCTTTCCTTTTTCTCTAAGAGATATGACTAATTCTGTAAATTTCTTTCTAATCCTGACTTTAGTCTCATTCCACAAATTTTGATAAAGTGCTGTTCATTTTCATTCAGGTTAAAATAAAATAAACCATGTGTCAAAGAAAAAATAGGGGAATTTAAAATATTTTAATTATTTTCAAATATTTGGAGATTTTCTAAGGACCTTTCTATTACTTATTTTTAATTTAATTTCACTGTGGTCAGAGAAAATACAAAGTATGACCTGAATCCTTCAACATTTAATAGAGTTGTTTTCTGGTCTATATTATGACCTACCTTGGTAAAAATTATTTGGTCATTTTTTACTTCAAACTTTTTGTTTCTTTATTTGTTTCTCTCCTATGCAAAATCAAATTACACACATATTAAGTCACTTTAAGTTTTCCCACAGTTCATGATATAATTTTATTTGGATATTTTTGCGTTTCTCTAAATATTCTTAAACCTTTCAGATATAGTTTAATTTATTAAAAACACTGTCTTGCTCTTAAGATTTGTTAGTCTTGCTTTTAAGATTTGTTAGTCTGATGCACAGCAGCACTTAGTTTAGGGCTAATTTTTCTCTCCAGCTAAGGCAAGATCTTTATGAATCATCTACCTTGTGAACTGTGATGTTTTCCTACCTGCCTGGTGGGAACCAAGTACTATACTAGGCCCTGTATGGGTGCTGGACATTTGTTCCTCTAATTCTCTTAGATGGTTCTTTACAAGCCTCGATTTGTTTTCACATATACATGGGCCAATTGGTATTTTCCTGAATACCAAGAAGTGCCTTCTCAAGATCTCCAGAGTTACCTCTTTTTACAGATTTCTTCCCTTCATCACTGTTGGTCATCATAGATGCCTTGGCCCATGGCAATGTCAATTTCATCTCCTTAAATTAAGGAATCTACCAAGCTCTCCCTGCGTTCTTCCTCATTTTGTCAAGCTCTACTAACTCTCTCAAGGCATTAAGCACTAGCAACTGGAGGACTCACTCCGTTTGTTTCCCATCTCCCAGGGTCCACTGTCCTTTGTTGCCTAATGCTCATTATCTTGAAAAACATCGATTTGCATATTTCTCTCTCTCTCTCTCTCTCTCCCTCCCTTGTGCTTTCTCTCTGGTTTGTTTTCATGAACAAGGATAAATTCAGGCTGTGTTATTCCATGTTTGCTACAGTTCTAAGCAAGCAGGACTTTTAAATAATATAGGGAAGAGGAGACAGGTTATATACCCTGAGGCAAAGAAACTTTCTGTAGCTTCTGTCTTAAGCAGTAAAATTTGCCAAGGAATGGCCTTTTAAAGAGTCAAGAGGTTTACTTCTAAGGTACTAAATGGAGTACTGCTGCTTTTATAGACTATGAGGAAGTGGCATAAGTAGAGTTGCTTGATGTCAATGTAAAGATTATTTTATCAACGATGTAAAGGAATTAAGCTAAATGGCCACTGGACACTTAAACTGTGTTCTTTATTGTGAGTCTGTTTTGTCCAGTTTTTAGTATCGTATAATTTTACAAAATATTTCCATCAGAATATTAGAGAATGTAACTACTACTTATGTTCACTGAACTTTACCATCATACACTAAACAGCATTGGTATTTACTAGTGACTACTTAGTAATCTCATGTCTTTTGTGTCTAGGTGTTGAACACACACAATACTCAAAATTGAAATCAGACTGTTTTAAATATAGAATTCTATAAACATGAACTATCTTGAGGCTGACAGAAAAATAAATGCAAAACCCCATTCAGGGCCCAACTGACCTTTGCTGTTACTGATGTAACAAAATATTTCAAAGAAATTCAAGGCTGACCTTTCTGCACCACATATTGTGGCTGCATTTCTGCTCAAGGATCTAATCAGCACAAGTCTCATGGGAACTTGGGAGAGTAAGAAAGGAAAAACCGTTTTGTATAGCAAAGACAAGGACAACACAGAATAAGAAGGAAGAAAGATAGTATAGGGTAAATAGCTATGTGAAAGCAGATATTCTTATTAGAACCTTTATAACATTCATTTCATTCAAACTTTCTAATCTTTTTTCTCCTCTTAAAGTGTGAGCCTGATGCTGGAAAGGTTATTTTGGAATGCTTTTGAAGTCAGAAGAGAATGAAATTACCAAACTTGACAAAGAGGAAGTTTCCGAAAACTGAGCATTAAGTAACATTTTTTGGAAGTGGAGAAATGGAATTATTTTAACTGTTCTCACCTAGCTTTCTTTTCATTCTGTTCCGTGATTCATGAGTAATAAACAAGTAGAATAATTCATTATCCACCATAAATAATGAATACAATTATTCTTTATTTTCCCTCTTGATCCTCACGTACACCAGAACAGTGACCACATCAGATTCATCCTGTGAACTAATTTAAGGAGAATTAGTTACCTAATAATTCTCATAAATCAACAAGCTTCCTGGGATCATAAAAATCCCGTGGTCTTACTTAGCCTCTCTTTGTTTTATCACAGTCACCAGCAACTACTCTCTGTCATTTTTGTTTCAGATTACATTTATTAATGTTGGTGCTTGCATAATTTTATCACTTCATGTTTCCTAATTTTAAATAATAAGTGTTTGGACACCTAGTGAAATAGAAAAATGACTTACTTACGCAATCAATTCAGATCATGAACATAATTTCATCTGAAAAATTAAAAAAAACACCTGTGTAACTATTTATTCTTTTATTTTTATTTTTTGGAACACAAAGATTTTCTTCTGATGGTAACCTATTATTAGCTTTGCTTAAAAATCATGGTAGATAGTTGGAAACCTGCAAGAATATCCCTCTTGATTTTTTGGTGTTCTGTGTGCCCAGAGATTAATCAATTAATCAAGTCATTAAATATACATTAAATATTAAATATGTGTCAGTCATTGTTCCAGCTGTTGGAATATACAAAAAGAGCAATACACAATCTTTTTTTAAAAACTTTATATATTTATTTATTTATTTATTTGAGAGAGAGAGAGAGAGAGAGAGAGAGAGCACGCACAAGTAGAGGGAGGAGCAGAGGGAGAGGGAGAAGCAGACTCCTGCTGAGCATGGAGCCCTCCTCCAGGCTCAGTTCCAGGACCCTGCGATCATGACCTGAGCAGAAGGCAAATGCTTAACTGACCGAGCCACCCAGAAGGCAAACACTTAACCGACCGAGCCACCTTCTCTGTAAAAGGAAGGACAGGCACCCAACCTGTCTTAAGTTTTAAATAGCTTATTATAGCATCTGTGAGGCTCATAGACTGTACAGTGACAAGGATATAGCAGGGAGACCAATGCAGAGTCTCTTCCAATTGTCCAGGTGAAAAAGAAGCTTGGTCTCGAGTGAAAAAAGTGAGATAATGAGAAAAAATGGGGTTTTGGATGTATGTTAAAGATAAAACTTGCATGATTAAACTGATATGTTGAAGAGAAACATAACAATCAACAAGTAGTCCCAGATTTATGGCCAAAGCAACTGAGTTCAGAGAGTGGTATTACAGAGTTGGGGAGGCTAGAGGAGTAGCAGCTCTGGGTGGGGTGAATTATTATGTTTGAGAAATTTGTCTTTCTCCGATTGACTTTTTTCGCTAAGCATGATACCCTCTAGTTCCATCCACGTCATCGCAAATGGCAAGATTTCATTTCTTTTGATGGCTGCATAGTATTCCATTGTGTATATATAACACATCTTCCCATATATTACCCAAATAGAGATGCTGTAGACAGTTGGGTATATGAGTCTAGGATTCAGAGGAATAAACAAGGAGGGGAATACAAATCCAAGATGCCTCAGTGTTGTTAAAAGCATACAAAGACATGGGACTGGGAGATACATAGTTCCAAATTCCACTGAGAAACCTAGATGATGCCTTGAATGAATGTAAAGATATATGTTTGTTCCTGGAGAAGAAGATACAATGTGTTAACCTTATTTTTATCCTAGATTTTTAAAACATGCTTTAAAAAGCATATTTAATGTGATTATAAGCAAAGAACTACAAGGTTTTTCTTTTTTTTTTTCTTTTTCCTCCAGAGGAGGAGACAGTGGGGAAAAATATGCAAACTCTTGCTTTTATTTTCTACTATTCTCAGATTTTTTTTTACTTTCCTCACTCCCATTACACAAAAGAACAAAATTGAATGAAAGAAAAGAAACAGACCAAAAAATTCCAATTTAGTGAAATAAGTACATTGCTATTACCTCCAAATTTAAACTATAGCAAATGCGTGTGAAATACAACAAAACCTTGACAGAGACAAGGAGGCATGCTGAGTACTACAAATATCATTGAAGTCCTGAGAAAGATACAGATCTTTCCAAAGGTCAATCTCTGAATAGTGAATGTCCAATAACTAGTTTGATTGATTTGTTTGGCTAAAAGCAGTGAAAATTTCTTTACAGTTAAAAATGTTATAAAGTCAGAAGATAAATTACAAAGCAGGAAAATATTTGCAACACGATCAGAATTCCTAATATGTAAAAAAGCTCTTACAAATCAACCAGAAATTCCAAGAACACGACAAAAATGGAAAAGGAAGCAACCATTTGTTGAATGAATAAAATTGACTTAGAAGCATATAACATATGATTGACATAAGGCAAAGATTAAAAGTTTATTATACACAATGTTGAATAGAGTGTGGAAAATAGGCATGTTTACCCACTATTCTTGGAAGTTTAAAATGATCCTGTTTTTGAAGGACAAACTGGTAATCCTGCATTTGTTGTTACATAACATGTTGATGTGTAACAGTCTACCAATGTGGAATTAAATCTTTGCTATGATGTTCTCTTTTGGTGCACTTTTCCAAGAATAGCATTTAATTGTGTCCAGAACAATATACCTAACTGGGATGCTCAATGTGGGTACATAACTTATGTATCTCTACATACATAGACTATTGTGAGTTTAATAGACAGTAAGTAAAAATAAGTAGAGAATTTTTAAAAAATGATTGTTTAGCCAGGTCAGTAAAAATCATGACAAATAAAAATAACCACAGGTTTCCAAGAGTGGAAACTCATTCTTAAAGTGACCTCAATCTATGACTGTAGCAGTTGGCATGATCATTGGCACTCCAGAGGTTAGACCTCACTTTTGGCTTTGGTTGGCTTTTCATCAATTCACTAAAACAAGCCTCATTCAGCCACTTAGAACTTGGAAAAGCAGATTTCTTAAATATAAATTTACAACCAAGATCTGCAGATATTTACAGAAAGCAAAAAATGGAAAAGACAAAAATTAGCAGGGGGGAAAAATGGGCAGGGCACCCAAGATTTAATTCAGGAAACAAATCACTAAAATATACCCTTGGATTCAAGATCTATTGCTTTCTTTACAATGTTATTAAAAAGAACAAATTAAAAACCAAGATCACTGAAAATCAAAAGTGGGTTTGAGGGGTACCTGGGTGGCTCAGTTGTTAAGCATCTGCTTTTTGCTCAGGTCCTGATCCCGGGGTCCTGGGATCGAGCCCCACATTGGTCTCCCAACTCAGCAGGAAGCCTGCTTCTCCCTCTTCCACTCCCCCCGCTTGTGTTCCCTCTCTCACTGTGAAATAAATTTAAAAAAAAATCTTTAAAACAAAACAAAAACAAAAGTGGGTTTGCAAAATAAACAACTCAGTAGTAGGGCAGAAAATTAGCAGATCCTATACTTCCCTAATAAAGAGGGATCAGAGAAAATAAGGGAGGATTATGAGTAAGATAGAACTGATGAGTTCCCCTAGGACGGGGTGGGGGGTAGTAAAAAGTGCCCCAAAGCTTCTAGAAAGAAGAGAACAGTTGTCTTACAAAGGATCTAGAATCAGACTGGTATGTGACTTACCATTATCTATGTCAGGATAACCAAGGGCAATGGAATAAGCTTTCTGAGTTCTGAGAAGAAAAAAATTCAACTGGATATAGAGGTTTATATCCAGACAAACTACTGTCAGATGTGAGGCAGAAAATGGCATTTCAGTCATGGAAAGACTAAATCTAAACTGAACCTAAAATAAATCCCTTCCATTAACATTTCTTTAGTGAATTAATTGGGAATAAACTCTTGAAAAGAAGGAATAAATCAAGAGAGAGGACAATCATAGGATCTAAGAAATAACAGCTGAACTGAGGGAGCAGTTAGCAGCTCGTGCTTAGGAAAGGAGACCAGGAGAACCGGGAGCACCCAATTTAGGCCAGTGTAGGAAAGTGGACTCCTTTCCTCCTCTTGCTGGCAGGTATTCAGTAAAGAGAAAGAGCTGCTAGCATATGCAAAATGAATGAAAACATGAGGAAGTATTGACATTAGTTGGAGAATTAAAAAACATGTAACTATTTTTCAACTTGACATCATATGACATGGGAAATGTAGAAAAGGTTGTAGTGTTTGTATGTGGCTTGGCTCTGTGTAACAGCATATCATCATAAAAATATAAACACTGTTTATTGTTTTTATTCTTAGAATCTACCTATGGCTAAATCACAAAATGCAGTTATTATCAACAATGTTGAATTAAAGTAATTGTAGAGCTGATGGGTTGGAAGACAAGGAAGGAAGATTAGCTAATCAGAAATGACCATAGTTAATGGGAAAAATATTTAGTTTTAAGAATTGTTTTTGAAATTGCAGAGGTCACCTGTGATGGAAGTGGTAATTGTGGTGGTATTTTACTAGGTAAAAGTGGGGTTCAGAGAGCAAAGGTGTAATACAATGTCTGTGATCTTGGTCTTTCAATCTCAGGAGAAAAGCAATAGATAAGGTAAAAGGTTGACCCGTATATACCAGTGCAAAAATGTACTAAGCATTTCAGGAGCAAAAACAAGATGGGTGAGGTTCCAATAGGGCTTATACTTTAGAGACAGTGAGCAAAAAGGAAAAGAAAAGCAGGGGGAAGAAAAGGGGAAGAAAATTTCAAATACATGTTAACATGATTAAGACTGGGATAATAAGTTTTATGTTAGATTTGGTGGTCAGGGGAGGTCTCACTAAGGATATGATTTAGGGGCTGAGACCTGAACTAGAACCAGCTAGTGAAATGAAGACCAAGGAGCAGAACTTTTTTTTTTTTTTTTAAACAAGATGTGAATCTTACCATATACAGTGTCATGTGATATGTCTGTGTTATATAATTACTAAAGGAAATATTTATCCTGTAATATATCCAAATATACATAGATGTATCTTTTTATATTTAAGTAGATGATGTTGTTCTTGCATTATAAAAATATTAATAAAAATGACAGAATATGATATTGAAGAAAACACACACGATAATCTCACATGTTCTGATGCAGCTCCTTGGTTATACCTAAAATTTAGCAAAAAATTAGATTATTGGTTAATGATGTGTTTATGAGATATTGAATATTTAAGTATAAGTCTTGTGGTGAAGATTTGCCTGTGGTGTAAATACTCTTCCAATGTTTTGAGTTCCAGAATATCTTTCTCTTAAAATAAGAAGAAATTTGCCTTACTATGACTATTAGCCTTGCCAAGAAACTGCAAGATGGTTTGGCAAGTTATCTAGATTAAAGGCAGATGCCAATATTTTATTTTGATCATTCATAAAATGATCAAAAGTAAATTTTATCTGAGTGTAGAGTGAATGTAAAACATTTTAGATTGCTCTTTTTTTTTTATGTGTTATAGTATTTTGGAACTGGGTGATTTTTATGTTAATTTTTACACCCAGTGTAAAGTGCTGTGTATCACCTCTTCATCTGATAGAACACTATCGTCGTTAGTCCATGTAGCTTCTCTCGTTCTCGTTTTTGGCAGTTTATGCGTGTATACTTGCATATGAGTTTGTATGTATATAAACATGCACGTGTGTATGCATAGAAGCATGCATGAATGTTTGTATTCCTTTTTATCCCCATTTCCCAAGCCCATTTTTTTTTTAACCTTCCATTGGGAACCATTTCAATATATTTGATGTGTATCATTCCCACAAATTATTGTAAACCTTGCATTGAACTTCTACGTGAATCTACTTTAATTGATGTAAATGATTGTGCTGTAGAACTCATTCCTTTTCTTGCTAACTCAGGAATGTATTTGAAGATCTATTCATGTGGTATATTTAGTCCGTTACTTCTAAGACCTACCCAGTATTCTACAATGTGTATCCACTAAATTTTACTTCTCTTCATTCACTAGTGATGTTAGCAAAATTGCCTCTAATTTCTTACTACCACAAATAACTCTCATATTATTCCTTATGGGTGGTATGAGAATTTCCCAAGTATATAGTTTCGGGAGTGAAAAGCTGGATCACTGAGGATACACATAGTTTCATTTTGACTTGTCAATATTTGGCAATATAAAATGTTCTACTTTTTTTTTCCAATTTAATGGGTACAAAATAATAAGTCATTATTGTTTTAGTTTGCGTTTTTTTAATTACTAGTGAGTTTAAATATCCACTCCTATGGATAACCTTTTAGGGATCAACCTTTATGAACCACCTATTGATATAATTTGCCTATTTTCTATCAGGGGTTCTTTGTTGATTTCTAGGAATTTCTTCCACATCATAAATATTATCTTCTGTTTGTTTTACATGTGGTGAATATCTTTTCTAATCTGTCACTTTAAAAAAATTTGCCCATTGTACCCTTCATTGAAAAGAAATTCTTTACTTTTATGATTTTTATTTTACAGTTTGTACTTTTGGAATTTTATTTGGGAGTTCTAAGTTGAAAGTTATTCTTCTATTTAAGACAATTGGGTCTTTAATCTATCCGGAATCCACTTTTCTATGTGGCGTAGTTAGTATTTTTTCACAGATGGAGCCCATATTCCAGCAACTTTATTCAAAATTAACTCTTTCCCTACTAATTCAGATACTATACTTTTTTATGTATTAGATTCACCTGTGTTTTTTGTGGAATCTGTTATGTTGCACTGGAAAATTTGTGTAGTTTTCCCCAAGTATCCTCAAGTTTTATATTACTGTGACTTTGTAATATGAAGTGATATCTGCCAGGTTCAGTGCTCTTCTCTGCTCTTCCTTTTCACAGTTTAGGTTCCCAGGAATCTCTCTTCTTCTATATAAATGTTAGCATGAGTTTGACAAACTGCTGAAAAACATCCAGATGTATTTCTATTTGGGATTACATTTAATTTTAGATTAATTTGGGGAGGCCCAACATTTTATTTATTCCATTGTTCCCATCCCATAATATGTAATTTCTCTCAGTGTATTCAGACATTTTTTTCCATTAATGGAATTTTAAAATTTTTGTCGTAGACGGCTGAAGTCATTTTTGTTAAATACATTCTTAGATATGTTATAGTTTTGTTGCTATTATAAATGATGTATGTTTATTATCTAGATGATTATTGTGAAAATAAAGAAATAATATTGATTTTTGTAAATTGATTTTGTACCCTGTAAACTTACCTCTTTTGTGAGTTCTAAGAATGTTTATTATTTTTGTAGCTTTTGGAGGAGGTGATTACAGTAATTATAAATAATAACAGTTTCTTCTCCTTTGTTCTTTTCCTTATATTTCTTTGTTTTTCTTTCCTTACAACATTGGACAGAAGCTTCATTATTAATGATGCAGTAGATTTTGATTTTTGATTCCAAAAATTAAAGTGAATGTTTCTAAAATTTCCTCATTGAGGATATTATTTGCTACAGATTTTTGTTGCATAAGTGAACTTGTAATGAAGTTAAGTCTAATTGTACTTTGATAATAGACATGTTAATCATATATACATTAATTGTTATTAAATATTTTCTCTATTATTGTGAAAATTACATGGAAATATTATCATTTTATATATTTGGTAAATGTATCTAGTTTCACTAGGCTTCCAAATATAGTATATGGTTTTTTATAATGCTTCTTTATTATTTTTTGAATTACTGCTGTGTCTGATGTAGTTTTCCTTTTTAATTTTGTATTTTGTTCATTTGGAAACTTTCTCTGATTTGTGCTTACCCTTAACTCAATAGAAAGTTTCAAAATTTTCAGATAAAAATGTGTTTTTTGTTGCTATTTTCAAGTAATTTATAGCTTTGTTGAATAGTAATCTGAGGGGTCACAGTATTTGCAATATTGCTATCTTATGGAAGTTACTGATGCTTTTTTTGGAATCATACATAAAATTAATTTTTGAAACTATTCCCTGAGCACTTGAGAAGATGTTAAATTCTCTGCAATTGGAGTATACAATTTGATATATATCTGTCTTTGTGATTAGTGATTATATTTTCTATTTGGGCACCTGCTCTATCTTGAAAATTAGTGCTCTTCTATTATCTCTTTGCTTTTCATGTACTTTTTATTTGATGGAGGAGTTTGGTGTGTTACAGGTAGATATTTATATTGTTATATTTAATTTTATTTATAGCTTTAAGCTTAAGAATGTATTTATTTGTACTATTTAATGCATTTTACTAAATTTTAATTTATCTGATATCAGGATCATGACCCTGGATTTCTTCTTGTTTTTATTTGACTGTCATGACTTTGTTCATCTCTTTATAGTAGTTTTTAGGACTCCTTTGTTTTAGGACATCTCTTTTTCAGAGCAAAGATTTGGGTTCTGCTTTGTAAGCTAAATTAAAAATTTTCTTTAATAGGTTATTTAAGCGCACTCATATGTTAATATGATTGATATGTTTGGTCTCAACTGTCATATTATTTTCCAGATATATACATTATGCTATATTTGTCATAGTTTTTCTCTGCATGATACATATTCCTTGTGATTTGGTCAATTACTTATTTATTTTTGTATTTGAGCAGATTAGTAATATTGTTCCAGTGGATGGCTTTGAACTTACACGTTAAAAAATCCTTTTAAACCCCTGATTTTTTATTTAATACTTAGTTACCTTATTTGTCAGCATTTAACAGTGTCCTTTAACCTCCTCCCCTCAGCTCTATGGCAATAAGCTCTAGTCACACGTTGTCCCCCCGGCCTTTCTTCTCATTTCACTTGTGTTATTTCTACCATCACATCAGAAACATTTACACATCAGTTGTCCACATTTGTCCCTATGCTGCTTAATTCTCTGTTTTCCATTCATACATATTAAATTTTCATCATTAGTTCATTTATTGAAGTTCTTTGAGTCAACTGTTAAGCTCATCCTCTAATAGATTCCTCAAGAAAGGCAATTAGATACAGAATTTCTTAAGCTTTTATAATGTTTTCCACAGCCTTGGTACTTAAGGGATAGCTTGCCCAGTTGTAATATCCTTGCCTTGATTCACATTTTCTTCCACTGAGCAGTTTTTTGAAAGCTGCTCTATTGTTGCCTTTAGCTTTTGTAAGTTATTTGATTTTCTTTTTTTCTTTTCTTTTTTCCTTTTCTTTCTTTCTTTCTTTTTTTTTTTTTTCTTTTTGGCTTAAAAGCCTTGGCATATTTTTTCCTTATCTTTGAATCCTAACAATCTCACTAGTGTCTGTCCTGGTGTTGATCTTTCTCAGTTCATTTTTCCAAATACCAGGCAAGCCCTTTCAACATGTAGCTACAAGTCTTCTTTTATATTTGTAAATGTGTTTTCACTTACAATTTTGGATACTAGTTTTTTTCCTTTGTTTTGTTTTTTCTTTTTCTGGGATAGCCATTATGAATATTATCCTTTTTTTTTTTTTCCCTATCTTCACTTTCACTCCATTTTCCCTGACTTTGACTTCTACTTTTATTTCATTTTACTTCTCTTAGTTATTTCCCTACCTTTTAATTTGTTTTTAACTTTTTAAAAAGATCTTATTAATTTAGTTGGTAGAGAGAGGAGACACAGTGAGTGAAAGAACACAAGAAGGGGGAGTGGGAGAGGGAGAAGCAGGCTTCCCACTGAGCAGGGAGCCTGATGTGGGGCTGGATCCTGACCTGAGCCAAAGGCAGATGCTTAACAACTGAGCCACTCAGGCACCCCTATTTCCCGACCTTTTTAAATATCTCATATTAAATTCATATTCAAGTATATTCTTTCTAGGGCCACTCACAATTTAGTCTTCATTATTGACATAATTTTGTTTTATTTCCTACCATTTTCTGCCTGTGTTCAGTCTTATTCTCCTTATATTTCTTCTCATTTTTTGTTTTTGAATTTCTGATTCAAAGTGGTATTTTAAAACCCTACATGTGTGAGTATATTTAATTCCATCTATGGTATTGTTTTCCATTTTTCTTCAGTTTTCATTGTGTGTGCGTCTTTGGGGTGGGTTCTCATTAGTTGAACTTCGTTGGATCTATTAATGCTTTATAAATCAGAGATGCGAATTTTGCACTGGCACATTAAAGATTGTACACAAAATGTGTAATGTTTGATATATAAATCCTTTTTAAGGAAAAGAAACTATCTTTTTAATCACGGGAAAATGAACATGTGGAGTTTACTGCTCTCCATTTTTGAAGTGGTTATCCCTGGTTAGTGGGCATCTCTCCCATCTAGGGTAATTCATAGGAGTGGCAGTGATCACAATTAACCATCAGAGTGCAAGGGGGTTGTTTTTAGATAGATGGCATCTGAATTCAAAGCCACTTCCTAACTGAAATCATGTTCTGTGAAAGAGGAAAACAGGTTTTGGTGGATAGGTAATCTTTTTGCCTCATCAAAAATGTGCTAATCTCTCATAGGTCTTATTTTCTGTTTTCATTACTTTTGAGAAGAGAGACACCTTAGATTCTTCACAACACTTTTCATAAACAGTGTAGTGTTTATTTCTCAAACACATACACCAACATACACATACACACACAAAATAGTTAACCTCTCAAGTAAAGCAATACAGTGATGGAATATTTTCCTTTGGAATTGAAAGAGTCATAGTCTGGTCTCCCAGGTATTTAGTGCTGTACAGGAAATTACCCTCCCCAGATAAGTGGTATTATACCAACTTATGTGATCGTGGCACAGTGAATTTATTACTTGGAGGTTTCCCAAGCAATTGCACTTAGATGTTAGCCAAGGCTACATCATTTGAAGGCTTGAATAAGTCTAAACGACCCACTTTTGAGACGCCCCACCCAGATGGCTAGCAAGTTGGTACTACTTGTTGGCTAGAGATTGGCTTTTCTCTATCTGGGTCCCTCCATTACTGCTTCCATTTCCTCATAGTTTAGCAACAGACTGCCCCTTGCATGAGAGCCCCAAGAAACCAGTGCATTTTATAGCTTACTTTCAGAAATCATACATCTTCATTTATGCCATATTTATTGATTACACAGAGACAAAGCAACACTGATTTAATATGGCATTTACAAGGGCATGAATCAATGGGGGCCATCTTAGAGATTAGCTACTAGATACAGGCAAGGGGAATTAATCACCTTTTGGGCATTGCAACCTTCAGAAATACTGGGACCAACCTGTTTGTGACTTTCATTGAGATGAGGTCTCCTGATGTTAGTAAAAAGCCTGTTTGTAAAAAGTTGCTCTACATATCAAATGTTGAGAAATATTTCTGAGAATCCTGTAAAATCTTATCAAGATGTCTTTGAGAAAAAAGTATTCTCTTTTATAGACAACAAAACTAGATGTTTCTCTTGGGTGACTTAGTGGTTACAATAGTTCTACTGACTTGTCATCTTTTTTTTTTTTTTAAAGATTTATTTATTTATTTGACAGAGAGAGACACAGCGAGAGAGGGAACACAGCAGAGGAAGTGGGAGAGGGAGAAGCAGGCTTCCCGCAGAGAAGGGAGCCTGGCTCAGGGCTCCATCCCAGGACCCTGGGATCATGACCTGAGCTGAAAGCAGACACTTAACAACTGAGCCACCCAGGCACCCCCTAACTTGCCATCTTAATATTAAGATTTAACCTGACAAATATTAATTTAGCAAGATTTGTGTTCTTGTCCTGGAATTTTTAATTACTCTAAATATGATATTAGTAATTATCTTAAAATCAGAATATAATTACAGTTTATCCAATTTTTTCCTACATTTTAAAAATTCAGGGGTGCTTGGCTGGCTCAGCCAGTTGAATGTCTTCCTTTGGCTTGGGTCATGATCCCAGGGTCCTGGGATCGAGCCCCGAACCATGCATTGGGCTCCTGCTCAGTGGGGAGCCTGGTTCTCCTTTTGCCCTTTGCCCACTGCTCCTCCTGCTTATACGCTCTCACTCTCTCTCTCTGTCAAACAAATAAATAAAATATTTTTAAAAACAAAAAAAATTAAAAATTCAGGTCAAACTCATCTTGCCTTGTTTACAAATTTTTGCTCTATGCCTATTTCTGATCACTCAAAAACATTTATTTGATGGTTATTTGTTTATTAACTTATAGCCATCTGCCATGACATCCTTGCCTCTAGTTAGACAAAGGGAGATTTATAATTTAGTTGCATAATGTAAAATTTGGCACTGTCTCTATTCCTTACACATTTAATGGAGCACAGTGATGATGATATGACATCATCTTGTTGGTGACAAGAAGGGTGCCAATGATGATTGTAGGATGGTGTGATTTAAAAAAAGTGATGGTAATGATCTTGCTACAACTGTGAAATAGTTTTAGAAAAGATGTGCTTCTTACTGGTATTATCTCTTCATCATAATTCTGAGAAAGATATTCATCCCATTTTGCATATGGAAAAAATTATAGTTCAGAAAGATTAAATAATTCATGCAGCTTCACATATGAGTCAAGTGCTTCTTTGGAATGAAAATTTAGTTTCTTTAGGTGATTGTTATGTATCAGTGTAGGTTCATCAATTGTAACAAATGTACTGCTTTGGTGGGGGATGCTGATAATGAAGGAAACTGTACATGTGTGAGCCAAGGGAGTACATGGATGCTGTCTTACCTTCTTCTTAACATTGCTATGAACATAAACCTGCTCTAAAAAATAAAGCCTTTAAAAAAATTACTTTCAACATTGCATCACGCTTAACAGAGTTTCCCAGCTGTCAACATTATGAAGTATCTAAAGTATTATTCCTATTATCATTTTTACATTTCTTTATTACTACTCAGTTTTCAAAGTCTTTACATTTAGGTTCTCATTTAGTTTGTCCAATAGGAAAAGAGACAAGAGTATTATCATCTCAGTAGTATAAATGAAAAAATGGAAGTGAAGAGGAGAGAATGAAGTCACTTGCTTAATGTCACTAAATCAAATAGCTTTCCAAGTATAATCTGGTGATCCATGAATTAGTAGCGTGATAGTAATAATAAACCAGCTTCACATACTTTTTTACTGTAACAATTCAGTCATTTTGATATATAACCTAATGGTTCAATTCCCACAGAGTTCTGCTTAAAATTCTTGCCTGCACAAATTTATGACAACGCAATAATTTAGTTTGTGTAACTGAAGAGATTGTTTAATAGCAATTTCCTTACTAATTTCTTTCTAATGACAAATCACTTTAATACAATAGATTATAACAATTCACCCTCTACCTTAAGCAATGAATAAATTGCTATTCGCATATTGCTTTTCAATTTTCAGTATTGCTTTTCGGTTCCAAATATTTATAATTTTCACTAAAATTTTGTGTGTTTTGACTTATTGGGAACATTGTATTATAAAAATGTTCCCAAATGACTTTATTGTTTATTATTCAACAAAGACCTTTTACAGTGTTGATTTCTTTTTCTGTGTAATTGCCTTTCTAGTTGCTCAGTATTTTAAATACTCATTGCACCAAGGGATTAGAGAATCAACCATGAATTGTTAGGATCATAAATCCTAGTGACACATTTTGATTAAGAAGAGCAACAGAGACCATCGTGTATGCTGTGGTACATTGGCCCAATCCTCTGACTTTGTCATTGAGATAATTATTTCTCCAGCTGCAAATTAAGCTGTTGACAAATCTCAATACAGCCCCTCTCAGGGAATTTCTCTCTACCAAGAGAGCTTCCTTATCCAAGTCTATGCCTATTCTTGAGGTAAGCTGCATTCAATGAATGGCAACTTTGAGAGTACAAAAACTCAGACCAAGACTCCATTTGAGATACTCTGAAGGGATGACCCAGCTTCAGAGCTTGCCATCGATATTCTGAGGGTTCTTTTGCAACTGTGTCACAATTTGATTTCTTCCTCTGTTCCCAAGATTGTGTCTCAATAAATCTGCACAGAGGAGTGACTTACGGATATTTTTTCCCAGCTTGAAGAATGGCACTGGAGCTCAGCTTCTCCAGGCTTTCTCCGATGCCAGGGAGCTCTGAGACTGTTTATAACCAACAAGGTCTCTAGTGGTCTTAAAGTCTCCAGCAGGAGGGTAGTTGTCTTTCCCAGAAAACTCCTTAAGGAATTGATATCCCGAATCCAGACTTTCAAATACTGAATACTCTTTGTATTTCCCCACTGATGAGATCACGTCCTCATATTTTTTGGGAGGAGAACATTCAATGTGGGGGAGGGAATTCTCCGAATCAGAACCTACAACAAAGCTCTTGGTTGTGGCATGAGATAGTGGGAAGATTGGGAAACCATATGATCTCTGTCTGCTGACCCTTGGTTATTTGAGCTAACTTTCCTCTCATAACAGCTATTCCCCAACCCGTATCATGTGGCATGAAATTTATCTGATCCATGGCACTAATAAAACCCACTGGGCATGACCCATACCTCACTGAGTTATTTTCAAAAATAAATGATAAGATACATGAAAAAGTTCTTAGTCCATGGACCTGGCACTAAATAAGCGTTAAATAACTTCTATTACAATTATCATTACCAGTGTGGCTACCCTTTTATTTCTGATTGTTCTGGGTGATTAAATCATTGATTTAATAAATTATTTAAGTACTTACTATAGATCAGGAAGCCCTGTAGGATATAGCGGTGAGCAAAACACAAAAATCTGTGTCCTTAGAGAGTTTCTATTCCATGGGAAGACAATAAACAACACATTATATAAATATATGCAACATGATAATGGGGACAAATTCAAATGAAAAAATAAAGTTTGGAATGGGAACAAAGTGCTTCAAGTTGGTGCCATGAGGAATAAAGTGTTGTGCTTTTAAATAGAGTTGTCATTGGAAAGATTACTAATACTGTGATGTAAGAGCAAAACCTCACAGAATAGGGAGTAAGCACAGGGGATGTGGTTAAGGGGTAGGTGTTCCAATTAGGAGGAACAGGATGTTCCTTGCATGGCTCCTGGTGAGAAGTCTGTTGTGTTCTCTTTGCTTCTCTAAATTAAGGGTTTTGCTTCTTTTTGCCTTTGACTTTCTGCAGTTTGAATATGATATGCCTAGATGTATCTTTCCTTCCTTCCTTCCTTCCTTCCTTCCTTTATCCTGCTTGGTGTTCTCTGACTTCCCTGGATCTGTGATTTGGTGTCTGCATAAATTTTGGAAAGTTCTAAGCCATTATATTTCAAAAATGTCCTCTGTTCTATACTTTCCTTGCTCTCCTTCTGGTACTCTGATTCTGTTTATGTTTAAACTTTTTGAAGTTGTCTTGCATATCTTCAACAGTCTTTTCTGTTTGTTTTTGTTTTCATTTTTTTTTTCTTGCTGCATTTTAGTTTGGGTAGTTTCTACTGATCCCCCTTAAAGCTCAGTGATTCTTTCCTTAGCCATGTCCAGTGTACTGATGAGCTCTTTTAAGGCATTATTTATTTCTATTGCTATGTTTTTTATTTGAATCATTTTCTTTTGGTCCTTTCATAGTTTCTGTATCCTGCTTACATTAACCATCTGTTATTGCATGTTAAACTACTTTTCCACTAGAGCCCATAGCATATTAATCATAGTTATTTTAAGTTCCCTGTCCAAAATCTGTGTCATATCTGAGTCTGTTTCTGATACTTGATTTGTCTCTTCAATCTGTTTTTTCTTCTTACCTTTTGGCATATCTTAAAATTTTTGTTGAAAGCTAGATATGATGTATTAGGTAATAAAGGTTAAGGTAAATAAGCCTTTATTGCAAGGACTTACATTAAGCTGACTAGGAACTGGGTTGTGTTTAATGTCTATTCTAATTGTAGGGGCTAGAGGTTTCAACTTCCTCTAGTATCATTGTTTTTCTCCTCCTGTCATAACTCTGATTATTGTCTAAGTATGCTCATCAGAGACACTGTGTGTCTTATGGCTTTTTCTGTTGTAGCTCTCTATTGTTAGATCAGATCCTTGCTGGTGTAATGGAAAAGTATGGGCCAGAGGAAACTTTCTGTTATCTTGTGATTAAATCTCGGCTTCTTCAGTGAGTCTCCATCTCTAGGCTGGGACTTCACAAAGTGTTTCTCCAGAAATATAGCTTCCCTATTCATTATAAATACAGGAAGGCTTAACGGCACTGGAAGCCAGAGGAAATCCTTTTTCCCCAGGTGGTATATGGGTCTAGTTAGGACTTTAATCTGGAATAGTAGGACTCTGTCATGCATAACACTTTGGGTCTGTTTTACAGTGATCTCTATTCTTTTCCTCTTTCTCCCAGAACCAAAGGGGAATTTTTCTCAGATCCTCACTGTGACAACCTGGTGGTGCTCCTAGAGGTAAAACCAACAAAATTGTGTCTCCTATGTGTCCCTTCCTCTCATACTCACCAACACTTGGGCTTCAGCAGTTTGTCAAAATTATTATTGTTACCTGTGTACACAGCTCTAGTGGCTTCTGTTCCAGGTAAGCAGATATCAGCTAGGACTCCGCATTCCCCTGTCTCTCTAGATTTCAGGGTTGCACTTTGCCCTGTGACCTATGTCTCTGATGGAAAAAACATTGATTTTCAGCTTTTTCTTATTGGAATGATGACTTTGATGTCAAGTTAAAAGTAAAATTCCTCCAGGACTTTTTATTATTGTTCTTCTTTACCTTAATTTCATTATATTCCATTTATATTCTTTGGAATTTATTGAGGCTTGCTTTGTGACCAAGCATTTGATTAATTTTGGTAAGTGTATTATTCTCTACTTATTGGGGGCAATATTCTACTAAGATCAAATAGGCCAAGAATTGTGCTTTCTAGATTTTCTATATGCTTATTCATTTCTTATCTTCTTTTTCTCTTTTCTTTTCTTAGAAAGGGAGAGAGAGGTGAAGGGCAGAGGAAGAGACTGAGAGAGAATATTAAGCAGGCCCCACACCCAGCATGGAGCCTGACACAGGGCTCAATCTCACTACCCTGAGGTCATGATCTGCGCCAAAATCAAGAGTCAGTTGCTTAACCAACTAAGCCACCCAGGCACCCCTCTGATCCTCGTTTTAACCAGCTATTTTGAATAAGGTATGTTATCATATGCCACTCTCATGTGGGTTTATTTCTCTTTGGTTCGGTCATGTTCTATTGTATGTATTTTGAAGTTATACTATTGGGAACATACACATCTCTAGAAATAGTATATTTTCCATTTGTTTTCCTAGTTTCTACAGTGACTACACCAGTTTGCATTCCACCAACAAGGCACAAAGGTTCCTTTTTCTCCACATCATCAACAACACTTGTTTTTTCTTGTGTGTTTAATACTAGCCATCCTGAGAGATGTAAAGTGATGTAAAGTGATGTAAGATGTAAAGCAAAATGTAAAGTGATACTCATTGTGATTTTGATTTGCTTTTCCCTGATGATGAGTGATGTTGAGCATCTTTTCACATGTGTGTTGGCCATTTGTATGTTATTTTGAAGAATGTTCATTCAGGTCCTCTGCCCATTTTAATTGAATTATATGGGGGGGTTGGTGTAGAGTTTTATCAGTTCTTTGTATCTTTGGGATTATAACACCTGATTGCATATATCATTTACAAAAATCTTCTCCCATTTGGTAGGTTGCCTTTTTGTTTTGTTGATGGTTTCCTTCATGTGCAGAAGCTTTTTGTTTTGATGTAGTCCCAGTAGTTTTTTTTTTTTTAAGATTTTATTTATTTATTTTACAGACAGAGATCACAAGTAGGCAGAGAAGCAGGCAGAGAGAGAGGAGGAAGCAGGCTCCCTGCTGAGCAGATAGCTCGATGTGGGGCTTCATCCCAGGACCCTGGGATCATGACCTGAGCCAAAAGCAGAGGCTTTAACCCACTGAGCCACCCAGGCACCCCTGGAGTCCCAGTAGTTTAATTTTGCTTTTCTGTCCCTTGCCAGAGGAGACATATATAAACAAATGTTTTTACAGCTGATTTCAAAGAAATTGCTGCCTGTGTTTTCTTCTAGGAATTTTATGGTTTCAGGTCTCACATTTAGGTCTTTAATTTTGAGTTTATTTTTATGCATGATATAAGAAACTGGCCCAGTTTCATTCTTTTGCATGTAGCTGTCCAGTTTTCCCAACACATTTATTGAAGAGACTTCCGTTGTGTATTCTTAATTTTTATTAATGTCTCTTGCCTCAAAGTCTGATTGGGCTGATTGATACAACTATACCAACTTTCTTCTGGTTTGAATTCCTTCGATGTACCCTTTCCTATCTATTACTTTTCAATGTTCTTATTTTTAAGATGTCTCTTGTAAGAATGATATGGTTGCAGTTTTATTTTTATCTAGGTTGGTACTGTTTTATTTTAATTTGAGAATTTAATCTTTTACATTTACTGATATATTTAGAATTATTTTTGCCATCTACTATTTGCCTACTGAGTTACCTATTTTGTGATTTTTTTTCCTCCTGGGTTTTCTTTCTTTAATTTAGGTGAATCAATTATTTTATTATTATTCTGTATCCCCTCCCTATTAGCATACTACTTATACTTTCTTTTACTATTTCATTAATGGTTACTTTAGATTACAAGAAATTAAGAATCCTTAACTCATTCCATTCTAAATGTTCATTTTTGCCTTACCACATCTGAATAAGCTCCATTTGCCACTCTTTCATCTTTTCTGTAATATTGTCATGCATTTTACTTCTTGTGATGATTAGTTTTATGTGTCATTAAGCCTAGGCTCTATTGTCTACCGGTTTAATCAAATACTAAGTATTGCCATGAAGGTGTTGTGTAGAGTAATTAACATCTTGAATTCGTTACCTTAAGTAAAGGGGGTTATTCTCCATAATCTGGGTGATATTTAACTAAACAATTAAAAGAACTCAAGAGCAAAACTGGTACTTCCCTGAGGAATAAGAAATTCTACCTGTGGACTAGAGCTTTATCTACTTTGCAGGAGTTTCCAGACTGCCGGCTCACCCTACAAATGTCAGACTTGCCAGGCCCACTTGTATGTCACCTCTTTGCAATCAATTTCCCTCTGTATCTTGCTCTCTCTACTCATAATCAAGTATTTATAAAAGGCAAGGTTTTTGTTGGCCATGCGTTTGCTACCTTAGAACAGTTTTTTTCCGCCTAAAAAGTATAATGGGATTGACTGGTTGCTCTTCATTGCATTGGAGAAAGTGATGAAAGGAAAGAATGATTTTGGAAGCAACTTATTCTTCACTGAGTGTCCTACTCTGGCCCATTACCAAGTGACCCAAAAAGCTGCTAGCTTTAAGTGGGGCCCAGAGCAAGGGGAGGCTCTACCACTTCACCAGGTGGTCTAGCAGATTTGACAGTGCTTAAAGTGCCAGTGGCACAGAGAGATGATGTTTAGAGACTTTGGTGGGCCCTGTAGGTGTGTCCCAGGGAGGACCCAGGCCTTTGGAGCCAATCCCTTATGGCTAAGAACACTCCTTTTAAAAAGAAGTTTTGGCTTCTTCTGGGACTTAGTGGAAACTGGACATTTTACAGCAAACCATGAAGTTGCCACGCAACCTGATCTGAGGTAACTTCACTCCTAAATTCTCTGGCTCACAATCTAGTCTTTCACACCAGGACTCCACTGAACCTCATTTTCCAGCATCAAGAGACATACTGGCTCAATTTGTACAAAGAATTTACTTTTATTCTGTTCTAGGTGTAGGATGGTCCTAATTGCCTGGCTCCTAAGAATGCAGGTGGGGATCTGAATGTCTCACCTTTTTGTATATGAGCTTTCAACCAATTCCACTTATTCCAGCACTTTTATTCACCTCTTATCTCAGGGATTCTGATTACTTGATTTCCACTGGAAATTCTTGACAAATTCTTAGCCTTTAATTTTTTCTGCTCTCTGACTTCTTACGACTACTTCACCTATTATTTGTCTTCTGAAAATTTTTTAAAATTTTTTTAAATTTTTTAAAATTTTTTTATTTATTTGACAGAGATCACAAGTAGGCAGAGAGGGAGGCAGTGAGAGAGAGAGAGGAAGAAGCAGGCTCCCCGCTGAGCAGAGAGCCCGATGCGGGGCTCGATCCCAGGACCCTGGGATCATGACCTGAGCTGAAGGCAGAGGCTTCAACCCATTGAGCCACCCAGGCACCCCTGTCTTCTGAAAATTATTTAAAATCTTCCAATGCACCTGTCTCATCTCCAATTGCTTTTGTCCTGGGTCATTTCCTTCATACTTTGACATTTTAGTAAGGTTGAGAGGATAAATTCATGGAACCAGTCTATCTTATTTAATGTTGTTTCTGTATTGGCTTTTTAAAATGAGATTCTAACACCATTTCTAAAATTTTGAAAGATTTTTATAATGGGATAATAGAAAAGTAAGAAATTAAAAGTTTGTGACTAGCACAGGCAGCACTAATATCAATTAAGGAGGAAAAGAAAAAGCATTTTTAATTTTATCAGTTATTTAGAATGAGCAACATAGTAAGAAAACAACCTGGGTCTTTTTCTTTGTGTTTTATAACATTTGGACAAAATCTTCTCTTGGAGTTAGGGCAGTTTGGCTTCTTTTTCAGAATGAAAGCCTGACGTTTGCCTTTACAATCAGTTCTTATTTCCTCCAATTTGGATCTGATAAATCTTTACTGCAAATGGCAAATGAGGTCAAGAGACACCTCAGGAGACACATCTTCAGTCTTCCACCAGATGCTCTTTGACACTCAGGGGCCTGGTGAGAATAGTCAGGAGGGAGACAGTAGGGAAAGGGTAATCACTTTCTAAAAGTTGTCTGGCTTTATGGTTTAAAATATTGGTGATTTATCAGGTCCTTGTCAGTTATAAATCTCCAGGAGTCTAAAACAATAAACAGCCATCAACATAGAAGCCTATATTCAGGGACTACTTCTAGCCTGGAGCAGAGTATCTATTACAAATTTATATAATTTACAGAATTACAGAAATTTCTAAGACCTGTCTGGTTAAGAGGTATATTCAGGTAACACAGAAAAAAGTAATGATAAATATGTTGTAGGGAAGAATTAAAAAATCACAATATCTCAATAAACTGAATTATAGGAATAATCTAAAAATGACAGTATGTGTTGTCTTTTACATCTTCAAAGTTCAAGTTAATAATATCTACCATTTATTGAAAGTAAAATGTATTATGCTAACCCAAGGTATTATGCTAAGGATGCGCATAACACATCTTTTTTAATTATAGCAATCCACTCAACAATTATTTTCTGAGCATTTGCTATGGACCAATCTCTATCCTTTGTGCTTAAGATACATCAGTAAACAAAACATTTAAACACCTTGGCCTTGAACAGGCCTAGAAATGACTATGGATTCTATTATTCCCGGTTTTTGGGTGAAGAGACAAAGTAAGCCATATTCTGTAAATCAAATTCTCCAAGCAGTTGAAGTGGCAGTAAACAGGTTCAATCCATTTTTTCGGTATCACGCAAGTTAAATTTTAACAAAACAAAATAATTACATAAAGAAAAGAGGTAGTGTACAACACTTATGAAATAGACAAATATAATTGACAGCAAACAACATATGTCAGTATTCTAATCAGGTTGACGAAGATCTACAGGGATAACATAATGGTCAAAAGCATGAGCTTTGAGATTAGACAAACTCAGTTTCTTTTTTAAATTTTATTATTTTTATTATTATTTTTATAAACATATAATGTATTATTTGCCTCAGGGGTACAAGTTTGTGAATCGTCAGGCTTACACACTTCACAGCACTCACCATAGCACATACCCTCGCCAATGTCCATAACCAAACCATCCTCTCCACACCTCCCATCCCCCCAGCAACCCTCAGTTTATTTTGTGAGATTAAGAGTCTCTTATGGTTTCCCCTCCTCCCAATCACATCTTCTTTCATTTTTTCCATCCCTACTCCCCAAACCCCCCACTCTGCCTCTCAAATTCCTCATATCAGGGAGATCACATGGTAATTGTCTTTCTCTGATTGACTTATTTTGCTCAGCATAATACCCTCTAGTTCCATCCATATTGTTGCAAATGGCAAGATTTCATTTCTTTTGATGACTGCATACTATTCATATATATATATATAAATATAAATATATATATGTATATATACATATATATGTATATATATAGTCATTTCTTCTTTATCCATTCATCGGTTGATGGACATCTAGGTTCTCTCCAGAGTTTGGCTATTGTGGACATTGCTGCTATAAACATTCGGGTGCACATGCCCCTTCAGATCACTACATTTGTATCTTTAGGGTAAATACACAGTAGTGCGATTGCTGGGTCATAGGGTAGCTCTATTTTCAACTTTTTGAGGAAACTCCATGCTGTTTTCCAGAGTGGCTGCACCAGCTTGCATTCCCACCAACAGTGTAGGAGAAAGTCTCTGCATCCTTGCCAACATCTGTTGTTTCCTAACTTGTTAATTTAAGCCATTCTGACAGGTGTGAGGTGGTATCTCATTGTGGTTTTGATTTGTATTTCCCTGATGCCAAGTGATGTTGAGCATTTTTTCATGTGTCTCTAGGCCATCTGGATGTCTTCTTTGCAGAAATGCCTGTTCGTATCTTCTGCCGATTTCTTGATTGGCTTATTTGTTCTTTGAGTGTTGAATTTGGTAAGTTCTTTATAACTTTTGGATACTAGCCCTTTATCTGATACGTTGTTTGCGAATATTTTCTCCCATTCTGTCAGTTGTCTTTTGGTTTTGTTGACTGTTTCCTTTGCTTTGCAAAAGCTTTTGATCTTGATGAAGTCCCAGTAGTTCACTTTTGCCCTTGCTTCCCTTGCCTTTAGCGATGTTTCTAGGAAAAGGTTGCGGCAGTTGAGGTCAAGAGGTTGCTGCCTGTGTTCTCCTCAAGGATTTTGATGGATTCCTTTCTCACATTGAGGTCCTTCATCCATTTTGAGTCTATTTTTGTGTGTGGTGTAAGAAAATGGTCCAGTTTCATTCTTCTGCACATGGCTGTCAAATTTTCCCAACATCATTTGTTAAAGAGACAGTCTTTTTTCCATTGGATATTCTTTCCTGCTTTGTCGAATTAGTTGACCATAGAGTTGAGGGACTATTTCTGGGCTCTGTATTCTGTTCCATTGATCTATGTGTCTGTTTTTGTGCCAGTTCCATACTGTCTTGATGATGACAGCTTTGTAATGGAGCTTGAAGTCTGAAATTGTGATGCCACCAACTTTGGCTTTCTTTTTCAACATTCCTCTGGCTATTCGGGGTCTTTTCTGGTTCCATATAAACTTTAGGATTATTTGTTCCATTTCTTTGAAAAAATGGATGGCATTTTGATAGGGATTGCATTAACTGTGTAGATAGCTTTGGGTAGCATAGGCATTTTCACAATATTTGTTCTTCCAATCCATGAGCATGGAATGTTTTTCCATTTCTTTGTGTTTTCCTCAATTTCTTTCATGAGTACTTTATAGTTTTCTGAGTACAGATTCTTTGCCTCTTTGGTTAGGTTTCTTCCTAGGTATATTAAGGTTTTGGGTGCAATCGTAAATGAGATTGACTCCTTAATTTCTCTTTTCTTCTGTCTTGCTATTGGTGTATAGAAATGCAACTGATTTCTGCGCACTGATTTTATATCCTGACACTTTATTGAATTCCTGTAAGAGTTCTAGCAGTTTTGGAGTGGAGTCTTTTGGGTTTTCCACATAAAATATCATATCATCTGCAACAAGTGAGAGTTTGACTTCTTCTTTGCTGATTTGGATGCCTTTTATTTCATAACCATGGATCATGGTTTAAGGTAACCCTGATCTGAAAGCTCACTCTTTGGCTCTGTCTCTGCAGCCAGCTTTCCTGCTCTGATACCTGGTAGCTCTGCCACACTCAGACACCCCTGATCTTTCTGTGACCCTGCGGGACCTGAGACCATGCTGTCCCCACAAGGGCTACACCCCCGCTTAACCTCTGGAGTGATGTCCCTCAGTGGAGCAGACTTCTAAAAGTTCTGATTTTGTGCTCCACCACTCTGCTGCTTGCCAGGACCTGGCCCCTCCCACCGTGTTTATCTTCCTGTGGCTTCAGATTCACTTCTCCATACATCCTACCTTCAGAAAGTGGTCAATTTTCTGTTTCTAGGATTGCTACTCTTCTCTTCTATCTCCTGTTGAGGTTATAGGTGTTCAGAGTGGTTTGATACCTATCTAGCTGAACTCCTGGAATCTGATGTCATTTCAGTCTGCTACTCCTCTGCCATCTTGCTTTGAGTCCCTGACAAACTCGGATTCAAATCTTGGTGCCCCCTTTAGCTGTGTGACCTTAAGCACATGTATTGCTTTTGTGGTCTCAGTTTGTTCAGCTGTGAAATAAATATATACTTTCCAAATCAGGAAAGATGAAATGAGCTAATATGTGATGTAATTAGCATGGTCTAAGCACATTATAAGTGTACAATAAATGGTAGCTATTAATCCTATGTGACACCAGTATATACATATTATTAAGAAAAGAGAGGTCTTAAAACTCCTTTTACACATGGCTTAGATGTATCAATGTTTTTTATTTAGTTCCAAAATTCACAGTTGAAAAAGTCTTAAGATAATTGGAGATTCCTAAGGGAGAGACTATGATATTGAAGGAATTCAATTCCAATTATCAATTTATTAATTATGTGATAATAATACTCAGGCACTGTGCTCAAGGCTATCACAGGAGAAATACTTTGCTTCTTAGCAAAGAGCCTGGAAGTTCCCCATGAGTGGACATAATAAATGCCTTCCAACAACTATGGGAGAAGTCATGTAAAATATTTACTCCTTTCCATCCTAGGAGCAATAATTAAGCATAAGGCATTAAAACTATAAGCAAGCAGACAATAGAAGTTTGAATTTATATTAGTTAAATTATCTCAGGGTGAAAGGAACACATCCCAGGAACACATCCTATATGACTTCTTAGAAGGGCAAGGGAATTAAAGCATCAGACGTATGGTAGGGACGATCATAGGATCTTTCCTAGGTCTGAGATGCTATGATTCTATTAAAACAATTGAAATTTATACATATGACCAAGTCTGGCATTTCAAGTATATGAGATTCTCATGACTATTACTTCATATTCTCATAACATGCTATACTTACTCCTAACTGTAGTGATTAGTTCTTCTCAAAAACAGGTACTGAAATGGAGTTAGGAATGCAAGAGGTTTATCAGGGAATAAAGTAAAGATCAAAAAGAAGGTAGCAGGATTTAACAGATCAACCTGTTAGCCAGCAATGAAAACCTATAAAGTGTGGAAATAAAAGAGGAGAGAAAAGAAAAACGGGCAGGGAGAGTCTCAGACAGTGAAGATCTCATCAAATCCTCATGAACACCAGGGAGAGGACAGCCAAACATAAGAAGAGTTTCATGTTGAACAGAAATGTCCCCAAAGAGAAGATTTGTTTTAGAGTATAATTATGGTTTCTGTAAAAGGTTAGATAGATTGAAAGGCTGGGGCCAAGGCTAAAGGTCTCCTGAATGCTAAAGGAGTTCCCATGGCTCACAGGATCACTACCTTCACATGACCAAACTTTCTAGAGTTCAGGTCTCACTTTTCACAACAAAGCCTCTGATGGAATTGAGTGGTATCTTCTTTTCACAATATACTCACATGTCCTATCCACTCACATGTACAGAAAGAGAACTCAAGCTTTAAGTGCTAAGTATGGAGTTCCATACTTTTTAATGCGTGGACTCTAAACCCAGTATGAAATTCCCTTTTATTACACTGGAAAAAACCCACTATACTCCCAGAAGTCATTGAATCGTTAAAAATCAACAGAGTTTCAGTATGGCTCAAGCTCTTTAAAATCATCTGTCCTTGTTAATTCAGTTGACAGTTCAGCCTAAATTGTTAGATAAACAGGCAACAAACAAACAAACAAACAAACAAAACACTCACAGACTGCAGCTGAATATAGATTTGTTTGCCCGATTCTAGCTTTCGTTTTTGTTATTTCAGACCATATTCATGGTTGTGGAGGTCAACACCATCCGACTTTATCTTCCTGCTTAAGTTTGTGTGTGTGCGTTACATCCCTAGACTAATTTGTAGAAGCCATCTGTGAGGTTCTGACTGATACTAAAAAGTTAATGATTTAAAAATAAAACAACTGATTTCAAGTATCAATATGAAATTCCTGGTGCTCCTCATAGACTGAATATCAACAGAAATGAGTGAGAGGAATTACGTTAATGACCACTTGGTGTATTCCCACCCTGCTGGACACTTGGGGCATGTATTATCAAAAGAGCAATGGAATTTAGTAGATAGGTCATTTCACAGTTCATGCTTATTTGGTCAGCCAGACCGTTATTTATCTATTATGTTAGAAAAAAATGTTAAAACTCTTTTTCAATTGACCAAATGTCATTGAGAGGGTTTTTATAAATTATTCATCAGAAAAGAAAGAACACTTTATTTCTTTTCCTAAAGTATATTTAAAAAGAAATTTTATGACAAATTTCAGGGAAAGTAAAGAAAATAAAGAGGGAAATGTTCCTCCAACACAGATGGAACTTAGCTAGGTTATTTCTGAACTAAAGACTGTTTAATAAGAAACAGTGAAATATTTTCTTTTTATCTGCTAATTTAGGTATATTCCCTCAAAAAAAAAAAAAAAAAAATCCAGACCATAATGGTTCCAAAGCCAGTCTTAGTCTCCATCAACTATCTTCAAAGTTTAAATACCTTAAGGAAAATTGGATATTAGTCTACAAGAATCCTGTTAAGTAGCATCAGATAATTGGAATGGAAAATGACAGCTACAAGTGGGTGTCAGTCATAAGACATACCTAAAACATGTCTTTGTCTTGGGACTAGCAATGAGCAGAATCTGAGGGTATTAGTGTAAGATCGAAGAAAGGGAGATTGTAATTTTTGAATGCTGGTGGTAAAGCAATAGTTGCTATGTTGTGACAGAAAATTAGCAGACTGTTACCAGAACTAACACAGAAAATTGAAAGAGGTCATGGTCTTGGCTAAAGAGATTTCCCAGGAGATGTTTAATGTGCCACATCCTTCCTCTTGCTATCTGTGATTAAACATGTGGAGAGAAAGATATTCCAGAGAAGGCACTATTCATATTCTCAGCACAATTTACAGGATACACAAATGAACTTGGTTCAAAATAATTTTTTCTTATCCCTGGTCCCTTCTGGTAAAGAAACTCAAATTTAGAAATGTTCTAGGATGCTATCAGTAAAGAAAGCATGGCTTCAGGAAAAAGATCTGAAGACTGTGGGTAAAAGATTATCGAGACATCCAAAAGATTTAAATCATGCCTATTTAGGCTTCCAACAATACTAACAATGAGCCCCTTAGGCATCTGTGAATCTCGTGTGCAAATTCAGCTGTGGTTTCTGTGAGAAAGGAAGCATGACTCAGAGGGAAGGCAAAGCCTGGAGACTAGAGCCAAAAGCAGCGGCAAGGGAGGACCTCCAGGGAGCAAGACAGGTCCTAGTCAAGGAACTGGCAAAGTGTGCTCAGCTGGGTTTCAAAACTGCAAGGACTGGTAACTGCTATGAGTTTTTCATCCAGTCCTTTTTTAATTGAAGTACTTATTTTTATTACACTACCCATGTGTCACCTTTGTATGTTGGTTGTATGCATATTTGAAGGGGTGTGTAATCTGTCTCTTTAGTTCATCGATTCTTCCTAGAAAGGAGACCAGTACTTGGTCTTACCTGAGGAGCTTCATTTTTGCCTAGATATAACTTTGTTAACACAGTCCTGGGTTTGGGGCTTATGCCAAATTGGATGAAATATGGAGGGACAGGGTGAGTGCATTATTTATGTGGTAAAAATATAAACTATTTTTGACTACAGAATAAAGTGGCAGATTAAAGATGACTACAAATTCTTTCCTGCCTCTCCCACTGAGTGGTGGACTCTCATTCCTTCTCCCATGAATCTGATGGCTGTGATAACTTTTTTGAATAACAGATTATAGAAGAAATGACATTCTGGAAGTTTTGGAAATAGATCATAAAATGTCTTAGAATATCCACCTTGGTCTGTTGGAATGCTTTTTTTTTTTTTTTTTAAAGATTTTATTTATTTATTTGACAGAGATCACAAGTAGGCAGAGAGAGAGAAAGAAGCAGGCTCCCTGCAGAGCAGAGAGCCTGATGCAGGGCTCGATCCCAGGACCCCGGGATCATGACCTGAGCTGAAAGCAGAGGCTTTAACCCACTGAGCCACCCAGGCGCCCCTGGTCTGTTGGAATGTTTGCTGTTAGGATACTTCCTTTCAGAACCATCCATGATGAGAGAAGCCCAAGCCACATGGAGAAGCCTGGTCGACAGGCCTAGTTGAACTACCAGTAGAAAAGACAGCATCTTCTGTCAGCCATGTGAGAGAAACTTCCTGGATGTCCAGCCTCGTGGGTCCTTCAGATGACTCAAGCCATGACTTCCATTTGATAGCAACAACATAAAAAATTCCAAATGAAGATCTACCAGTTGATCCTAGTCAACCCAGAGGGCTAAGATAGATAATAATAAATTGTTTTAGGTCACTAAATTTGGGAGTTGCTTGTTATATAGCAATAGATAGAATATTGAAACATGAAGGGAATTATAATACATTGTGTCTGTTTTTTAAGGAAAATCTTTGAAAACATGGGGCAGTGGGAAAACTGATAAGAAAAGGTTGGAAACCTGTATAACTCTGTCCTTCTATATATAAATAAAACATACAATGAAGTTCATAGACTCTGGGACACCATTGATTACAAAATGCTCCTTTCTTTTATATGTCACAAAGATAGGAAATCATGTTTTAATCTGTGACATAATTCTTCCTTTTGAATTAGAATACATCTGTAACTCTGTGTCCTTCTGTATATAAATAAAACATACAGTGAAGTTCATAGATTCTGAGACACCATTGATTGCAAAATGCTCCTTTCTTTTACATATCTCAAAGAAAGGAAATCATGCTTTAAACTGTGACATAATGCTTCTTTTTAAATTAGAACTTCATGTTCTGCTCATAAAAGAGTTTTATACTGATTTGAGTATAAAATGTTTAACCATGTAACCCTTTTATATTATAGAAAAATGAAAATCTAGGTAAAATAAATTATTTAACTCTTTTAAAACATATGTATGTTGAGTCTTACATTTCAGAATCACTTTCAACTCAAAGTCACTGATGTTTGGTGATTTTTCCATATATTTTCGTGTTTTATCAGGAGCACCTGTGAAGCAGCATTTCTAAAAAGTGTTTTCCACTAGAGTTTCCAGTAATTTCTTGTAAGTCACTTACCCTCATTAGATAGATTTTGATATAGAACCTCTCTTGACTTTTACCAGAAGTTATCAATAGAAGGCTTTCCACAGAATAACCAGAACCCACATTCCTTCTTCAGATGAATCTAAAATGGTTTTATAAGGGCTCCTGGGTTGCTCAGTTGGTTAAACATTTGACTTTTGGTTTTGGTTTAGGTCATGATCTCAGGGTCATGGGATTGGCCCTGAGTCAAGCTCCATGCTCAGCGGCGAGTCTGCCTGAGATTTTCTCTCTCCCTCTGCATGCTCTCTCTCTTTCTCTAAATAAATAAATCTTTTTAAAAAATTGTTCTATTGACTAGAATATTAAGGGACTGCAGTTACCCATCAGGCTTAACAACCACATCACGATACTTTTCAGCAGGTTTATTCTTCAGTGATTCAAATAAATACCCACAAAGTACAACATGAACACATCCTTAGAATTCTATCAGGTTCCTGGCTGGCTATCTCAGATAGCTTAGGCAGGCTGTCTTCCTTCTAGTCCCCTGAGCCCTAGTGGAATCTCTGTCTTGATTGAGGGGAATCATTTTCCCTTCATGTTTATTTGAGAGGGTGTTCCATGCTATGGATTCCCTTCTCAGGACTGAAGCTTTTCTTGGAAACAATGTCTATAATTCAGTCCAATTGCTGTCTTTGTGAACAGCAGTGATCAAGTTTACACATGTACAAACAATGACATTTATGGTATGACCACTGTCTTATCAACAGTGATTATGAGTTGCTATT
Organism: Enhydra lutris kenyoni; assembly: GCF_002288905.1. NCBI lineage: Eukaryota > Metazoa > Chordata > Mammalia > Carnivora > Mustelidae > Enhydra > Enhydra lutris. Next base: position 14,945,067 of record NW_019154092.1, read on the forward strand.
GTTGCATATTTAAGTTTCAGAGATGTTAAAATGCAGAAAAATTGTGTATCTTAAAATTGATGAAATATAGCAAATTGATATTTATATGTATTCATAATATACTTACAAATGTAGGAATATCTTTTATACACATAATATACACATATAATCATACATATGTATCACATAAATAATATATATAAATATGTATACTATTATAACATATATATTACACATATACATTGTATTATATGTATTGTTGCTGATATTGCTCCCAGAAGATACATTTAATGTTAAGAAAAAATTCTCATAACAACAAATCAGAAAGCATACTAATCACAGATTTCTAGAATCTTTGATTTGGAAAGAATTTTAGGGAGCCATCAATTTGGGTGCTTTGAGTTATAAATAGAGGCAGTTCTAGTGAGGGAAGTAATTGATTATCACACAACTTATGGATCTCAAAGCTGAAATAATTTATTCTGTTATCTGACTCAGTATTCTTTTCACTACATCAGTGATCCTTTGGTGATATATAGAAATAGTCCAAATAGATTTTTTTATAACAATTACTTGGTTTTATCTAAGTGCTCTCTTGTCCCTTTAAGTAAAAGAAGGCTCTTACTGGGTAGAAATCCTTTAATAAACTTTTTGATGGGAACTGAGATACATATATAGTTGGCAATACACTGCACTAACCTTCTTTTTTTTTTTTTTTTTTTTTTT
>NW_019154092.1:14945871-15204065 GCF_002288905.1 Enhydra lutris kenyoni
TTTTTAAAGATTTTGTTTATTTATTTGTCAGAGGGAGAGAGGAGCAAGCACAGGCAGACAGAGTGGCAGGCAGAGGCAGAGGGAGAAGCAGGCTCCCTGCCAAGCAAGGAGCCCAATGCGGGACTCGATCCCAGGACGCTGGGATCATGACCCGAGCCGAAGGCAGCTGCTTAACCAACTGAGCCACCCAGGCGTCCCTGCACTAACCTTCTTGAATTCACTGATGCTATTGCCTTTCTTCAGCTTTTTTTTTTTTTCCCCTAAATTGGTCCCAAATTGCAAATTGAGCCAGAACACCATGTATTTAGAAAAAAGAAAACATGTTTACTAAATTATGACAGCTATAAATCAAGACTCTAAAGTACTGTAATTGAATTTTTTCTCTTTTTTAATTGTTTTTATTAACCTATAATGTATTATTTGCCCCAGGGGTACAGGTCTGTGAATCATCAGGCTTACACATTTCCAGCACTCACCATAGCACATATCCTCCCCAATGTCCATAATACAACTACCCTATGCTTACCCCTCCACCCCCAAGCAACCCTCAGTTTGTTTAATGAGATCAAGTCTCATGGTTTGTCTCCCTCCCGATCCCATCTAGTTTCACTTTTCCTTTCCTATCTCCCAAAACCCCCACCCTGGGTGCCTCTCAAATTCCTCACATCAGAGAGATCATATGATAATTGTCTTTCTCTCATTGACTTATTTCGCTCAGCATAATACCCTCTAGTTCCATCCACATCATTGCAAATGGCAATATTTCATTTATTTTGATGGCTGCATAATATATCCATTGTGTGTGTGTGTGTGTGTGTGTGTGTGTGTGTGTACATATATATACACTACATCTTCTTTATCCATTCATCTGTGAATGGACGTCTGGGTCCTTTCCATAGTTTGGCTCTTGTGGACATTGCTGTTATCAACATTCAGGTGCATGTGCCCCTTTGGATCACTACATTTGTATCTTTAGGGTAAATGCCCAGTAGTGTGATTGCTGGGTCATAGGGTAGCTCTATTTTCAACTTTTTGAGGAAACTCCATGCTGTTTACCAGAGCAGCTACACCAGCTTGCCTTCCCACCAACAGCAAAGGAGGGTTCCCCTTTCTTTGCATCCTCGACAACATCTGTTGTTTCCTGATGTGTTAATTGTAGCCATTATGACTGGTGTGGGGTGGCGTCTCATTGTGGTTTTGATTTGTATTTCCTTGATGCCGAGTGATGTGGAGCACTTTTTCATGTGTCTGTTGGCCATCTGAATGTCTTCTTTGCAGAAATGTCTGTTCATGTCCTCTGCCCATTTCTTGATTGGATTATTTGTTCTTTGGGTGTTGAGTTTGATAAGTTCTTTATAGATTTTGGATACTAGCCATTTATCTGATATGTCATTTGCAGATATCTTCTCCCATCTCCCAAAAGACATCCCAAGTTGTCTTTTGGTTTTGTTGACTGTTTCCTTTGCTGTGCAAAAGCTTTTGATCTTGAAGAAGTCCCAATAGTTCACTTTTTCCCTTGCCTTTGGCAATGTTTCTAGGAAGAAGTTGCTGCAGCTGAGGTTGAAGAGGTTGCTGCCTGTGTTCTCCTCAAGGATTTTGATGGATTCCTGTCTCACATTGAGTTCTTTCATCCATTTGGAGTCTATTTTTGTGTGTAGTATAAGGAAATGGTCCAGTTTCATTCCTCTGCCTAGTGGTTGTCCAATTTTCCTAACACCATTTGTTGAAGAGACTTTTTTTTTTTTTCCATTGGACATTCTTTTCTTCTTTGTAGAAGATTAGTTGACCATGGAGTTGAGGGTTCATTTCTGGGCTCTCTATTCTGTTCCCTTGATCTATGATATGGTTTTGTGCCAATACCATACTGTCTTCATGATTATAGCTTTGTAATAGAGCTTGAAGTCTGAAATTGTGATGCCACCAACTTTGGCTTTCTGTTTCAACATGCCTCTGACTATTTGGGGTCTTTTCTGATTCCATATAAATTTCAGGATTATTTGTTCCATTTCTTTGAAAAAAAAAAAAGGATGGTATTTTGATAGGGATTGCATTAACTGTGTAGATAGCTTTGGGTAGCATAGACATTTTCACAATATTTGTTCTTCCAATCCATGAGCATGGAATGTTTTTCCATTTCATTGTGTCCTCAGTTTCTTTCATGAGTACTTTATAGTTTTCTGAGTACAGATTCTTTGCCTCTTTGGTTAGGTTTCTTCCTAGGTATCTTAAGGTTTTAGGTGCAATCGTAAATGAGATTGACTCCTTAATTTCTCTTTCTTCTGTCTTGCTGTTGGTGTATAGAAATGCAACTGATTTCTGTGCATTGATTTTATATCGTGACACTTTACTGAATTCCTGTAAGAGTTCTAGGAGTTTTGGAGTGGAGTCTTTTGGGTTTTCCACATAAAGTATCATATCATCTGCAACAAGTGAGAGTTTGACCTCTTCTTTGCCAGTTTGGATGCCTTTAATTTCTTTGTGCTTTCTGATTAATGAGGCTAGGACTTCTAGTACTGTGTTGAATAGCAGTGGTGATAGTGGACATCCCTGCCATGCTCCTGACCTTAGTGGAAAAGCTCTCAGTTTTTCCCCATTGAGAATGATATTCACTGTGGGGTTTTCATAGACGACTTTGATGATATTGAGGAATGTATCCTCTATCCCTACATTTTGAAGAGTTTTGATCAAGAAAGGATGCTGTCAAATGCTTTGCAGCATCTATTGAGAGTATCATATGGTTCTTGTTCTTTCTTTTATTAATGTATTATATCACATTGATTTGTGGATGTTGAACCAAACATGCAGCCCAGGAATAAATCCCACTTGGTCATGGTGAATAATCCTTTTGATGTACCATTGGATCCTAATGGCTAGTATTTTGGTGAGAATTTTTGCATCCATGTTCATCAAGGATATTGGTTTGTAATTCTCCTTTTTGGTGGGGTCTTTGTCTGGTTTTGGGATCAAGGTAATGCTTTCCTCATAAAATGAGTTTGGAAGTTTTTCTTCCATTTCTATTTTTTGGAACAGTTTCAGGAGAATAGGTATTAATTCTTCTTTAAATGTTTGGTAGAATTCCTCTGGGAAGCCATATGACCCCGGACTCTAGTTTGTTGGGAGATTTTTGATGACTGCTTCAATCTCCTTACTGGTTATGGGTCTGTTCAGGTTTTCTATGTCTTCCTGTCTTCCAGATTGTCAAATTTGCTGGGTTGTAGTTGCTTATAATATGTTCTTATAATTGTTTGTATTTGTTTGGTGTTGATTGTGAACTCTCCACTTTAATTCATCATTTTATTTATCTGGGTCATTTCTCTTTTCTTTTTGATAAGTCTGGCCAGAGGTTATCAATCTTATTAATTCTTTCAAAGAACCAGCTCCTAGATTCATTGATTTTTCTACTGCACTTTTGGTTTCAATTTCATTGATTTCTGCTTTGATCTTTATGATTTCTCTTCTGCTGGGTTTAGCCTTTCTTTGCTGTTCTTTCTCCAGCTCCTTTAGGTGTAGGGTTAGGTTGTTTACTTGAGACCTTTGTTGTTTCTTGAGAAAGGCTTGTATGGCTATATACTTTCCTCTCAGGACTGCCTTTGCTGTGTCCCAAAGATTTTTGAACCGTTGTGTTTTCATTATCATTTGTTTCCATGAATTTTTTCAATTCTTCTTTAATTTCCTGGTTGACCCATTCATTCTTTAGTAGGATGCTTTTTAGCCTCTATGTATTTGAGTTCTTTCCAGTTTTCCTCTTGTGATTGAGTTCTAGCTTTAGAGCATTGTGCTTTGAAAATATTCAGGGAATGATCTCAGTCTTTTTGTATCAGCTGAGACCTACTTTGTGACCCAGGATGTGATCTATTCTGGAGAATGTTCCATGTCCACTAGAGAAGAATGTGTTTTCTGTTGCTTTGGGATGGAATGTTCTGAATACATCTGTGATGTCCATCTGATCCAGTGTGTCATTTAAAGCCTTTATTTCCTTGTTGATCTTTTGCTTGGATGATCTGTCCATTTTAGTGAGGGGGGTGTTAAAGTCTCCTACTATTATTGTATTATTGTCGATGTGTTTCTTTGATTTTGTTATTAATTGCTTTATATAGCTGGCTGCTCCTATGTTAGGGGCATAGATATTAAAAAATTGTTAGATCTTCTTGTTGTACAGACCCTTTGAGTATGATATGGTGTCCTTCCTCATCTCTTATCATAGTCTTTGGCTTAAAATCTAATTTATCTGATATAAGGATTGCCACCCAGCTTTATATTGACATCCATTAGCATGGTACACTGTTTTCCTACCCCTCGCTTTAAATCTGGAGATGTTCTGAAGTCTAAAATGAGTTTCTTGCAGACAGCATATGGATGGGTTTTGTTTTTTATCCATTCTGATACCGTGTCTTTTGATTGGGGTATTTAGTGCATTTACATTCAGGCTAACTATGGAAAGATATGAATTTAGTGCCACTGTATTGCCTGTAAGGTGACCGTTACTGTGTATTGTCTCTGTTCCTTTGTGCTCTACTACTTTTAGGCTCCCTCTTTGCCTAGAGGACCTCTTTCAATATTTCCTGGAGGGCTGGTTTGGTGTTCGCAAACTCTTTTAATTTTTGTTTGTCCTGGAAGCTTTTTTTTTTTTTTTTTAAATAAAGGTTTTATTTATTTATTTGACAGAGAGAGAGATCATAAGTAGGAAGAGAGGCAGGCAGAGAGAGAGAGGGGAAAGCAGGCCTGAGCAGAGAACCTGATGCAGGGCTTGATCCCAGGACCCTGGGATTATGATCTGAGCTAAAGGCAGAGGCTTTAACCCACTGAGCCACCCAGACACCCCTGTCCTAGAAGCTTTTTATCTTTCCTTTTATTTTCAGACAGCGTAGCTGGATATAGTATTCTTGGCTGGATATTTTTCTCATTTAGTGTCTGAATATATCATGCCACTTCTTTCTGTCCTGCCAAGTCTCTATGAATAGATCTGCAGCCAATCTAATATTTCTACCATGGCACATTACAAACCTCTTGTCCTGATCTGCTTTCAGAATTTTCTCTTTGTCACTTAGTCTTGTAAGTTTTACTATTAGATGACAGGGTGTGCACCTATTTTTATTGATTTTGAGGGGGATTCTCTGTGCCTCCATGATTTTGATGCTTGTTCCCTTAGCCATATTAGGGAAATGCTCTACTATAATTTGGTCCAATATACTTTCTGTCCCTCTCTCTCTTTCTTCTTCTTCTGGGATCCCAATTATTGTAATATTGTTTCTTCTTATGGTATCACTTATCTCTCGAATTCTCCCCTCATGGTCCAGTAGTTTTCCCCTCTTTTGCTTAGCTTCTTTTTTCGCAGTCATCTGGTCTTCTGTATCAGTAATTCTCTTTTCTGCCTCATTTATCCTAGCAGTAAGATACTCCTTTTTGGAGGGCACCTCATTAATAGCTTTTTTAAAATTTCTACTTGGTTATAATTTAGTTCTTTTATTTCTCAAGAAAGGTATTTTATTTCTCCAGAAAGGATTCTCTAATATCTTCCATGCCTTTTTTGAGCCCAGCTAGCACCTTGAGAATCATCATTCTGAACTTTAGTTCTGACCTGTTACCAATGTCCATATTGATTAGGTCCCTGGCCATCGGTATTGCCTCTTGTTTTTTTGTTTGTTTGTTTGTTTTTTGTGGTATGTTTTTCTGCCTTGTCATTTTTTCCAGATAAGAATATATGAACGAGAGAATAAAATACTAAAAGGGTGGCAAAGACCCCAGAAAAATATATGTTAACCAAATCAGAGAAACCCAAAACCAACCAGTGGGAGAAGAAAGGGGGGGGAAAAATATATATATATATATATATATGATTGGTGAATAGAACAGAATCACCCACTTGATTTTGGATGTGTTCTGGTCTCTTAGAAGAAACTACCTCCCAAAATTTTAAAGGAAAGAAAATATATATATATATATATATATATATATATATATATACACACACACACACACACACACACACACACAAAAGGTTAAACACAATGAAGAGATGGGATATGACTGTAAAGATGAAAATTTTTAAAAAGATTCTAAAAAAGGAATTGGTAAGTTGATTGGAAAAAGAAAAAAATAAGAGAGAATGTGATCAGGCTGGAGACTAGAACAAAGCCATGTGCTAGATTAGGATATATTTTGATCTATTAGAAGAAATTTTATCCCAAAATTTTAAAGAAAAAAAACCTGTATGTATACTAAAAATAAGGTTAAGTATAATGACGGGATAATATTTGACTATAACAATGAAAATCTAAAAAGTTTTTTTTAAAAAGGATTGTTAAGATAAACTAAAAAACATTAAGAGAGAAAAGGGGGAAAGTTAGGAAAAAGAGAATAAGAAAAAAATAAAATTAAAAAAACTTAACTGTGCAAGACTGAAGGATCATGGGAAAAATGCCATGAATTCTATGTGTTGCTTTCCCCTACCTCTGGAGTTACACAGTTCTCGTTACTTGGTGAACTTGGTCTTGGCTGGATGTTCTTGCTGATCTTCTGGAGTAGGGGCCTGTTGCCGTGATTCTCAAATGTCTTTGCCTGAGGTGGAATTGCTCACCCTTGCCAGGGCCAGGCTAAGTAATATGCTCGGGTTGGCTCTCAGGAGGTTTTGTTCCCTGAAGCTTTCCATAGAGCTTTGGAGGACGGGAATGAAAATGATGGGCTCCCAATCTTCGGCCCGGAGGAGCTGAGAGCTGGGGCCACACTCCTCAGTGTGCCCTAGAGAAAAGTAGTCAATCCCTCCCATCTCCCTGGTCTCCAGCTGCACTCCATGCTCACCTGGCCTGTGACCAAGCATTTCTATCTCTGGTGCATGGTCCCATATGGAGTCTCCAAACCAGCAGATTCCTGCTGCACACTCCCACGCTGCTCCTCCTGGAGGAGGAAGGAGGGGGTCTTTCTGGATCTGCCACTTGTGGCATCCTTGTTCAAAGAGCAGTGGCCCGACTGTGCCTTATCTCATGGCTTAAGGTAACCCTGAGCTGAGAGCCCACTCTCCAGCTTCATCTCTGTAGCTGGCTTCCCCATTCCAATACCTTGCAATTCTGTCACACTCAGATATCCCCAGTCTTTCTGTGACCCCGCAGGTCCTGAGACCACACTGTCCCTGTGAGGGCTCCACCCCTGCTTAGCCTCTGGAGCGATGTCCTTCAGTGGAGCAAACTTCTGAAAGTTCTGATTTTGCGCTCTGCTGCTCCATTCCTTGCTGGGAGCTGGCCCCTCCCAACACAGTCTTTCTTCCCATCACTTTGGATTCACTTCTCCACATGTCCTACCTTCCAGGAAGTGGTCAATTTTCTGTTCCTAGAATTGCTCTTCTCTTTGATCTCCTGTTGAGTTTGTAGGTGTTCAGAATGGTTTGATAACTATCTAGCTGAACTCCTGGGACCTAATTCTGTTTCGGTCTGCTACTCCTCTGCCATCTTGCTTCCTCCTCTTTTTTTTTTTTTTCTTTAATTCCAATTTTTACACAACTGTTTCCACATCTATGTATTCAAATCTGTGATGCCTCTTCCAAGCAGTCCTTCTGAGAGACTGTACCTTTTCTCTATTTATGTCAAAGTCAGGTTTTGACTTCCTTCCTGACATTTTGTAACCTGTGACATGTTTTTCTGAATATTCCTGGTGGTAACAAATGTCAATCCTCTGAGGGTAGATGTATCATTTTGCTTTTCTTCCATAACAGGTCATCCCAAAGGTTAATGGTTTAAAATCATAGCCATTAATTTAAATTATGATTCTGTGAGTCAGCAATTTGGTCTGGGTTGGTTGGCCAGTTATTCTGGTCTTGGTTTGGTCTTGTCATAGTCAGAGTCTGGATTAGCTGGAGCTGTCATATAGGTTTGTTTTTTGGTTTTGAATACAATGCTCTCTCATTCCAGTTTTGAGGCCTTGGATAGAGGCTTGTCCATCCCCTTTTTGATCAGATAATTAAGTCCACATCTCACCACTCCCTTTACAGGGGTGATCACACTCCAGTGACTGGAGCCCAGGAAATAATTCAAATTAGCCAATCCACAGTGAGCCTGTGACACCTAGCTAACCCCACCCCACTTGCCTTACATAAACTATCCCCATGGCTCCCTACTGTTGCTTACCCTATCTCCACGTACAATCTTTTGGCACTGCCTGACAGCCTTCCCTTGTTTGGAGCTATTAAGTAATAATTCTGCCTTCTAGCTACCCTAGTGTCACTGTGTTGTGTCCTACACAAAAGATTGTCTTACACAAAAGATTCAAAAGAACCTTTTTTTAAAAAAATATTTTATTTATTTATTTAAGAGAGAGAGAGAGATGGAGAGAGCATGAGCAGGGGGGAGGGGGCCCCACAGAGGGAAAGGTTGCCAGATGTGGGGCTCAATCCCAGGACCCTGGCATCATGACTTGATCTGAACACAGCCGCTTAACCAACTGAGCTATCCAGGTACCATCAAAATAATCTTTAAATCTTAAGGAAATGGGGGTTTGACTGGCCTAGCATGGCTTCAGCTGGGACGGCTTGTTTGTTCCCATGTAGCCCTAGATTTTTCAGCAAGCTAGTCTGAGCTTGTTCAGGTTACAGTGGCAGAATGACAAGAGAGAAAGTAATGCCTCATAAAATCTAGGTGGGAAACTGGAATATTGCCACTTCTGCTGCTTTCCTTTGGTTAAAGACTTCATAAAGTGCCCCCCTTCTAAAGAGTTAGGAAAATGACTGCACCTCTGCAAGACAAAAACTGCAAAATCATATTTCAAAGGCCATGGATACAGAGAGGGTGGAAGAATTGGGGCATTTTTATAATCAGTCAACAATAGAGGCTTTGATTTTGGTGATCATGGAGATGTCATTTAGAGGCATGGGTAACGAATAAGGGAGCTTACCAATTTAGATAGTACCTTTTCAAATTAACAAATAAATTGCCTGTAATTATGGCTTATATATTCACTCTTTATTACCCATAATTGTGATGATTTCAAAACCTGTTTTAAATATGTTTTTAGACCTTGCTATCGTGGCTTAATGAATACTTTTTACAAGTACTTCTGCTTGCTACTCAAATGTTTCACAAAATTTTTGCAGAAATGAACTTTAATGGGGATTTATCTCATTGAAAACTAAAAATTACAATAGAAAATCAAGTAACTATTAATATACTGATCTATATACTCTGGAATACATTAATGAGGGGGTTTAAGTACATCAACATAAATCGACAAATTTTACTCAAAGCTATTCTTTTAATCAGAATTAATGTCTCAAATATCATTTAAAACTTTGTATAAAACTAATATTCCTTTTCGTATGTGCATAGAATTGGGGGAGTCATTGTTCACATCACACTAATGTCAGACTCTTTTGGAGATAATTTCATTATTTTTCATCCATTGTCCCCATCCCTTCCTGTAATATAACATTTTGTGTGTGTGCATGTGTAAATAGAATAATGGAAAAATAATTATGTTCCTAGTGACTTTCTGGCTGTGTGTGTTTTTTAACTTATAAAAATGATATCATTATGTTTCTTTTTTTGCTCATTTTGTTTTGCAGATCTATTCATGTTTCTATATGTAAATTTAATTCAGACTTTCTGGTAGCTTCCCTCAAACAATGCTGCAAAGAATAATCAATCACATGTCTCCTTAATGGACTAGAGCAGATATTTGCCAGAAATACATATCAGAGCCATGATTATATGTATACATGGGTATGGGTGGTACAGTTTCATTCACTCCTATTTTTCACTCTTGACTTACTCTGGTCAGGCTGCCATAAACAAAATAGCATAGATTGGGTGGCTTGGACAAGAGTAATTTATTTTTCCATAATTCTGGAAACTGGAAGTCTAAGATCAAGGTGCTGGCAGGATTAGTGTCTGGTGAATACTCCTGCCTTGGGTAGCAGATATCTGTCTTCCGTGCTCACATGACCTCAGTGTGCATGCACAGAAAGTGAGGGAGCTCTCTGTTTCTTTTCTCATAAGGACACTAACCCTATCAGATCAGGACCCCATCCTTATCATCTCATTTAACTTTAGTTACTTTCTTAAAGGCCCCATCTCCAAATACAACCCCACCATGCATTAAGGCTTTATTTGGTAGGGACACAAACATTCCATTCATAACAACTATTATTTTGTATTATATTTACTTTTCCCTCTGAAAGCATTTCAGTTTAAAGAGTAAGTTATATGGTTACATTAGGTATATGAATACTTAAATTCTCTAAGTCTTATTAAGTTACTCTCCAAATAGACTATTGGATCTTATGGTCCTACAAAAAAAAAAAAAAAAAAAAAAACAAAAAAAAAAAATGCATGAGATTTCTTGTTCTTCCACATTTTATATGGAATTTTTATTATCTCATTTTCTGTATTGTCACTGTTAGAGATCATAATGGGCATAGCTAGAACTGAATATTATGTCCTTTAATCTATAGTATAGTCCCTGTAATAGTTTCTTTTTGGAGCTGAGAAGTAAGAGTGGAGAAGTATTGACAGTTTATCACCTCAGATATTAATGAGTCCTACATGCATTAAATGGCTGATATACTGCACCAAGTTAACATTTGATAAATGAGACCTATTATTATTGTGTAACATAGAAGAAAGATGTGTTTTAGTCGAACCAATATACTGCAGTTACATGATTTTGTGCAAGCCTGCAATTTTGTACTCATAGGAGGGATATTAATCAATAGCTTGTAGGAAACATTCGATGAAGTCAGAGAGAGTGCCAGTGGGCCCCATAACAGGTCTCCCATATGTGTGGATTCTCTTCCCTTTATCTGGAGTCTTACTGACAGTAGGTCAATGAATTACTCAGACTTTTACATTTTGCTTCTGGCTTTTATTTCTGACTTTCCTTTCCAGGTTGTTTTTTTCTTCCTTGCTAAGAAATTTCATTTTAGTTTTCTGACTTTTCTTTGAAAGACATGGCATTCGTTCATGCTTGTTTTCTTCAACCTCATAGTAACTTGAGAGGTTTAAATATCATACAGTTGGGAACTGAGGAAAGGGTAAGAAAATACCCTCACTAACTGCTCTGGAGGAGAGCTTCTCCTGAGGCTAAAACCTCTCTCAGACTCAGAGTTTAATGTCCCCACTGCTATTTGGAAAAGCAACTGGATCAAGCTTTCTTTTAGCCACAGTTAAAAAGACATGGCTTTCTGGGGAACCAAACACTCTCAGTAGATAAATGGCCCATGTCCCAGGAGAAATGGGCAGTGGGAAAGGACAAGTGAGAATTAGGCAGGAGCTAGGATGTGGAGGGGGTGGTGGACTGGGATAGGTTCCTAGGGCGCCATCTGCCACATGCAGGTTAGGTTGCAGATGACCCTTTGTAAAATTCCTTCCAACTACCTGTTGTCTTGGGTTGGGCCAGGCTCTCAGTGAAGTCTTACCATCTCTGTCATATGCCTTCCAAAATTTGTGGGCACGTGATCTCTTGTTCCAGTAAAGGGCCTTGGGAATGACAAGGCATTGTTGAAAGTTGGCAAATGTCAGTTTAGATAAAATATCAGTTTTAGAAAAGAAAAAAAATATTTCTTCCTTATAGATTTAGGCAGGTAGTCAAATTTAGTAAGATGGCCTATAATGGATATTGATTTCAACATTAGTAACAACCTCACTTGCCTCAGTTTACTCGCTGCATCTCATGGACCTGCCACAGCAACCTCATTCCCTATTAAACCTTCTGACTAAAACCTTTGTCATTCTGAAAACCCAACAGTATAGAATAATGATAGTTATTTCCAACAACAAGTACATTTGAAGGCTTTTTGTTATTACTGTGCCAGAAATATATGTACCTTGTGGAGCTTAGGTAATGGTTTAATGTATACACCCAAAATGTCTTTGTCCATGTTAGTTTTTTTTTAACAATGGATTAATAAAGGGCCATTTAGATGGTCAGGCTGATGTAAAAAGAGGGGTTGCCATTAATTACTCTGAGGACCGATTATGAGATTCCAATTTAAAAAAATGTCCTGTATCGTTACAATTTTGGATTTCTCTATTTAATTTAGTCCCTGCACACAGTTGTCATAGCTGCTAGTGAAAGAGAGTAACTTTCTTTTAACAGTTCTAGAAACAGCTAGACAGCATTACTATGAAAGAACCACTCAAACCATCTTGTGTTTTCTCCATAGGATAACTTATGGATTTGAGACTTTGAATCAGCAGAGGAGAGGTTAAAAAATTGCTATGATTTTAATTGCTTTCACATTTTTTTCCCTTAACCAGATTCAGTCTATTTATTAGAACTGAGAGATTTGAATTGATGAGTTTTATTGATTTTTGTCATGCACAATTTAATTCAATCAAATTACCTTGTTCCAGGTTGTGAAAATAAGCTTTGTTTTCTAATCCAGTTAAGAATAGCCTATGGAATGTGGTTCATGTAAGAATTAGGGAATAGCTAATTTATTTGCTAGTAGCTGAAGCCAGAAATAAATAAAACACTCATGGTGCAATCCTAAATGGTATAGATATCTGTGCCTAAGAGTATCAGAAATAATGCTATCTTTAGGGGATGGTGAATCTCAGAAAATAATCAACCAAAGTTACATACATGAAGTGATTTACTCTAATGTAGGGCCCAGAAATCAGACTAGTGACTCAAGATATTAAGAGTCTGCCCAGCTGAGCCTCGAGTCATAAAATCAGCCCTCACACTCTCAATGCTTCCAAAGGCACAACTTGGAAGGAATGTCCTTCCCTATTCTCCTACACTATGCCTCTTTCTGAAGCCAACCATAATGTCTATTTTAACCTGATTTTGCCCATAAAAAAACGTTAGGTTTGGGGCACCTAAGTCACTCAATTGGTTAAGCCTCTGCCTTCAGCTCATGATTCCAGATTGAGATGTGGGATTGAGCCCCACATCAGACTCCCTGCTCGGCAGGGAGTCTGCTTCTCCCTCTGCATGCTGTTCCCAGAGCTTGTGCACTCACTCTCTCTCACTCTTATTCTATATCAAATAAAAAAATAAAATATTTTCTTAAAAAAAAGAAAAACATTAGGTATTACAGCACTTGTGGGAAGCCCCATTGTGATAAAATCTATTATCAGCATCCCTATATGTGGTTTTTTATCTGGAGATTACAAGAGGGCTTTTGCTGACTGGTATTGAATATTTCTGAAAATATCCTTTCAAATTTGGGCTCAACTTGTTATTGGGTGAGATAGTGGGTTCACTATCAAACTTGCTCTGATTCATATGCTATTTTGTTTCAAACCCAGACATAGCTGTATTCAGAAAAAGCTGTTCTCCTAGGTTTTGTGTAAAGGCATTCCCATGAGTCAGTGAATCACATAAAAACACCGAGTGTAAATATTTTTGTCTCTTTCGTTTAATTCTCAAAATGAAGGTACTCAGAGACAATATTACCTACTTAATATTGCTATTATAGACATGAATCACTTTGTTTAAGTATCCCTTAAAAACTTTAAACACCTTTGACCCACTGAAAAATGCCTGATTGTTACATTGTATTTTTTAAATGTATTGATGCTTTTATTAAAAATTATTTTTATTAACATATAATGTATTATTAGCCCCAGGGGTACAGGTCTGTGAATTATCAGCCTTACACATTTCACAGCACTCACTCTAGCACATACCCTCCCCAACGTCCATAACCCAACCATTTATCCTTAAACCCCCACCCCCCACCAACCCTCAGTTTGTTTTGTGAGATTAAGGGTCTCTGATGGTATGTCTCCCTCCCTATGCCATCTTGTTTCATTTTTTCCTTTCCCTACCCCTCACAACCCCTGACCCTGCCTCTCAAATTCCTCTTATCAGAGAAATCATATGATAATTGTCTTTCTCTGATTGACTTATTTTGCTTAGCATAATACCTTTTAGTTCCACCCACATCATTAAAAGTGGCAAGATTTCACTTTTTTTTTTTTTTTTTGATGGCTGCATCTTCTTTATCCATTCATCTGTTGATGGACATCTAGGTTCTTTCCATAGTTTAGCTATTGTGAACATTGCTGCTATAAACATTCAGGTGCATATGTCCCTTTGGATCACTACATGTGTTTCTTTAGGGTAAATACCCAGTAGTGCGATTGCTGGGTCATAGGATAGCTATATTTTCAACATTTTTTTAAAATTTTTTTAAAATTTTTTATAAACATATAATGTATTTTTATCCCCAGGGGTACAGGTCTGTGAATCGCCAGGTTTACACACTTCACAGCACTCACCATAGCACATACCCTCCCCAATGTCCATAACCCCACCACCCTCTCCCAAACCCCCTCCCCCGAGCAACCCTCAGTTTGTTTTGTGAGATTAAGAGTCACTTATGGTTTGTCTCCCTCCCAGTCCCATCTTGTTTCATTCATTCTTCTCCTACCCCCTTAACCCCTCATGTTGCATCTCCACTTCCTCAAATCAGGGAGATCATATGATAGTTGTCTTTCTCGGATTGACTTATTTCGCTAAGCATGATACCCTCTAGTTCCATCCATGTCGTCGCAAATGGCAAGATTTCGTTTCTTTTGATGGCTGCATAGTATTCCATTGTGTATGTATACCACATCTTCTTTATCCATTCGTCTGTTGATGGACATCTAGGTTCTTTCCATAGTTTGGCTATTGTAGACATTGCTGCTATAAACATTCAGGTGCACATGCCCCTTCGGATCACTAGTTTGTATCTTTAGGGTAAATACCCAGTAGTGCAATTACTGGGTCGTAGTGTAGTTCTATTTTCAACATTTTGAGGAACCTCCAAGCTGTTTTCCAGAGTGGTTGCACCAGCTTGCATTCCCACCAACAGTGTAGGAGGGTTCCCTTTTCTCCACCTCCTCGCCAGCATCTGTCATATCCTGACTTGTTAATTTTAGCCATTCTAACTGGTGTGAGGTGATATTGTGGTTTTGATTTGTATTTCCCTGATGCCGAGTGATGTGGAGCACTTTTTCATGTGTCTGTTGGCCATCTGGATGTCGTCTTTGCAGAAATATCCGTTCATGTCTTCTGCCCATTTCTTGATTGGATTATTTGCTCTTTGGGTGTTTGTTACATTGTATTTTTTATTAGTAACTGCAGTGATTCCTCATTAAGTCCTAAAATCCTCAAAATTATAGTCAATATAAACTTAAATATAAAAAAGGTAAAATGACACATAAGAATTACTCATTCTTAATGGTTTTATGTGAGTCGTTTGAAGTAAAGTGTGAGACTATTTTATGCTCTGACTTAACTGCCTTACGTTGCATTAAACTACAAAGTGTAAATTATGCTACAATTAAGAGCTCCAACTTAGAATTAAAGAATGACCCACAGATCTACACTACTAAATAAAAAAAAAATATGTGGCAACAGTCTTCCTTTATCTTAATATTAATTATCAATGAGTTTCTTTGAAATTTTCTTAATTGGCTCAAGGTTTATTGATTAAATCAAAAGTATTATTTATATATTTTGGTGTATAGAAATGATACCAAATAGCTCTGCTCATGTTCCTGCTTTTTGATTGGCACTATGAAATTTTCCTTTCAGTATATTTTTCTCTTGACCAACTTTTAACATTTTGCTTATTTCTGAGATAAATTCATTTTCTTCTATTTTCTTGGGTTTCATCACACTTTTCTTTTTCCCCCCTGTGCTTTAAAATCCATTTCTCAGGGTGCCTGGGTGACTCAGTCAGTTAAGTGACTGACTCTTGATCTCAGGGTCCTGGGATTGAATTCTGTGTGGGGCTCCCCAGTCAGTGGGGAGCCTGCTTGAGGGTTCTCTCCTTCTCCATCTGCCCCTCTCTGCTCTCTCTCTCTCTAAAATAAATAAATAAGTCTTTTAAAAAATTAAAAAATAAAATAAACTCCATTTCTCTTCTTAGTTTTGGAATTTCTGATTCAAAGTGGCTTTAGTATACTCAAATTCATGTTTAGTTATATTTAAAATCCAGTGTGAAGTATTGTCTTACCTTCTCTCCTCCCTCTGCCTCCTGATTCATGCTTACTTTTGAGGGGGAGTTTTCCTCACTTGATATGAATTTTTCTTTTCTGGTTTTTTTCTTTTTTAAAGATTTTTTTTTAAAGATTTTATTTATTTGACAGAGATCACAAGTAGGCAGAGAGACATGAAGAGAGAGGAGGAAGCAGGCTCCCCGCTGAGCAGAGAGCCCCATGCGGGGCTCAATTCTAGGACCCTGAGATCATGACCTGAGGTGAAGGCAGAGGCTTTAACTCACTGAGCCACCCAGGCACCCCTCTTTTCTGTTTTTTTCTAATAGCTCCTTATGGATCTGCTAGTTTGTTTTCATATTCATTGTTGTAGAATTGGGACATATTACATGATTTCTAGTTTAATGGTTATCTTCTGTCAGTACAGCAAAGACCTAATACACTAGAAAATGTATCTTTTGGTTTTTGTTGATGAAGAGGTAACATGTCCTTCAAATGATTTGGTATTCTTTGATTTTCAGGACCCTAAATCTCCCTTCACCACTCTCCATTTCTTTTTTTTTTTCTTCTCCCAGAAGCTTTGCGGTTTAAATACCACCACTTAAAATCACATGTATGGTATATCTCCTTCTTGTAATCTTTGCTCTGGTTCACCAGGATATCTTTTTAATGTTTTCAGACTTAGGATGGATTTATTGTTGCTAATAGTAATTTGAAATCAATCTTTGGCCCGATTCCTAGCTCCCTTTTTCTCTTTCACCTACAATTTTTCTTGACTAATTTTTCTCCCTGCAAAGTGATGCCATGGGTTGAGGGAGGGGCAGGACCCTAAGATTATTTGTCAGAAGTGTTTTCACTTTCCTCCTTTTACTTATATTTTCCTTAGAGCTATTTGGAATTTGTACCTTCTCTATCATCAAGTTATGCTGAGGACATAAATTGTGCATAGTTTAGTTTTTTTTCTTGCCAATTTGTGTTGGTTTAGGATGAAATGCCCGGTGATGAAGACCTAGGCAGGAGCCACCATTGTCTACTAAAATTCACTAAACCAGGTTGCTTTTATGGATACGATGACTAACCACAGATATATTTCATTTTGTAGGCATGGCCATACCTATGGAATTAGTTCCTCAAAATAAAAGTGCTGGCTCCAAGATCCTAACTTTCTAATTTTTATGGATATTACCAAATTGTTCTTAATTACCAGTGGAATGATTCATACTCTCACTGGCATGGGAAAATATGAGAATGCTTGTTTTTTACATGTTGCCAGTGTACTATGGCACTGAAATATTTCCCAGTCTGATATTTCACAGTTGTTTTTTACATTTTCATTCATGAGCAAAATTGAACATCTTTTCGTCCGATGAAGGGCCATTTTTCTTCCCGTGAGATGTCTATTAAATGATATTCCTTAAACAAATTCATTTACTTTAAATATTTGTCAGTCTATAAAAATACAATGATTTTAGTACACTGATATTTTTATCTATTAACATTGATAAATGCTATATTATTTCTCATAAGTGTAGATTCTTTAAAACTCATCTGTTGTCATCTGCAAACAATGACATTATGATTGTTTATGTTTTGTTTTCCTTCTATTCTTTGCAGTTTTGATATATTCTTTTTATCTTATTATAACATCAGGAATTCCAGCAATATGGTTAATGGAAATGGTAATATACTGCATCTGTCCTTGTCTGGTTCCCAATCTCAAAGAAAAGATTTTCAGCGCTGCACTATTAAGTCTAAAATTTATTCTATTTTTTTGTAGAGAAGTTTTATCAGCTTAAGGATTCTTTTCCTATCCTCTGTTTGCTAAGGGATTTTATCATAATTGGGTACAGAACTTTACTCTTTTCTGCATGTATTATGATGATTGTATGATATTTCTCTTTTCAGTTTCCTAATGTGATAAGTTGCATTATTTCATTTTTCTGTTATAAAGGCAACCTAGCCTTCCAGGACATGCCCAACTCAGTTACAGTGTATTATTTTGTATCCTTTAGCCTGGATTTGGTTTGAAAATATTTGAAAATATTTTGTTTGAGGTTTTTGCATCTATTTTCATGGAGATGAGGCAGTGATTATCCTTTTTTGTTGGATTTGAATTTATCTTAATGCTTTAGGATTCCTTTTTCTTATTCCCTGGAAGAGATTACATAAAATTAGAACCATTTCTTGCTTGAATTGGTTTAAGTACCCCATGAAACCACCAGGATTGAGCTTTCTTTTGTGGGAAGATCTTGGTCACTGGGTCAATTTATACAATGGCTACTGGAGATTTCTAGCATTCTGTTTCTTGGATTTTATGTTATCTGAAATTTCAAACTTATTATAAAGTTTTTTTATAAAATTTTCTTACATTCTTTTTACTGTGTGCATGATCTGTAATTATGTCTAATTTTCATCCCTAATACTGGTTGTTACTGCTTTATACTTTCATTGATCAAACTTGCCAGAAGATATCCAATACATATAACTTTTAAAACAAGTCTACTTGATATTTATGCTGTTTATTGTTTCCCATTTCAAAACCTTTTGTCCTTTCTTATTGTTTCTACCTATTACCTCTTTTTGATTCATTTTGCTGTTCAAATATTATTTTGAAATGGTAGCCTAGTTAATAAATTTTAAGGCTCTAAGTTTTCGCATATGTGTGTTTAAGTCTACTACTTTTTTTCTCCCAGAACTGCTTTTCTTTCATCCTTCATATTTTCATATGAAGGATTTTCTTAATATTCATACAAATATTTTCTAATTTCCATTACTGTTTCTCAGGCACCTGGGTGGCTCAGTTGGCTAAGCATCTGACTGGCTCAGGTCATGATCCCAGGATCCTGGGATGGCATCCTGCATTGGGCTCCCTGCTCAGTGGGGAATCTGCTTCTCCTTCTGCCCCTTGCCCCCCAATCTTGCACAGGCATTCTCTCTCTCTCTCTCTCTCTCTCCCATTACAACTTCTCTTTTGACGCATGTGTTATTTAGAAATTGTAAGGACCTATTTTATATTTTTATTTTAGCCAGAGGCTTCCATTGAGGTTAAACAATAACTTTGTTGTTTAACCCTTAGACTGTCCCTGCTCCCCTTCCCTCAGGGGACTTAAAAACAAGTCCCGGAAACCAGCTCCAGGTGTGGAGGCCAAGAAAAACAAGGCCTGTCAAGGCCCTCGAGTCTAGCCCTGACATAAGTACAGCCATCTTGGCAAGGCAAAAGCTGGCACCTTGCACTGTAAGAGTGGGTTAGCATAAGAATGGCCATCCTGAAGACCGGGAAGCCATTTTACTGAGCGTCCCTAACCAGCCCACATGGCGGGGGCGTATGTGACTTGAGATAAGAGAAACCAGCTAAAACCTAAGAAACAACTTAATCATATACCACCAGGGCAGTTAGGCAATGGCGCCACAGGGACTAGATGTTAAAGAAAATCAAATAGTTAACTTGCAGAGATCACAATCCTGCAAGACAGGAGTCTCCCTTGGTTTGCAAATGTCCTGGTGATTTACAACAAAAAGGCTATCTCTTCAATGGCCCAATTTCCAGAGACAAATGGCTCAGTGCCTTGAGGTCAAAGGTTGCCCTCCCCACCACAAAACTGTGGGAGGCTGAGGCAGAAGGAAATGTAGTTAAGGTGAAATTTCTTCTAAACCTAAATCTCACTTAACCGCCAGGGTGACGCCAGGGTGACACCCGGGGTGGCAAAAAGTTAAAGTTAAACTGTCAAAGTGGGGCGCAAGATATGTATGTAGCTATGAAAAAGTGCCTTGAAAATGCTATATAAACCCTTGGCTTTGAGTGCTCTGGGTCCTTGTTGAAACCCGCTACGCTGGGCAGAGATACTTGGACCCCAGCTAGCTGGAAATAAACCTCGCTGTGTGACTTGCATTATCGAGAGTGTTCTCTGTCTAATTGAGGGGTGGTCAACTCTGTACCCTAACAGAAATAAGTTTCACAATTTATGAACATCTGTAGATTTTCTAGTTATATAGTTGCACTTTTATATTAATATCTAGCTTAATTAAATTTAAAAAATAACATGCATGTTTAAATGAAAAAAATTTTTTAAATGGATGAGGGTTACCTGAATGGTTCAGTTGGTTAAGCATCCAACTTTTGGTTTTGGCTCAAGTCATATCTCAAAGGTGTGAGATCAAGCCCTGCATTGGACTCTACACTGGGCACGGAGCCTGCTTAAGATTTTTTTTCTCTCCCACTCCATTCATGTGGGTGTACACTCTCTTTCTCTCTCTGGGGGAGAAAAAAAATGGAACAGTTAAAAAAAAAAAAAGAAACAGTTAAAAAAAAAAGAAAAAAAAGAAACAGCTAAAAAAATGGATTGAGACCTCTTTATAGCACTATACGTGGTAAATACTTATAAATATTGTCTGTGCTTTAATGAAATTTGTTCTCTGAAATTGTAGCAGACGGTGCTCTACATGTATCTTTTTAGTTGTAGCAATTAAATTTTCTCTATTTTTCATCATATGTTGTCTGTTTACTTTATCAGTTACCAATTAGGGGACATTAAAATCTCATGTTATGATGGTTGGTTTGTCTGTTTATGTCTGATGTTCAGTTGATTTCTACCTTATCCATGTTGAGGTTACCTATTAGGTACATAAATATTTAGAATTAGTATTGCTAAGTAATCTTATTATGTTGATGCATTACTGTATTATACTGACCATTTTTACCTTTAGTAATGTTTGTTGACTGTTATTAATGTTAATAAATAGGTTTTTTAAATTAGTATTTTCATAGAATAGCTCTTGGTTATTTTCATTCAAATTTTCTGTTTTTTTTTTTTAAGATTTTATTTATTTATTTGTGAGATAGAATGAGAGAGAGAGCATGAGAAGGGGGAGGGTCAGAGAGAGAAGCAAATTCCCCATGGAGCTGGGAGCCCGATGTGGGACTCGATCCCAGGACTCTGGGATCATGAGCTAAGCCAAAGGCAGCCGCTCAACCAACTGAGCCACCCAGGCGCCCCTCAAATTTTCTGTTTTCTTAAGTTATAAATTTTCCTCTTTTAAAAGTCATCTACCTGTATTTAATATTTTAATCCTGTCTGAGAATCATCTTTCTTTTTGAATTCACTAGAAGTGAGGGAAATAATAACCAATATTTGCCCAACTTGTGACAAATGCAGTACTGCAATGCATTAGGGAGAAAGTAGTCTTTAATAAATGATGATGAATCAATTCAGTAAATATATAGAAAAAATAAAATTCACCCCATCTCAAAACATACAAGAAAACATATTAATTAAAAATATATCATGTCAAGGGCGCCTCGGTGGCTCAGTGGTTTAAGGCCTCTGCCTTCGGCTCAGGTCATGATCCCAGGGTCCTGGGATCGAGCCCCACATTGGGCTCTCTGCTCTGCAGGGAGCCTGCTTCCTCCTCTCTCTCTCTGCCTGCCTCTCTGCCTACTTGTGATCTCTGTCTGTCAAATAAATAAATAAAATCTTTAAAAAAAAATATGTCAGAAGATGTTGGAGCAAACATAGGTCTTTATGACATTTAAGTTGGCAAATATTTTGGAGAGAATTAAAAAGCTGTCTGTACATGTAAAAGAAAAATTTGATAGTTTGAACTAATTTAAAATGGAGAAATTATCTTCATTAAAAGCCATCACTAAAAAATTTGCCATGAAGAGAGTAAAAAGCCAAGTCATCAGTTGGGATGTTATATTTGAATATACATCTTTGACAAAGTGCTCATATCCAGATTAAACAAGAAGTAACTTCAAGTTGGGAAGAAAAAGAAAATGAATTAAGATAGGCAAATTTAAATGTATACTTCAGAAAATGATTATGCCTCAAATTATATGAAAAGTTGCTCAACAGAACTAGTAGTAATCAAGCAAATGCAAATTAATACCATAATAAATTACTACATTTATTAATATATCTTAGAATAGAAGGGCCAGGGTTGAGAATATATATTGGTACATCCCTCTGCAAATGTTTTTGGCCATATCTATGAAAGCTATGTATATCCTACCCTTTACCAGCAACTTTAATTTTGGATAGAATGGGGTGGAACAAGTGACATCAAGTACTTTATTCATAGTAGTCAAAAAATATGTCAATTCAAATGTGCATCAAGTATACAAAGAATGAATGTAGTAAAATCATATAATAGAATTCTACAAAACAATAAGAGTAAAAGAATAAATTCCTGCTATAGCAACTATCATTCCATTTGGGCTGCTATAAGAAAAATGCCATAGACTGGATGGCTTAAACAACAAACATTTATTTCTCACAGTTCTGAAGGCTGGCAAGTCAAAGATCCAGGTGTCTGCATAATTGGTATCCTGGTTCATAGATGGCTGGCTGCTCCCTGTGTCCTTACATGGTAGAAAAAGCAAGAGAGGTCTCTGGAGTCTTTTGTAGAGACACCTATCTCATTCATGACCGTTCCATTTTTTTTTTTTTTTTAAGATTTTATTTATTTATTTGTCAGAGAGAGAGAGAGACAGCGTGAGCGAGCACAGGCAGACAGAGCGGCAGGCAGAGGCAGAGGGAGAAGCAGGCTTCCTACCAAGCTAGGAGCCCGATGTGGGACTCGATCCCAGGACACTGGGATCATGACCCAAGCTGAAGGCAGCTGCTTAACCAACAGAGCCACCCAGGCGTCCCCCGTTCCATTCTTATGATCTAATCACACCTCAAAGGCTGCATCTCCTAATAGCATCACATTGGAGGTTAGGATTTCAACATATGAATTTTATGTTGAAGAATATCATCATCAGAAGAATGATTCTCACAGTCATAATGATAAGCGAAAAAAGCTGGAAATAAATGGATAGTTTTATCTATGGTATTATTCCATTGATATGAGGTTTAAGAGCAGCCAAACTTATTCTCTGATAATTAAAGCTGGAATAGTGGTTACCTTTGGATGAATAGATTATTACTAGATGTACAGGGGAGACTTCTGAGATATTTAAATTATTCTGTAACTTTATCTGAGTTGTTGTTATGTGAATGTATGCATACATGTAAATTCTTCACATTGTACACTTAACCTGTATGTATATGTCAGTAAAGCATTTACAACATAATGTAACTTTTATTAATGAAGGCAAAAAATATATAATCATATTAGTAGATGCAAAAAACAGCTTTGATAACATACTGTTCCCTTTTATGATAATAAACAAAACAATTTTTAAATTCCTCTTAATAAATTTTAATAGAGGGCAAATTCTTGAATCTGGTAACAGGTAGTCCCTAAAAACCTGTAAGATGCCTCATATTTAAGAGTGAAACATTATACTGTGATTTATCTAGTAGTGTTAATATAGAGGCTGCTTTTGGGCAACCAACTTGAACAAAGGAAACCTGAGTAGAAGGGCTCACAGTAACCCCCAATTCCCTGTCTGAATACAAACAGGCCCATTAGATGACCCATCTCAAAACAGCCATAAGCCCTAGCTGACCAATGGGATACTTATACCTAGACCAAAAAAGGAAAATTCCATACATCCCCGTACCTCCTCACCTTTCCCCTTTAACTACAGCCACCCACCATTGCCTCTTGGGAGACAGTCTCTGCTT
Organism: Enhydra lutris kenyoni; assembly: GCF_002288905.1. NCBI lineage: Eukaryota > Metazoa > Chordata > Mammalia > Carnivora > Mustelidae > Enhydra > Enhydra lutris. The sequence goes on from NW_019154092.1 coordinate 14,969,363, forward strand.
TGCTGTCCTGACTGCTGCTCCCTTGTGGTATATTCAGTAAACTTCTATTTCCTTTGTTCTGTCTTGGGTGAATTCCACAGCTGGTTTCCACCCAGTCGGGTCATGCCACATTTGGTGGCCCCCATTCGATAAGGAAAGACACCACATTAACTACTTTGAATTTACTTACTAAATTCAGAAAACAGCTAAGGATGATCTTTAACATTAGTATTTTTTTTTTAAGATTTTATTTATTTATTTGACAGAGAGAGATCACAAGTAGGCAGAGGCAGGCAGAGAGAGAGGAAGGGAAGCAGGCTCCCTGTTGAGCAGAGAGCCCGATGTGGGACTCGATCCCAGGACCCTGAGATCATGACCTGAGCCAAAGGCAGCGGCTTAACCCACTGAGCCACCCAGGCGCTCTAACATTAGTTTTACTGAAAGTTCTATCGAACCCAGTAGAACTAGAAAAATAAGTAAAAAATAAGTAAAAATAAGTAAAGAACTAGAAAAAATAAAGTTTAGGAATAAGAATTAACATTATCATTATTTATAGACTATGTAATTCCTTATTTAAAAAAAAAAGAAAAATTGAGTTGCTGACTCTGATATCAATAAAATATATCAATTGAATTATTATATATTACCAACAAATTATTAGAAAATGTAATTTCACAAAAACACATCATTTTAATAGCAACTAAAAGTGTAAGATTTCCAGGAATTATTATAAAAAGATTTATTTATTTATAGTCTTAATGGAGAAAATTATAAAACATTTATTTAGTGAATTTAAAGCAGATCCATGTAAATAGATACATACAGTTCAGAAATAACAGAATGCAGGGTTAAATTAAAGTTCTTATTCTGAAAGATTTAATGGGGCTTTCAAATTTATTCTAAATTTTTGTGGAAGGACAAAGGAGCATGAATATTTAGGAAAAATTTCAAGAGCGATGTGTGTTTTGGAAGACAGAGGGGTTTGTTTTTTCAGATAAATATCTAGTCTCACTTAAATTTAAAATAAGATTATGTGGTACAAGTATAATTATGGAAAAATAGACTAGCAAAATCAAATTTTTAAGTGTACAAAGAGATGCATGCCTTTATGAAAACTGGATAAATGAGAGATGGAGAATTTGATAAGTGATTGAGTGGAAAAGAATGAACTATTAAGAACATGGTACTGGGCAAATGGTTATCATATGGAGAATATTGATTAGAAACATGGATGGCCATAATTAATTAAATTCCAGAATGATAAAAGATCTGGTTGTGAAAAAGGAGAATAGCTTCATGAACTTGGTTTGAGAAAGATGTTTTTTGTTTTGTTTTGTTTTGTTTTGTTTTTAAGGTACTGGATATTTAAACCACATGGAAAAGAAAGTTAATTTTTCACATTAAAATGTAAAATTTCTGTGTATCCATGCATGAGAAGCACCATGAGTGAAACAATAACTTGCACATTGACACTAGTAGATTTCATACAGAGACTTAATATTTACTGAGCAGTTATTATGTGTTGGGCAAGTTTAGAGTTCTAGGGATAGAACAGTTAACAGAAGAGACAAAGATGCATGTCCTCATGGAGGGAACTTTCAGCCTAGCCCACAGCTGGTATGCAGTAAAATCAGGGTTTGAACCTATTTTTGCCAACTCCAAAGCTCTGCTTTATGAAGTAATGAATAAATTGACATTCTGTGTTGATGCATCACTTTATGAATATGAGCTTGGCAAATATGGGTTCATCCCTGACAATTGGATCCACACTCAGTTAAGACAGAATCTGAACCTGCAAAGATCAAGCTTTTACTTATAATGAATTTTCTAAAGAAATGAAAGTGATCTTGAAATGATTCAGCCCTCAGAAAACAATCAATCTTGTACTATATTAAGATACAAATGCATTAGGAACTCATATAAATAAATAAGAAAAACAATGGGAAAACGTGAAAACAAAAGGGAACAGGCAATTGATTAATAAAAGAGGATCATTACCAATATAAAACATACTTCATCTCACTAGCAGTCAGGTAACTTGACATTCAAAGCAAAAGGAGATACTATTTCCTACTCGTCCAACTGGTAACACTTAAAGTCAGTCAACTCAAGTGTTGTGGGAGATGTGAAGCAATATGAACTCCTATGCACTACTGGTGAGAGTGTAAATTATACATCATTCTTGGGAGAGAGTAAAGCGCAAATGTTTAATAAAACTGAACCCACCCATACCTTATGACCAACTACATCCAATTCTACATGTGTAGCTTAAAGACATGTACAAGAATGTTTACTGTAATCTTGTTTACTGTAAACATAAAAAAGGCCAACTATCCAGTAATAGAAAGATAGATATATACACTATAATCCAGCCATCGAATAAAAAAATAACCATGATAATGAATTACCTAGAACTCTTTTGATCAATAAGGATAAATCTCATAGAAATAATTTGGAACAATATCCATAATTTGGAACAATATCAATTTGGAACAATATCAAGAAAAAATGCTTTAAATGTCCTATTACATGAATTTAAGAACATGCAAAACATTACTATGTATTCACTATGGATTCATGAATACATAGTAAATGTAAAAGAATGAGAAACTCCTGATTATGACAATGTTTTCCTTTTTGAAGAAGGAAGGTAAATCCAATTGAGGAAGTGAATTGTACAGTTTCTGTGTATTTTAAAATTTTAAAATTTTTGTTTCTTAATCTGGGTAATATGAATGTATATATTTATATACATATATAATTTATATTATTATTTATATATCCTGAATGTCAGAAATGTTCTATTTTTAATGTATACAATCATAGATATTTCCAAAAGTTTGTTTTTATTTTCTCTTCCTAAATGCACCATTTCTTAGTATTACAGACACAAAGTCCAGTGAGTCAGTTAAACAAAAATAGTTACTTGCTGATCTATTTTAAGATATGAAGCTAATATTGAATTTTGTAATGTGCTAGGATTTTAAACTGTAGCCACAGGAGATGTTTCAAGGGATGATACCACTGACTTATTAAGCCATAAGTGTAGAAACATCCCATAAGTTACCTATTTTGATGGTGCAACTAATAAAGAGGGATATTACTGTTACCCTTGAAGAACAGCACAACATACCCAGGGTTATCCAGATCCAACAGTCACTGCTCTCTTTCAAAACAAACCATGTTATCCAAAAATAAAGAGTTGTGATATGTTTTCTGAAGGAATAATATTATATCCACATTTTAAAACTTTGGTACAAAATTGAACATATGGGAAACTTTTACAAAATGCTGAATGGGAGGTGCATTAAGTAAAACTTAATGTTTTTGTAAAATGGAATCTCATTATAAATATGTTGAAATATATATTATAATTATATAATTATATATTATATATAATTATATAATTATATATTATATATAATTATATATCATTATATTATATATTATGATATATAATTATATATTATTATATTATATTATATATAATTATATAACTGTAATTATATATATAATTCCCCAGGTGTTTCCAATGTGAAATCCCAGTTATGAGTCATTGATTAATGCTATTAATGTCCAATAAAGCGAAATTACATTACCTGTGCTTACATTGATCTTTGTGTGTTCACAAAGGATTTTTGCTGGACTCAACGCCATGATTATGTAAAGGGCCATGCTTAGAAAAAGAGCCTGAAGATATTCAACATACCCTATGTATACATTTGTTCTTTTTACTGCATTCTAGCTCCCTGTATTTTTACATAGCAAATAATTCACAGAACATTTTTCAGAGACTATTTCATCCTAAGAACTGGTAGAGTTTAGAATTAATTAAGGAGTCCTTCAGAAATTAATATCTCATTCTGATAATACAAGTATTGATTTATTCACCTTCTATTTGTCATTTTTAGTAGTGATTGATGACCTTATTTTTTTAATTTTGTGTATTATAATTTTAGAGCCAGTAATAAAACACTGATACATAATTTATAGGAAAAAAAAGAAAAATCAGTAACCTCTCCACAAGGTGAATGTATTTAAACCTCAAAAAATTTAGTTCGCTTTCCCAACCAAGAAGAAATTAAGGAACAGAAAATAATACATTTCAGCTTCATATTAATCATTTAGAATCACCACAGGGCCAAAACCCATCATCCTTTTCATAACTGCCTAAGTTCATAAAGTTTCAAAAGAACAGCCACTTACTCAAATTCAACCCAGGAGCTGTTTTCATCATAAAGGTAATGGGAGTTTGTACCTAGTTACATTTTAGTTGAAAAACAAAAACAAAACAAAAAATACCACTCCTCCCTTTTGCTTTTGTTTGATGCTCTGTGTATCAAAGGCCAACAGGTCTACTGTACTGGAAGTCTACCTTGTCAGTTAATTTGTATCACTGAATGGTTATATATTTAAACCATGTTTCTATGAGAGGCATCCTATCAGTAAATCCTTAAGGGTGTCAGATGTCAAAATAGTAACAGGTGTGATGATACATAGTCAACATACATTGTGAGGTAGATGTCATTTATTCCTCCTAATAACCTTGTAAGATAATTTGAATATATGGCTGGCCTTTGAACAACATGAGTTTGTACTGCTTGGGTCCACTTATGTGGACTTTTTCCAATAAATACAGCACAGTACTGTAAATGTATTTACCCTTCCTTATGGTATTCTTAATATTTTTTTTTCTAGCTTACTTTATGGTAAGAATACAGTATATATTACATAAACAAAATATGTGTTAAATGTTTATGTTATCAGTAAGTCCACACGTCAATAGTGGGCTATTAGTAAAGATTTTGGGGGGTCAAAAGTTATACATGGATTTTCAACTGAACGGGGGTTGGCATCCCTAATCCCCATGTTGTTCAATGTCCACTGTGTTAGCTTTCTGAGGGAGAGACATGGAAAAAGAAGCACACTAAAGACAGTATCATCCTTTGAAAGACACATGTAATTTAAGAAAAGGAAAAAGAGAAAGTTTTCTACAAAATGACAATGATAGATAAAAGATAAATTGTCAGAAAGGAAAAAAGAGAACTGTATAAGAGAAATGATCTACAAGTCAGAGGAGGAACATCAATAAATGAGCTTTGGAGGTGGGGGTGAAACAGCATTCTACCACAAGTCGGCCATGTCCCAGGAGTTTTAGATTTTAGATGTATCCTGTCAAAAAATCAACTGCCCTGTGTGGCAGGAAATTTTTTTTTCAGTTTATTGGTGATACTGTTTTGGTTAGTTAAGACTTCAAAATCTGTTTAAATAAGAAATATAATGTGTCATTTTATCTCTTAGTCCATTTATGTGAGAAAAAAAGAAGTACCAATGATCAGCTTCTGGATTTTCAAAGAAAATATCCAATTATTTATAACTTTGAGAAAACAGATATCAACTTAAATATTATTTCAGGACACCATGTTATTAAGTAAAGCAATCAACTGGAATTGCACACCTCTTAGAGTTTAAAGGTTAGTTTAATAAGACACAACAACAATATCAGAAGTCCGGTGGTTTTACAAGTTCTCATTATTGAATTTAAACTTCTTAAGAATAATGCTTTGATGCAAAATGTCTGATTTTCTTGCAGGGGTAACATTTTTATCTCACCTTTTATAACTTTTTTTTAAAACCAGTGACTAGAAAGTCTTGTATTTTAAGACTAAAAACCGGAATTTCTTTGTTTAGCCCCAGGGAAAAAAAGGATGGCTGGAAAACTCAACCCCTATGATATGGAAAGGAAAAGGTCAGAACATGGTCACTAAGAAACAGCAGGTGGAGGATGTAATGGTTTAGAGCTGAATTGTTTTGCATCTATGTAAGTAATGCACAAATGTCTGTAAGTAGCAACACTGTTTAGGGACCTATGTCTGCCTAAAGCCAAAGCTTATGCTGGCTCAATTATCCCTTGCCCTCACATATCCAAGGAGATAATCAGTGGACATAGCCCAGAGAATGTAAGACAAACTAGGGGAGAAAAAAGGGGGACAGTGTCAGAAATCTGACATGGAAGAAATAATAATGGGGTAAGAATTCAGATTCATAACCAAAGAGCAAATGGGAAAATAGTGGAAACTATAGTTTCATTGACATGGCAGAATTACTATAACCTGAAAACCCACCCACAACTTAAGAGATGCTGGATTCCATATGAAAATTAATGTATAGCCAAGCTTGCAGAAAAGAAAGGAAAATACAAAGATGACAAAAATGAAGCATAAATGAAAATGAAAGTGGAAAGCACATGAGGTGATGCTGTAGCAGCCTTGGACTTTGGATTTGGAAACTGGGAGCAAGAATCTTAACTTTCTTCAGGAATAGATCCTGAGCATACATGAGGGGGAGATTTGAAACTGGGCACCCCTTACATAAAGTCAGAACTTCAAAGGGCTTCACACTCCATGAGAGCATTTACTAGTTTTCATTCACCAGTATATCTGTATATTGGAATATATGCCTTAGGTATAGAAATAGATTAGTCGGAAAATTGACTCTGAAATAAACTTACTCCTCAAAATGGCAGCTGCTCTGAGATGTACAATTGGCCAAAAGTATGTGTATACTTTGCAGGAAGTCTTATGTCAAAGAACAAAGAGTTTATCAGACCATATTCAATTCCCCAAATCACTAAGAGTACTTCCCACTTCTTCTCTTGGAAGGTATTTCAATCAGGTTAATATAAGTTATGTGGCTGTAACAAATAATGCAGAAATTTTCTTGGAATACAAAAAGAAACCTTTATTTCTTGACAGTATAAAAGGACTTCATCCCTAGTCTCATTAGTGGCTGAAGGAGAAGTCCTTCTTTGGGAGATGCTTTCTTTATCCTTGAAGAGGTAAATAAATTCCAAACATAGGCTAACTCTTCCGTTGGAAGGCTTGCCCCTGTCACACCTACTTATATTTCATTTGCTGAAATTTCATACACCTAAGTCTGACCTGAACAAATAAGATAACCTACCAAATGGATGAGTGAGGGGGTAAGGCAAGAGATACCTTATAGTGTCAGTTTGTCCATATGGAAGAAAGGAGCCAGATTAAAAATCGGCCCCCAAGATAAGAGTGACTAATATTTGTATTCATGTTCATGTGCAGGGAGGTAAGTGGTTATAAAATAAGATGAGATTACTATCCCAGACAATACAAAGGAATGTAGAAAAGTGATTAAAAATGAATAATATTTTTAAGAGGAAGGAGCACGAATGTTTGACACTTAAATTTTTAGGCATTTTAAAATTTTAAGTATAATAAAAATTGTTAGAAATTAGATACAGGAAAATTTAAAAGGGGAATAAATTAAATTAGAGCAAACTAATAGAATACTGGCAGTAGATGGAGGAAGTAAAAGAAAAGCAGGTTAATTGAAACCATAACACGAGATGGTAGATGTAAATGCATATGTATTAGGAAGCATAATAAATGTAAATAAAGCAAACTCAGCAGTTAAAGTCCAGAGAGAACCAGACTGGACAAAACAAAAAACACCTGCACGTTATTTTCCTGAAATGCAAGAACATAGAAAATATGAAAGTGAAAAAAAAAAAGATATCAGGCCAATACTTAACCCGTATACAGATAGGAAGTTGTGTTAATATCAGACAAAAGAGACCTTAATATATAACCCCTGATTTCTGAGGTAAGATGGTGGAGGATTAGTGGACTGAAATGACATCAGGTTGTGGGAGTTCAGCTAGATAGTTATCAAACCATTCTGAACACCTACAAACTCAACAGGAGAGCAAAGAGAAGAGCAGCAATTATAGGAACAGAAAATCAACCACTTTCTGAAACAGGACGTGTGGAGAAGTGAATCCAAGGCCACAGGAAGATAGGCCACGGGGGGAGGGGCCAGCTCCTGGCAAGCAGTGGAGCAGTGGAACACAAAATCAGAACTTTTAGAAGTCTACTCCACTGAGGGACATCACTCCAGAGGCTAAGCAGGTGTGGAGCCCTCACAGGGACAGTGTGATCTCAGGACCCACGGGGTCACTGAAAGATTGGGGGTGTCTGAGTGTGACAGAGCTCCCAGGTATCGGAGTGGGGAAGCCAACTACAGAAACAGAGCCCAGGAATGAGCTCTCAGCTCACGGTTACCTTAAACTATGATCTATGGCACAGTCAGACGACTGCTCTTTGAGCAGTGACCCCACAAGTGGCAGATCATGGGAGACTCACCTTCCTTCTCTGGAGGCAGAAATCTGCTGGGTTTAGAGACTCCAAATGGAGTTCTGCATCATAGAGAGAAACACTTGGTCACAGGCTGGGTGAGCACAGAGTGCAACCAGAGACCAGGGAGATGGGAGTGATTTACCCCTTTTCTCTGAGGGTGCACTGAGGAATGAGGCCCCAGGCTCTCTGCTCCTCTAGGCTGGAGATTGGGAGGCTGCCATTTTCATTCCCATCCTCCAGAGCTCTACAGAAAGCGTTCAGGGGAAAAAAAACTCCCGAGAGCAAACCCGAGCAGATTACTTACCCTGGGCCCTGGCAAGGGCAACGCAATTCTGCCTCAGGCAAAGACATTTGAGAATCACTACAACAGGCCCCTTCCCCAGAAGATCAGCAAGAACATGCAGCCAAGACCAAGCTCACTTACCAAGGAGAATAGCAGAACTCCAGAGATAGGGGAAAGCAATGTATGGAATTCATGGCTTTCTCCCCATGATCCTTTAAGTCTTGCAAAGTTAAATTTTTTAAATTTTATTTTTTTCTTATTCTAATTTTTTTAACTTTTTCTCCTTCCTCTTTTAATTTTTTTTAAACTAGTTTATCTTAACAATACCTTTCTAAAAAATATTTTTAAACCTTCATTATTATAGTCATATTTTATCCTTCTATGTATTTAACCTTATTTTTTGTATACACATGGGTTTGTTTTTTTTTTTTTTTCCTAAAAAATTTTGGGATACAATTTCTTCCAATAGATCAAACTATACCCTGAATCTATCACAGGGCTTTGTTCTAGTCTCCAGCCTGAACACATTCTCTCCCCACTTTTTTTTCTTTTCTTTTTCCAACAAACTTTCTTATCAATTCCTTTTTAGAATTTTTTGAAATTTTCATCTTTACAGTCATATTCCATCCCTTCATTGTGTTTACCCTTATTTTTGAATATATATAAGTTTTACTTTCTTTAAAATTTTGGGAGGTAGTTAATTTTTTTAAAAGATTTTATTTATTCATTTGACAGAGAGATCACAAATAGGCAGAGAGGCAGGCAGAGAGAGAGAGAGGGAAGCAGGCTCCCTGCTGAGGAGATGTGGGGCTTGATGGCAGGACCCTGAGATCATGACCCAAGCTGAAGGCAGAGGCTTTAACCCACTGAGTCACCCAGGCACCCCAGGAGGTAGTTTCTTCTAAGATACCAAAATACATCCAAAATCAAGGGGGTGGCTTTGTTCAATTCATCATTCATATATATATGAATTCATATATATATATGAATTCACCATTCATATATATATGAATGGTGAATTGAACAAGTATATATATATATATATTTCAAAATTTGAAAATTTGAAATTTGAATTTTGAAATTTGAAATTCAAAATTTCAAAATAAGTAAATATATATTATTTTGAAATTTGAAATATATATATTTACTTATTTTGAAATTTACTTACTTTGAAATTTCTTTTTACCCCCTTTCTTCTCCCCCCAGTTTGGGGTCTCTTCTGACTTGGTTAGCGTACATTTTTCTGGGGTTGTTGCCATGCTTTTAGTATTTTATTCTCTTGTGCATATATTCTTCTTATCTGGATAAAATGACAAGGCAGAAAAACTCTCCACGCACAAAAAAAAAAAAAAAAAAAAAGGAAAGGAACAAGAGGCAGTACCAATGGCTAGTGACCTAATCAATGCAGACATTGGTAATATGTCAGAACTAGAGTTCAGAATGATGATTCTCAAGGTGCTAGCTGGGCTCAGAAAAAGCATGGAGGCTTTAGAGAAACCCTGTCTGGAGAAAAAAGCCCTTTCTGGAGAAATAAAAGAAATAAAATCTATCCAAGCTAAAATCAAAAAAGGAAATAATGAGGTGCAATCAAGAATGGAGGCTCATACTGCTAGGATAAATGAGGCAGAAGAGAGAATCAGTGAAATAGAAGACCAAATGACAGGGAATAAAGAAGCTGAGAAAAGAGAGACAAACAACTACTGGACCATGAGGGAAGAATTCGAGAGATAAGTGATACCATAAGATGAAACAATATTAGAGTAATTGGGATTCCAGAAGAAGAAGAAACAGAGAGAGGGGAAGAAGGTATATTGGAGTGAATTATAATAGAGAATTTCCTTAATATGGCAAAGGGAACAATCATCAAAATCCAGGAGGCACAGAGAACCCCCTCAAAATCAATAAAAATAGGTCCACACCCCGTCATCTAATAGTAAAACTTACTAGTCTAAGTGACAAAGAGAAAATTCTGAAAGCAGCTCAGAACAAGAAGTCTATAACATACAAAGGTAGAAATATTAGATTGTCAGCAGACTTATCCATAGAGACCTGGCAGGCCAGAAAGAACTGGCATGATATATTCAGAGCACTAAATGAAAAAAATGTGCAGCTGAGAATACTATATCCAGCTAGGCTGTCACTGAAAATAGAAGGAGAGATAAAAAGTCTCCAGGACAAACAAAAGTTAAAAGAATTGGCAAACACCAAACCAGCCCTACAGGAAATATTGAAAGGGGTCCTCTAAGCAAGGAGAGCCCAAAAGACCAGAAAGGAACAGACACAATATACAGAAACAGTCATCTTACAGGCAATAAAATGGCACTAAATTAATATCTTTCATAGTTAGCCTGAATATAAATGGGCTAAATGCCCCCAATCAAAAGACACAGGGTATCAGAATGGATAAAAAAACCAAAACCCATCCATATGCTGTAAGAAACTCATTTTAGACCCAAAGACACCTCCAGATTTAAAGTGAGGAGGTAGAAAACAATTTACCATGGTAATGGACATCAAAAGAAAGCTGGGGGGGAGGGGCACAATCCTTATATCAGATACATTAGATTTTTTTTTAAATAAGAATTTGTTGTTGTTGTTGTTGTTGTTTTTAATTTCTTTTCAGCATAACAGTATTCATTGTTTTTGCACCATTAGATTTTAAACCAAAGACTATGATAAGAGATGAGGAAGGACACCATATCATACTCAAAGGGTCTGTACAACAAGAAGATCTAACAATTTTAGATATCTATGCCCCTAACATAGGAGCATCCAGCTATATAAAGCAATTAATAACAAAATCAAAGAAACATATCGACAATAATGCAATGATAGTAGGGGACTTTAACACCCCACTCACTGAAATGGACAGATCATCCAAGCAAAAGATCAACAAGGAAATAAAGGCTTTAAATGACACACTGGATCAGATGGACATCACAGATATATTCAGGACATTCCATCCCAAAGCAACAGAATACACATTCTTCTCAAATGCATATGGGACATTCTCCAGAATAGATCACAACCTGGGTCACAAAGCAGGTCTCAGCCAGTACCAAAAGACTGAGATCATTCCCTGCATATTTTCAGAGCACAATGCTCTGAAGCTAGAACTCAATCACAAGAGGAAAACTGGAAAGAACTCAAATACATGGAGAAAAAAGAGCATCCTACTAGAGAATGAATGGGTCAACAGGGAAATTAAAGAAGAATTAAAAAAATTCATGGAAACAAATGATAATGAAAACGCAACTGTTCAAAATCTGTGGGACAAAGCAAAGGCAGACCTGAGAGGGAAGTATATAGCCATACAAGCCTTTCTCAAGAAACAACAAAGGTCTCAAATAAACAACTTAACCCTACACCTAAAGGAGCTGGAGAAAGAACAGCAAAGAAAGGCTAAGCCCAGCAGGAGAAGAGAAATCATAAAGATCAGAGCAAAAATCAATGAAATTGAAACCAAAAGAACAGTAGAACAAATCAATGAATCTAGGAGCTGGTTCTTTGAAAGAATTAATAAGTTTGATAAACCCCTGGCCAGACTTACCAAAAAGAAAAGAGAAATGACCCAAATAAATAAAATCATGAATGAAAGTGGAGAGATCACAACCAACACCAATAAAATATGAACAATTATAAGAATATACCATGAGCAACTCTATGCCAGCAAATCTGACAATCTGGAAGAAATGGATGCATTCCTAGAGATATATAAACTACCAAATCTGAAGCAGGAAGACATAGAAAACCTGAACAGACCCATAACCAGTAAGGAGATTAAAGCAGTCATTAAAAATCTCCCAAAAAACAAGAGTCCAGGGTCAGATGGCTTCCCAGGAGAATCTACCAAACATTTAAAGAAAAATTAATACCTATTTTCTTAAACTGCTCCAAAAAATAGAAATGGAAGGAAAACTTCCAAACTCATTTTATGAGGCCAGTGTTACCTTGATCCCAAAACCAGTCAGAGACCCTACCAAAAAGGAGAAATGAAGACCAATATCCTTGATGAACACGGATGCAAAAATTCTCACAAAAATACTAGCCAATAGGATCCAACAGTTTGTTAAAAGGATTATTCACCACGACCAAGTGGGATTTATCCCTGGGCTGCAAGGTTGGTTCAACATCTGCAAATCAATAACAGTATAACACAATACATTAATTAAAAAAAGGACAAGAACCATATGATACTCTCAATAGATGCTGAAAAAGCATTTGACATAGTACAGCATCCTTTCTTGATCAAAACTCTTCAAAGTGTAAGGATAGAGGGTACATACCTCAATATCATCAAAGCCATCTATGAAAAACCCACAGCGAATATCAAAAACTGGGACTTTTCCCCTAAGGTCAGGAACACGGCAGAGATGTCCACTATTACCACTGATATTCAACATAGTACTAGAAGTCCTAGTCTCAGGAATCAGACAACAAACAAAAATAAAAGGCATCTGGTCAGCAAAGAAGAAGTCAAATTCTCACTCTTTGTAGATGATATGATACTGTATGTGGAAAACCCAAAATACTCTACTCCAAAACTGCTAGAATTTGTACAGGAATTCAGCAAAGTGTCAGGATATAAAATCAATGCACAGAAATCAGTTGCATTCTATATACCAACAGCAAGACAGAAAAAAGAGAAATTAAGAAGTGTAACCCATTTATGATTGCACCCAAAACCATAAGATACCTAGGAATAAACCTAACCAAAGAGACAAAGAATCTGTACTCAGAAAACTGTAAAGTACTCATGAAAGAAATTGAAGAAGACACAAAGAAATGGGAAAACATTCCATGCTCGTGGTTTGGAAGAACAAATATTGTGAAAATGTGTATGCTATCTAAAGCAAATCCCTATCAAAATCCATCCTTTTTTTTTTTTTCCAAAGAAATGGAACAAATAATCCTATAATTTATATGGAACTAGAAGAGACCCCAAATACCTAGAGGAATGTTGAAAAAGAAAGCCAAAGTTGGTGGCATCACAATTCCAGACTTCAAGCTCTATTACAAAGCTGTCATCATCAAGACAGTATGGTACTGACACAAAAACAGACACATAGATCAATGGAACAGAATAGAGAGCCCAGAAATGAACCCTCAACTCTATGGTCAACTAATCTTCAACAAAGCAGGAAAGAATGTCCAATGGAAAAAAGACAGTCTCTTCAACAAATGGTGTTGGGAAAATTGGACAGCCATATGCAGAAAAATGAAACTGGACCATTTCCTTACACCACACACAAAAATAGACTCCAAGTTGATGAAAGAACTCAATGTGAGATAGGAATCCATCAAAATCCTTGAGGAGAACACAGGTAGCAACCTCTTTGATCTCAGTCGCAGCAACGTCTTCCTAGAAACATTGCCAAAGGCAAGGAAAGCAAGGGGAAAAAAGAACTATTGGGATTTCATCAAGATCAAAAGCTTTTGCACACAAAGGAAACAGTCAACAAAACCAAAAGACAGCTGACAGAATCGGAGAAGATATTTGCAAACAACATATCAGATAAAGGGCTGGTATCCAAAAGCTATAAAGAACTTAACAATCTCAACACCCACAGAACACGTAATCCAATCAAAAAATGTACAGAGGACATGAACAGACATTTCTGCAAAGAAGACATCCAGATGGCCAACAGACATTTGAAAAAATGCTCAACATCACTTGGCTTCAGGGAAATACAAATCAAAACCTCAATGAGATACCACCTCACACCAGTCAGAATGGCTAAAATTACCAAGTCAGGAAATGACAGATGTTGGGAAGGATGTGGAGAAAGGGGAACCCTCCTACACTGTTGCTGGGAATGCAAGCTGGTGCATTCACTCTGGAATACAGCAAGGAGGTTCCTCAAAAAGTTGAAAATAGAACTACCCTACAACCCAGCAATTGCACTACTGAGTATTTACTTTAAAGATAGAAATGTAGTGATCCAAAGGGGCATGTGCACTGAAATGTTTCAAATGTTTATAGCAGCAATATCCACAATAGCCAAACTATGGAAAGAACCTAAATGTCCATCAACAGATGAATGGATGAAAAAGAGGTGATACACACACACATACACACACATACACACACACACACACACACACACACACACAATGGAATACTATGCAGCCATCAAAATAAGTGAAATCTTGCTACTTACAGCAATGTGGATGGAACTAGAGGGTATTATGCTAAGCGAGATAAGTCAATCAGAGAAAGACAATTATCATATGATATTCATGATATGATGAATTTGAGAGGCAGAGTGGGGGGTTTGGGGGGTAGGGAAGGAAAAAATGAAACAAGATGGGATTGGGAAGGAGACAAACCATAAGAGACTCTTAGTCTCACAAAACAAACTGAGGATTGCTGGGGAGAGGGCGGTATGGAGAGGTGGTTGGGTTATGGAAATTGGGGAGGGTATGTGATATTGTGAGTGCTGTGAAGTGTGTAAGCCTGACGATTCACAGACCTGTACCCCTGGGGCAAATAATACATTATATGTTAATAAAATAATTAATAAAAAAATATATATATACAACCCCTACTGTGGATAAAGCATATGCTTAGTTATACATTCTGAGTTTGTACGTACTAACATATTAAACATAATCACAAAACATTTAAAGGAAAATTTGACAGAATGGCAAGGAGAAATTAACAAATCCATAATGATTATGAGAAATTTTATTATCTATTTCCCATAATTTTTAAACTAAATGACATATCAGTGAAGATATCAAAGATTAGAATGCAATTATTTTTGTATCTGATGGCTGCCGTAACTATCATCTAGACACCTACTTCCAAAAACTCATACACATTCTTTTCTTTTATACATGAAACATTCAGATAATCGGTATCTTGGGAAAAAAGGTTCTCACTATGTTTTCAAAATTAGTATTATACAGACTATATATTCTCATGATAATGTAATAATGATGTAAGCCAATTACAAAAAGGTAAACTTTAAAACTCATACCTGAGAAATTATAAACATTAAGTCTAAAATATGGTTCAAAGAATGAAGTGTGATGGACATTTTAAATATTCAAAATTGAATAATTCATAAAATACAGCCTCTGTTAGCTTCCTGTTGCTGCTACAACAAATTGCTGAAAGCTTAGGGGCTTGAAACAGCATGGATTACTATCTTACCGCTCTGAAGGTGAGAAGTTTGAATGGATCTTAGCTAAAGTCAAGGTGCAGCAGGGCTGCAGTCCATCCTGGAAGCTCTAAGCGAGAATCTCTCTCCATGCCTTTTCTGGTTTCTGGAAGCCACCTGCATTCCTTCATTCATGACCCCCTTCACCTTCACAGAGTCTTGAGTCTTCTTCACGTTACATTACAGGATTCTGATTTCTGACTTCTATTTTACTTATAAAGATTGTCATTACAGTGAGTCTACCTAGTTAATCCAGGATAATCTTCCCAATTGAAAATCAGCTGATTAGAAGACTTAATTCAATCTGCAACCTAAGTTGCCCCTTGCTATGTAACATAATTTATTGATAGGTCATTAGCATGTAGACATCTTTGATGAGGTTGGGGTTTTGCTTATTCCACAGCTGAAGTATTATTTTGAGGGAAAAACAAAGGCAAATACTATAAAAAAGAAAGTCCAAGTTTTAAAAAGTTAAGATTTATTCACTTATTTTAGAGAGAGAGAGAGCACAGGGGAGAGGGGCAGAGAGAAAGGTAGACAAGCAGACTCCCTTCCGTATGGGGAGCCCTATGCAAGGCTTGATCCCAGGACCTGGAGATCATGACCCCAGCCAAAAACAAGGGTCAGATGCCCAACTGACTGAGCCACCCACATGCCCTGAAAGGCCAAATTTTTGAGATACATAGCAATTTTTAAGAAGAGAGTAAAAGAAAATCCGAATAAACTAAATAAAAGATGAAGGAAATATTTATGATAAGAAAAAACAATTAATGAAACAGGACACAAAGCTGCCTCTTGAAATAAATAATAAAAAGTAAAACAAAGGCTTTTGCAAATTCAGTCTAGAAAAATGGACTAATCAAACATTAAAGACGACAAACCAAATGAACAACAACAAACAACAAAAAAAAGAGTTTACAGATCAATTTCTTATATTAATATAGATGCAAAAGTATGTACAAAGCTAAATCAAGTGGTGTAGAAAGTCATAGAATATATTAAAAACTTTTGTGTCTCACAGGAAAGCAGACAATATAAAATTAAAATCTTTAATTTTAATCCACTAATAAGAATAAAAGTGTAACATAAACTGGGTGACTTAAAACAACAGAAATTTATTGTCCTATTGTTCTGGAAGCTAGAAGTCTAAAATCAAGGTAATGGCATGGCCATGCTTCTTCTGAAACCAATAGGGGAATCCTTCCTTGCTCTTCCTAAGCTTCTGATGGTTTGTCAGCAATCTTTGATATTCATTGTAGATGCATGCCTCCTATCCTTCCATCTTCACATGGCCTTCCCCTTGTGTGTCTTCATATCATCTTCCCTCTGTGAATGGTGACTATAGTTAACAATGTTGTGTTGTATATTTATAATATTTGACTTGAAGTCCATAAAACCATGTAATAACAAACCATATCATTACACAATTCTGCCTTCTAGATTTTAAAGCAGCTGCTCAATGAAATCAGTGCCTTATGTACCTAATTTCATCATGCACTAAAGAAGCCACTCATGTGTTCTATGTTGTCTATGTTTACAAAATCCATACTAACACCACATCTTACAAAGAAACATTTAGAGCTATGGGTTTCTTGTGGAAATCTTTCTCTTTGTATTTCCTTGAATAGCAATAAGAAAATCAACTCTTGTCCTTTCCCTAGGAACTGAAGAGGGAGTATACTTGCAGATGAAATAAATTATCTTTCTTCTGTTGAAATGAAACTACAATCTATGTGCTCAGTGGCATATGAAAACAGCAGATTGAACTTGGTTGCAGAGAATTTTCTGTTCCTGATAACATCTGTTGTACTTGACAGATGCTCCAGTGCCAACTTCACACCAAGTAAAGTGAGACTACAAGAAAGTAGAAACGCCCAGTGTTTAAGCTTCTTTTCTGAACAAAAACACCATTAACCCAGACTCTAGGCTCTGAACTGCATAAACTCTGTATAATGTTTGCACCTTGTGAATGCTAAGCATATGTGATTTCAATGATTAAAATATCACATTCCTCAATCTTTGCTTCCTGACAGGCAGAAGGTTTGGTTTCCTTAATCTTCCATTTGAGTTCGTAACATTTCAAAACATTTGTCTTTTTTTCCTATGACTATCAAAGAAATAGAATATTTGAAAAATGTGAAATGTTTCTTCCCAATCATAAGAACAACATCATAATGATATTAAATGGATATGCAAGGAAAATGAACAGTAAAATGATTCAAAAGGACATGCAAATAATAAACACATGTTAGGCATTATTGGAATTTGCTCGTATTCAAATGAATGCAAATTAAAACAAAAAAGAGATATACTATATAAGACATATACTTTCAAAATATGATTCTAAAAGCTAGTCTAGTGAATAGTACATTGATTCCAGAGTACTGCTGCATCAACAGTAAAGTAGTACATTTATATGCTCATTTTGGAAAATAGTTTGGCATATCAAATGTCATTAAAAAGTTTTTTTTTTTAACTCACTTTAGGAAACTGCTGGTTAACTTTGTGCTGAAAAACAAACACCAGCTAAACACTATTTTGTGTTTGTTCCTCCACAGAATTTGACTGTAGAGAAGCTGGAGAAACCAAAGGGAAATACAGATCCCAGAAGTAAAAAAAACTGAGCAATCAGTTCAGAACATTGAGCATGTTTTGAATTGTTTGTATGTAGAAAATGAGTGTAAATAAGCATACGGTAAGATATTTCATATCATATGTTGTCATGAAATGCAAATTTAAACAATGAGATACCACTAGAAAACTATTGGAATGGCTAGAATCCAGAATATTAACAGCACCATACGCTGGTGAGAACGTAGAGCAACAGAAACTCTCATTCATTGCTGGTGGGAAAGCAAAATGGTACAACCACTTTAGTTTGGCAATTCTTACAAAATTAAACATACTCTTATGACTCAGTAGTCTCATTCCCTGGTATTGACCCAAAGGAGTTGTCCATACAGACACCTGCACATAGGTGGTTTAATGGCAGCTTTATTCAAATTGCCAAAACTTGGAAGCAATCAAGATGTCCTTCAGTGGGTTAATGGAGGTACATGCGGACAATGGAATATTGTTCAGTAATAAAGGGCAATGAGTTATCAAGGCATGAAAAGAAATGAAGGACACTAAAATGCATATTACTAAGTCAAAGAAACCAATCTGGAAAGACTACTTACTGTATGATTTCAACTGTATGACATAGAGCATGAAAATACTCTGGAAGGTACTATAATGGTGGAAACATGTCATTATACATTTTCCAAACTCAGAATATACAACACCAAGAGTGAATCCTAAGATAAACTATGGACTTTGGATGATTATGATGTCAATGTAGGTTCATCAACTATAACAAATGTACCACTCTGGTGGGAGATACTGATAATGGGGGAGGCTCTGTATGTATGGGAAAGAGGATATATGAAAAATCTCTATACCTTCCTATCAATTTTGCAGTGAACCTAAAACTGCTCAAAAAATTTAAAGTCTAAATTTAGAAAAATAAATTTTATAAATATAAATAAATAAGACACAAAAGGCAACAGCAATAAAACTCCAAAACATAAGGATAACTAAAATATCTCCTGTGTTTGTAAACTAGAAAATGTCTTCATAAATAACCCATGTATTAAAAAATATTCACAATGGAAAAATGTTTTAAAAATACTTAAAAGTGACTCATAATAGAAAACAACACAAGTCAGTGTTTGTGTTTGCATCACAACTACAACAGTAAAAACTCATTATGAAATCCCAATCAAGATTTTATTTGAATATTATGAGAAACTTGATTAATTTTCTCTAAATTAATATTAAACACATAGCAAAAGGAAATACATTAAAGCATTGAGGATGGTAGTCTATAAGAGTTGGAAGAGAGAAAATACAAAGAAAAATATATACTTTCCTTATGCAATTCAACTAATTTAAGTAGATAACTTATAAGAAAAATACACATGATTTTTGTAATTATATAATTCAGAAGAAAATATATGTATACAGATTTATTTATTTATATGTATACAGGGTTTATTACAGTATTATCTATAGTGAAAATATAATATTACCCTTTTCAATGCCCAACAACAGAGAAATAGCACAGAAGATTAACAGTGTAATATTAGGTAGGCTTTAAAATAATAGGGAAGATTATGTAGATTCATCTGATAAGAATTTTTAAAGGAACAGTTGTTTTCATTAAAAATAAGTTTGTTTCAAGATGGGATTGGGAGGGAGACAAACCATAAGTGACTCTTAATCTCACAAAACAAACTGAGGGTTGATGGGGGGAGGGGGGTGGGGAGAGCGGGGGGGGGATTATGGACATTGGGGAGGGTATGTGCTATGGTGAGTGCTGTGAAGTGTGTAAACCTGGCGATTCACAGACCTGTACCCCTGGGGATAAAAATATATGTTTATAAAAAATAAAATTAAAAAAAAATTTCAAATCATCCACAATGGAATGACAATTAGGTTGACTGCCAATTTTGCTAGCTTCTTAACTGAAACAATTGAGAGAAGAAAATAGGTTATTACCTCTAAGGTGCTAGAAAGTGCTTAGAGAAAAAGGGCTGTCAATTCAGAGTTGTATATTCAACAAAATTGTCTTGTGAGAACTGGCAGGTAGGGTGAGAAGAGGGTGATTTTACAAGCATCATCTTATCAAAAAAAGAATTTCTAAAGATGTAAAAAAAAAAAAGTTTGTTTCGGGGCTCCTGGGTGGCTCAGTGGGTTAAGCCTCTGCCTTCAGCCCAGGTCATGATCTCAGGGTCCTGGGATCGAGCCCCGCATTGGGCTCTCTGCTCAGCGGGGAGCCTACTTCCCCCTGTCTCTCTGCCTGCCTCTCTGCCTACTTGTGGTCTCTCTCTCTCTGTCCAATAAAAGTAAATAAAATCTTAAAAAAAAAAAAAAGTTTGTTTCATTATATAGGGGCATGGGTGACTCAGTCAGTTAAGCATCTGACTCTTGGTTTCAGCTTAGGTCATGGGATAGAGCCCCTATTGGGCTCTGTGCTCAGTGTGCAGTCTACTTCAGATTCTTTCTCCCTCCCCCTCTGCCCCATCCCTTTCTCTCTCTCAAATAAATAAATAAATAAATAAATAAATAAATTTGTTTCATAAAATACACAATGTAATTTTTGATGTTAAAGATCCCAATTATATATAAACCAGATGAGATATACATGAATAAAAATAAATCAGAGATAATATAAAGCATTATGTTGAAGTGAGTTTAAGATAATAACATAACATATACTTTTAGTTTCTTTAAATACTGTATAATAGTGTCTCAAAAAGAAATATAGTTTGAAATCCTGGAAGTTTTCTATAAGAAATTTATGAAAGAAAACATGAGTTTCACAGTTTTATATGGAATTTTATTCAGTTATCAACCGCTCATGCTAATGGTGGAATGCCAAAATATGGTCACTGTACATGTAAAAACTTCATTTCATCCTCATTTTACCTTGTACCCATATATTGACATCAGTCTCATGACTTCTGTTTACCCTGACCATATCTATTGAATTCAATTCAATAGGAAGTTATGGAGAACTTAGTGAAGAGGGGTTGGATTAATTAGACTGGATTGCTTTCCTGATGAAACATCCAATCCACCATGTACTGAACACTTAGCATGTATCAGACCCTATACAAATATTATACATGGTATGTTCTAATTATATTATCTAAAACCAAGCACAGAAGAGCATGGCATGCACAGTGATAAGGTATGTGAAGCTGTGCAAGCCTTTTGTACAATGAGCATAGCCGTTATGTGTTGCATAAACAAAGAATTTGAGTAATGTACTGGCTAGTACTATATCACTGCATTATTGCTGTGGCCCTCAACTGGTGTGCCTAGGACACTGGTGCCAAGAACCCTCAGAGATTTGTTTGTATATTATCATTAAAGTATACAGTTTATTTTGCTGCAACTGTTCTTACCTATTACCATGGCAACCAATCAGATGGAATGTTGTTCTGGGAAGGTTATGTGACCTGGTGTAAGTATATTATGGACTTACCAGAAAGTGTGGGAGAGAACTTTTCTTCTTGAAGGAATGAAACTGCATTTGGGCAGGAATATTTCTAGAAAAACAGCAAAAACAGGTTTAACGAGCAATGAAGAAAAATTATTTTCTAGACAATGAGACATTCCTCTGTTGTAATAATGACAGTAACGTAACTTGCTGATTTGCTTAGGTGGTTTTTTTTTTTCCCTCTCCTGGGAAAAAACCACCTAACGGGGCACCTGGGTGGCTCAGTGCGATAAAGCCTCTGCCTTCGGCTCAGGTCATGATCCCAGGGTCCTGGGATCAAGCCCTGCACTGGGCTCTCTGCGTAGCAGGCAGGGAGCCTGCTTCCCCTTCTCTCTCTGCCTGCCTCTCTGCCTATTTGTGATCTCTCTCTGTCAAATAAACAAAATCTTAAAAAAACAAAAACAAAAGAAAACACCTAAGCAGATCAGCAATAGTTATTTGGTCCTGTTGAGAGTTCCATCCAAATACTAATTCTGAAAGAGAGTTGTTAGCCTAAGAAGGACAACCACTGGATTTATGAATTCCCTAAATTCATTTTCTTATCATATCAAGCTCCTTGCTAGCCAAAAAAGAAAAAAAAAACTAAAATAAAATCCAACAAAAACGACACCAATAAAATAATTTTTTCAACCTGCAAAATCTTCTACCTTTTGTAATTTACTAAGCTCTTTTCCCAGTTTCTCAATTCCTAGGAAAGTCATCTGTTGCCTTGCCTCTCAAGGTTTCACAGCAGCTTTTTTTTGTATCTAGAAATGTCCCATTACACACACACACACACACAAACACACACACACATACACTGAGCTAGACTGATAATATAGGCATTTCAAGAAGTTCTAGTTGGTAACAGCACCATTTGGAACATTTGCAAACCCAGAGGCAGCTCCAGAATTGGCATGAAATCAGAGCTTGAGGTGAGCAGCTGGATGGGAAAGTTTGGGTAGGTGAATTGCTTTGTAGTTGGTTTGAGTGGCAAACACACTAACCTTGTGGTCTATTTCAGGTGGCTAATGGGGTGTCTGATGGAGTTTGCCCAAGTAACCCACTGTCCTTACTCTTAGTTAAAATCTCTTCTGTTGTAGCAGCTGGATGTCAGATGGCCCTTTCAAGATCCGAGCTTCTAGAAAACATTGTGATTTCAGAAGAGTTAATATAATAAGTAATTAAAGGTAGCTGTTGCTTTAAATACATCTCTTAGACAGTATTTTAATGTTTTTATAGAAGTAGATTTTGGAAAAGATATTGAAACCTGGCAAATGGTACATCCTTCAGAAATAAGAAAAACAAGGAAGCCTTATCTCTGTCAGAGAGAAGACTACAGCCTCAAGTCCCCAAAACTATATGGAAACGTTATAATCATAGCCACAAGGCAACATGGTACACAGAAATATGCTGAGAAATATAGATCACACTATTGCCAAGAAGCCCTTAGGGCATCCAGAGCAGAGGCTCTGGTGATAATTTATCACCAGTATGAAATCATTAAATAATGAATATCACACCTTTTAAATTACATTGCAATTATAATTGCTATTCTAAAAGTGAATCATAAGCTGTGATTTGACCTTGAGAAACAACTGAACATTTTTGGAGAGTTTCCACATCTGTTGTACAAAGTGATTGGATTGTATTCAGAGTCAAAACAGTTTATTGAGAATCTAGAATACGCAGGTGTTTTTAACATAATGTTTTAAAATATCTATTTTAATAATGTTTATTAAGTAGTTATTAAATATGCTCATATGGAAGAATGACCACAGTTCAGCAGTAGATTGGGTTGTAGTTCTCCACTGGGGGCAGCACAAGACTGGTGACCAGTGCAAAGGTGGCATGAGATGATAATCACAGATGCTAGTGTGGACATTTGCCTCCTCCTGGTGCCATAAGGCTACCATTATAAAATAAGTGTCACACCTGAACTAATTTAAGATCTTAATAAAGTGTATAAACATGACATATTTATATTAACATTGTTTTCCCATAAAATAACAGCAACCAGTTAATGGTCTAAAAACAATCAGTTAGGGGCGCCTGGTGGCTCAGTGGGTTAAAGCCTCTGCCTTCGGCTCAGGTCATGATCCCAGGGTCCTGGGATTGAGCCCCACATCGGGCTCTTTGCTCAGCGGGGAGCCTGCTTCTCCCTCTCTCTCTCTGCCTGCCTCTCTGCCTACTTGTGATCTCTCTCTCTCTGTCAAATAAATAAATATAATCTTCAAAAATAAATAAATAAAAACAATCAGTTAATGGTAAAAATAAGGAAGTGAAAACTGATAAAATACTTAGGAATATCTTTTAATTAAATTTATATCTTCTTTAATTAAAGAAACCTGTAACATTTCACAGTCAGTTGTAAATGATGAATAGTGATTATTGAGAAGACTGGTCAAAATGCAAATTATTGTCACATCATATTGTAGATTTAACATAGTTGAAGTCAATTTACTTTTTTAAAGATTTATTTATTTGACACAGAGAGAGAGATTCACAAGCAGGGGGAGGGGCAGGCAGAAGGAGAGCAAGAAGCAGGCTCCCTGAGGAGGAGAGATGCCAACGTGGGGCTCTATCCCAGGACACTGGGATCATGACCTGAGCTGCAGGCAGACAGTTAACAAACTGGGACACCCAGGAACCCCCAAGTTAATTTTTGATGAGTTATTTACACTATAATTCTTTAATTTATTTGGAAGAATAAGCAAGTTAATATAATAAAATAGATAAGAGCTGGGATTGACTCCAAGTTGCTAAAGTTTTAATAATTCTATAAAATACACTTAAATCTGGATAGAAAAATAGAACGAAATTGTGTCTTAGGACGAGACACATTTTATATAAAAAATAAATTTTATGATAAAATTATACAACAGTATAGGCTGTTGGACAAGGGACAGAATAGTCAATAAAACCTGTTACAAAATTACTTGGTGCACTAGAATTTTTACAGTTTGTAAGCATCAAAAACTAAATTCAAACTCATATAAAGAAAAATAAGAATTACTGGTTTATATAATAGAAGGTACAGGGTGCACTGTAAGCATGTCTGAATCCAGGAGTTTAAGTTAAGCCATCAAGACACTGTCCCTTTCTATTTTATTGGTTCTCCTTTTCTTTGTGATGCCTTTATTCTCAGTTCGGTCGCCCAACCACATATGAGCACAAATATGACTACTGGCAGCTTCAAGCCCACCTCTGACCAGTAGAGAAACCCCAGAAGTGGAAGGTAACTTATTCTCCATAGGATTGCACAGAAATATCTGGTTGACTTTCACTGGACTGGTCCACATGCTAGGTTGCAATGCCTACGTCACTCACCTCACTTCATCTCATCACACAGGCATTTTATCATCTTACAGCATCAAAAGAAGAAGGCTGAGTACAATACAATAAGCTATTTTGTGCACACAAAAGAATTGCATTCATATAACTTTTATTATAGTATATTGTTATGATACTTCTATTTTATTATTAGTTATTATTGTTGATCTCTGGCTGTACTAAATTTATAAGTTAAACTTCATCATAGGTTATGATAAACATTTCCTATACTTTTGTATGTATAGGGAAAAAACATAGTTTTATATAAAGTTTGGTACTATCTGTGGTTTCGGGCATCTCCTGAGGTCTTGAAACATATTCCTTGTGGATAAGGGGGTATAGCTATATTTAAACTATATTTAAAACTAGTGAAAAACATTCCAACATTCTAGGGGAGGAGACTAATATAAAGAAAATAAATGCGTAAAGTAAATAACACACTGGATACTGATAAATGCCAGGGATAATAATAAAGGAGGAGATGGGGCACTGAGAAAGTGAAATTTGAATGAAAGTCTAAACTAATTGAAGGGACAAAACATAATCACAGTGGGAGAAAGAACATTTCAGGCAGAATTGCAAGTGAATTGCTTATATGCCTGACACATTTGAAGATCGTAAACATAAAAAGTTTGTAATAATGAAAAAAATGAGAAACTAGTTTTTAAAATGTAGTGAAAAGAATAGGGCATATAGTTGTGCACAGTGGGTTCTCAGTCATGTACCAATATGTATAGGAAAAGCCCAGCTGGAAAAACATAAAATGGTTAAAAGTAGGATTAAGGGTGATTTTTGTTCAATTTTCACTTTTCTGTGACTTTATTTTTTTCTAACAGCCATAAGTTCCTCTCACGCTAGAATTTGCATTTTTAAAACTCATTGGACTAGAATGGATTGAGCAGCTGGAAGAACTGTACAATTATAAAATGTGGAAAATAAACCACACATCTGATATTAAATACCAAAATTTCCACCTAAAACCATGCCAAGTTCTTAGTCTTGTACAACAAGCGATGAAAAGAGCCCTATCAATAAAATATATTTTATTCTCTTCCCAGAAGAATTGCTCAGCCAACAAATACCCAGACAAGAAACTTACTGTCTCACAGTGAGAACATCAGCCTTACGCTTAATTTAATTTATGACTTCATAGCAACTCACCTAATTTGAGATAATGTCTTCACATTCCTTATTAGTTTAGTGAAGTATCTAAAAAGGCACAGTTGAAGCCTTAGCAGATGGCAAGCTTCAGTCCCTGAAATGGTATTCCAGTTCTTTCTTTGCTGGGAGTTGACAGATGGGTCTCATCAGATGGGTATCATCACATACCTCCAGGGCAGAGAATAAGTGCACAGAGATTTCAAGGGGACAAATGTGTTTAAAGAGCACATGCTGGTTCTGCCAGATAAATCAATAAGGGACAACTGATAGTTGGAACTATCAAGTCATGTTGGGTCTGGAAATTGCTCTTAACCTTTGCCTTCATTTGCAGACTGCCAACTCTGGAAAGAAACATCCAAAATCTAAGTGGATCAGATGGGATGCTGCACAATGGCATTCTGATTAGGCTGCTATTTTTTATGAATGGCCTATCAGGGTTGTTAGATTTTAAGCTGAATTGCCATCTCTTCACATTGTATCTCCAGCACATTACCTAGAACATAGTAGGTGAAACACTTGTGGTGAGACTTGTTCTTTCATATGTTGGATGCCTTCCAGCCCACAGAGATAGCTATACATGCTGAGAACTCTAAAAGGTCAGCAGCACATTTAACAGAAGCTTAACCTTCAGTTTTATGTAGAACTAGGATTAGACCGAGATAATGTCTTTGCCCTCAGTCGTGCAAATTTGTTAACTCATGGAATTACATCATCATCACAGGTTCTTGTGATTCAGCTAAGTGTCCACTTGCATATATGTAGTAGACATTTTCTCCTAGTTCTGTTTATTCCTTATTATAATTGGTGATGTTTTAATTATTTTTGCTCATTTTATATATCAGGGTAACATCAGTTGCCATAACCAACAGTGATTAGTATTTTTTAAAGGTTTTTTTTTTTTTACATAAGATTTTATTTTTATTTATTTGACAGAGAGAAAGACAGTGAGAGAAGGAACACAAGCAGCAGGTTGTGGGAGAGGAAGAAGCAGGCTTCCCGCTGAGCAGAGAGCTGGATGTGGGGCTCGATTCCAGGACCCTGAGATCATGACCTGAATTGAAGGCAGATGCTTAATGACTGAGCTACCCAAGAGCCCCTTCTTTGCCATATTTAACCATTTTTAGCTTAAAGTCTATTTTGTCTCATATAAATGTAACTTATCTTCCATCCTTTTGATTGCCATTCACTTGAAATGTCTTTTCCCATTCTTTCACTCTCAGTCCATGTGTTCTTTAAGCTAATGTGAGCATCTTGTCCACAGCATCACTGCTGTTCAATAGTACTGGAGTCCTAGACAGAGCAATCAGGCAAGAAAAAGAAATAAAGGCATCCAAATTGGAAAGGAAAAAGCAAAACTCTCTCTGCTTGCAAATGACATGATTTTACATATAGAAAATCCTGAAGACTTCCTCAAATACTGTCAGAACTAATAAATTCAGTAAAATTATAAGATACAAAATCAATATGCAAAAATCAGTTGTTTTTCTATACACTGACAATGAATTATCTAAAAAGGTAATAGAAGATAATTCCATTTACAATACCATTGAAAAAATAAAATACTTAAGAATAAAGTAAATCAAGGAAGTATAAAATCTGCACACTGAAAACTGTAAGACACAAACAAATGGAAAGATATCTGATGTTCATGGTTTGGAAGAATTAGTATTGTTAAAATATCTATACTATTCAAAGCCATCTATATATTTTTTGCAATCCCAGTCAAATTCCAATGGTGGTTTTTTTACATAAATAGAAAAAAAATCATAAAATTTATATAGAACCTAAAAAAAGACTGTATAGCTAAAGCATCTTGAGGAAAAAAAAAGCTGGAGTATCACACTTTCCGATTTCAAACTATATTAAAAGCCGTGTGTGTGTGTGTGTATGTGTGTGTGTGTGTGTGTGTATACATATATATGTATGTGTGTATATACAGCACTGTAGCTATATATAATATATATATGTAGTACTGACCTACAGACACATAAAATAGTGGAAAGGAATCTAGCACCCAGAAATAAACTCATGCATATGTACTGAACTAATATTTAACATGAGAGCCAAGAATATTCAAAAGAGAAAAGAGTTTCTATTCAATACATGGTGTTGTGAAAACTGGATATTTGCATGTAAAAGAATAAGACTGTACCTCCCATTTTACACCACTCACAAAAGTTGATTTGAAATGATTGAAGACTTACATGTAAATCTTAGATAAAACTCCTAGAAAAAACAGAGAGAAAAAGTACCTTGGCATGGATCTTGGTGATGATTTTATGGGTACGATATCAAATCAAAAGCAACAAAAACAAAAATCAGCAAGCAGCAATCAGATGCTATTAAACTAAAAAGCTTCTATACAACAAAAGAAATAGTCAATAAAATGACAAAATCTATGCGATGGGAGAGCCTATTTGCAAACTACATATATGACAAGGAGTTTATATCCAAAGTATATAAGTAACTCATATAACTCAATAGCAAAATAATAACAACAACAACAATTATAATAATGATAATGAATAACAATCAGGCAAAAAACTGAAAATACATTTTTCCAATGTATTTTTCAGGTACATGAAAAGTTACTCAATGTCACTAATCATCATGAAAACGCAAATCAAAACTACAATGTGGTTTTTATCAAAGTGGTTTTTATCAAAAAGAGATAACAAAAGCTAGAGAGGATATGGAATAAAAAGAATCCTTGTACCCTGTTGGTGGTAATGTAAATTGGTACAGCCATTATGGAAAACAATACAGAGATTACTTAAAAATTAAAAGTAGAACTACAATATGATCCAGAAATTCTACTTCTATGTTATATATCCAAAGGAATAAAATCATTGTACCCAAGACATGGAAGCAATCTTTAATGTCTATCCTGGATGAAAAGATAAAGAAAATTTGATATATAAGCAATGGAATATTATTCAACCATAAAAAAAGAAGAAACCTTTGCTATTTGCAACAATATCTATGCCATCATAGTTGAAGAGTTTCACACCACTGATTCAGAAATGGACAGATCCAGCAGGCAGAAAATCAGTAAGAACATAGTTGATCTCAACAGCACCATCAATTAACTGGATATAATTGACATCTAAAGACTTATCCAACACCAGGAATAGGGACTCTGGATGATTATGATGTGCCAATGCAGGTTTATCAGTTATAACAAATAGACTGCTCACGTGGGGGATGTTGATAATGGGGGAGACTATGCATGTGTGGGACAAGGAAGGATAGGAAAAATCTCTGTAGCTTCCTCTCAACTTTGCTATGAAACTAAAACTGCTCTAAAAAATGTCTTTCAAGTAAAAGAATTTCTAATACAAGGATGCTCATTACCAAGTTATTTGTAAAGAAATTGTAAAACAGCCTAAAAGTCCCCAGTGAGAGATTGTTTAAATAAATTGAACATCAAGCAGGTACCATATGGAACACAATGCTTTGGGATCAGACAACCATAGTACAAATATTGAATGTTTACTATACAGCCTTGCACAACTTACTTTCATTCTCTAAATTTCAGTAACAATAGGAGACTTACCTTGTAGATTGATGTGTGGAAAGTGCTATTAAAATATACCTAGTACAATGCCAACCAGCTGAAACTTTCTTAAGAAATATTAGCTAATTATGAATATGTTGCAAAAATTCAAAATTTATTTGGTATTTTGAGCAAATGTTCATGGTCATAATAAATGAATCATCTAATTCCAAGAGAATTGCTCCTCATTTATATTTTAAAAATATGACCTCTTCCTCTGTTTCCCCCTCTCTCTCTCTCTTCCTCTTTTTTGTATTCACCAAAATTTTAGGAGTGTATATATTTTGATTGTGGAATTATGAATGACATTTGTCTTCTGTGTGAGTTTTCTGCAATGAGGATATATTGCTTTTATGAAAAAAGGAGAGAAGATAATATATCAAGAGTGCCTATGATGAAGTCTGCTCTATCTAGTTCAAGTTTAGGAAATAATACATTACCAGGCGGTGCAATTGCAAAAGGCCAGGGTCCACTCAGGGACTGGAAGTTCCCAGATGCAGAGAATGAAGCAGAGAGCCTGTTAGCACAAAGAGAACAATTCTGAAAGAAGTCTTGCATTTTGGAGGACACAGTATAACACTTAATGGTAGGGAAGAGTTAAAACCATTGAACTCCCTGCCTCTCAGTCTTCACAGAGATTCACAGGTCAGCATATTATAGACTTGCTGCTCTTCTTTCAGACATTTCTGTCAGTCGCGTCAGACCTGGACTGCTTTCCATTCAGCGGTGATACTTCTAACTTATTCCACTTCTCTACACCTTCCATAACTCATCTGTGAAATGGAGATAATGAATGTATCATCACATAAGTTGGTTTTGAGTATACTGCCTGCTATATAGTAAACAATAAGTATCATTAATATTAACATTCATCTCTTTTTTATTATAAGGAGGAAATATTTATTTGCTCCACTTATCCTCGGAATAAGACAAAGGGAAACATGAGATTAAATTTCCTCAGTAAATATGACACTAACTAGGGAACTGGATATCATTTGTTTGTTTAAGAAATAAACAATTGCAACCTGGCAATTACTCTCAAAAAAAAAAAAAAAAGAAGAAGAAAGAAAGAAAGAAAGAAAAAGAAAAGAAAAATCTATCCTATTTGGTAAGGCAGAATTGACTTTCTGGACAAAATGAGTAATGACTTGGAGTGCTGCTGTCGTACCTTAAACTTACATTTAATTGGTGGAGTTTGACAGGTGTTCTAGAGTTCACTTAAATGTTAAGCCCTAATCTTCACATTCATTTATTCAGTAAGTACTATTATATATCTGATACTTTTCTAGATACAAGGAACACAAAAATGAGTAACACAGGAGGATCTCTTTGAGAAGAAACACTTGTCTGGTTGAGGCAAAATGTATAGACAAATTATTTAATGCAATGGTACATAGAATACTTGAATAATGCCCAAGATACAGAAATAGCAGAACGATTGATAGATCATCTGGAACTGATAGAATTTAAGGATAATTTCTTAGAAAAGATGACACCTGAGATAAATTTTAAAGAATGAACAGATGTTTGCAGGGTGACTGGAGATAGGAGGGAGAACATTTCAGGATATAATGATATAAAAAGTGTCATGAGAGTATGAAATTAAATGAAGCATTTGGAAAATCAGCAAACTTTGGGAATAACTAGAGTGTCAGAGTAGGGGGTGTTGGAAGATGTGATGAGAGACTGGCAAGCCCTGATGAATTCAAATCCTGAATTCCGTGCTGAAGTTTTAAAATTCACCACAATAGTAAAGTGCAGTTATTGACATTTTAAAGTTTGGGGCAATATGGTCACATCTGCATTTTAAATAAATACTTTCTCAAGTATGGAGGATGTTTCAAGTTCACTTTAGGTAAATGTATCATTTAGATTATCTGCATATAAGTGACTGGCATCGCTACTTAAAGGATGTGTGACTTTGGTCAGTTTAATCTCTCTGTTCTGGTTTCCTTTGTTATAAAATGAAGAAGGTGGGGCACCTGGTGGCTCAGTGGGTTAAAGCCTCTGCCTTCAGCTCAGGTCATGATCTCAGGGTCCTGGGATCAAGCCCCACATCGGGCTCTCTGCTCAGCAGAGAGCCTGCTTCCTCCTCTCTCTCTCTCTCTGTCTGCCTCCCTGCCTACTTGTGATCTCTGTCTGTCAAATAAATAAATAAAATCTTTTAAAAAAATGAAGAAGGTATTAGATCCCATCTCAGAAAGTAAGAATAAAAGTGAAATGGGTTAGTCTGTCCACTAAGAAGATCTAACAATTGTAAATATTTATGCCCCCAATATGGGAGCAGTCGACTACATAACACAACTGTAAATCAAGATAAGGAGTCATATTGATATGAATACATTAATATTAGGGGATCTTAACACGCCACTCTCAATAATAGACAGATCATCCAAGCAGAAAATCAACAAAGAAACAAGAGCATTGAATGACACATTGGACTAGATGGGCCTCATAGATATATACAGAACATTTAACCATACAACAGAATAGTCATTCTTCTCAAGTGCACGTGGAACTTTCTCCAGAATAGACCACATACTGGGTCACAAATCAGGACTCAACAGATACCAAAAGACTGAGATTATTCCCTGCATATTCTGAGACCACAATGCTTTGAAACTGGAACTCAACCACAAGAAAGAGTTTGGAAGGAATTCAAACACCTGGAAGCTAAAGACCACCTTGCTTAAGAATGGATCAACCAGGAATCAAAGAAGAACTTAAACAATTCATGGACACCAATGAGAATGAAGACACATTGGTCCAAAACCTATGGGATACGGCAAAGGCAGTCCTAAGGGGGGAAATACATAACCATCCAAGCCTCCCTCAAAAAAATTGAAAAATCCAGAATACATCAGCTCTCTTTACACCTTAAAGAACTGGAGAATCAACAACAAATTAAGCCAACCCCATGCACAGAAGGGAAATAATAAAAATTAGAGCAGAGATCAATAAGATAGAAACTAGAGGTACAGTAAAACACATCAACAAAACTAGAAGCTGGTTTTTTGAAAGAATCAATAAGATTGATAAACCACTGGCCAAACTAATCCAAAAGAAAAGAGAGAAGACCCAAATTAATAAAATTATGACTGAAAGGGAGAGATCACAACTAACACCAAGGAAATAGAAACAATCATCAGAAATTATTATCAACAGTTATATGCCAATAAGTTAAGCAACTTAGATGAAATGGATGCATTCCTGGAAACCTATGAACTTCCAAAACTGAATCAGGAAGAAATTGACAATCTGAATAGACCAATACCTAGTAACAAGATTGAAGCAGAGATCAAAAACTTCCCAAAAAACAAGAGCCCAGGACCTGACGGATTCCCTGGGGAATTCTACCAAACATTCAAAGAAAAAATAATACCTATTCTCCTGAAGATGTTTCAAAAAATAGAAGCAGCAGGAAAACTTCCAAACTCTTTTAATGAAGCCAACATTACCCTGAGCCCCAAACCAGGCAAAGACCCCACCAAAAAGGAGAATTTTAGACCAATATCCTGATGAGTATGGTTGCTAAGATTCTCAACAAGATCTTAGCTAACAGGATCCAACAGTACATTAAAAAGATTATCCACCATGACCAGGTGGGATTTATCCGTGGGATGCAGGGGTGGTTCAACATTCACAAATGAACCAATGTGATAGAACAAATCAATAAGAGAAGAGAGAAGAACCACACAGTCCTCTCAATTGATGGAGAAAAAGCATTTGACAAGATACAGCATCTGTTCCTGATTAAAACGATTCAAAGTACAGGGATAGAGGGAACATTCCTCAACTTCATAAAAGCATCTATGAAAAATGCGCAGCGAATATCATCCTCAATGGGGAAAAGCTGACAGCCTTCCCTTTGAGATCAGGAACACAACAAGGATGCCCACTCTCACCACTCTTGTTCAACATAGTACTAGAAGTCCTAGCAATGACAACAAAAAGAAATAAAAGGTATTCAAATTGGCAAAGAAGAAGTCAAAGTCTCTCTCCTCACAGATGACATCATACATTATATGGAAAACCCAAAA
This sequence comes from Enhydra lutris kenyoni, assembly GCF_002288905.1. NCBI lineage: Eukaryota > Metazoa > Chordata > Mammalia > Carnivora > Mustelidae > Enhydra > Enhydra lutris. Next base: position 15,003,077 of record NW_019154092.1, read on the forward strand.
GACTCCACCCCCAAACTACTAGAACTCATAAAGCAATTCAGTAATGTGTCAGGATACAAAATCAATGTACAGAAATCAGTTGCTTTCTCATACACTAACAATGAAAATACAGAAAGGGAAATTAGAGAATCGATTCCATTTACTATAGCACCAAGAACCATAAGGAACTACAGAACTCGAGGAACTACAGAACACTCATGAAAGAAACTGAAGAAGACACAAAAAGATGGAAGACCATTCCATGTTCATGAATCAGAAAAATAAGCATTGTTAAAACGTCTATATGGCCTAGAGCCATCTATATTTTCAATGCCATCCCAATCAAAATTCCACCGGCATTTTTCAAAGAGCTGGAACAAGCAATCCTAAAATTTGTATGGAACCAGAAGAGACCCCGAATTGCTAAGGAAATGTTGAAAAAGAAAAACAAAACTGGGGGCATCACGTTACCTGATTTCAAGCTTTACTACAAAGCTGTGATCACCAAGACAGCATGGTACTGGCACCAAAACAGACACATAGACCAGTGGAACAGAGTAGAACCCAGATATGGACCCTCAACTATATGGTCAATTAATCTTTGACAAAGCAGGAAAAAATATATAGTGGAAAAAAGACAGTCTCTTCAATAAATGGTGCTGGGAAAATTGGACAGGTATGTGTAGAAGAATGAAACTCAACCATTCTCTTACACCATACACAATGATAAACTCAAAATGGATAAAAGACCTCAATGTGAGGCAGAAATCTATCAAAATCCTAGAGGAGAACATAGGCAGTAACCTCTTCAACATTGGCCCAGCAACTTCTTTCAAGATATGTCTCCAAAGGCAAAGGAAACGAAAGTGAAAATGAACTTTGGGACTTCATCAAGATCAAAAGCTTCTGCACAGCAAAGGAAACAGGCAACAAAACAAAGAGGCAACCCATGAAATGGGAGAAGATATTTGCAAATGACACTGCAGACAAAGAGCTGATATCCAAGATCTATAAAGAACTCCTCAAACTCAACACACACAAAACAAATAATCACACCAAAAAATGGGCAGAAGACATGAACAGACACTTCTCCAAAGAAGACATACAAATGGCTAATAGACACATGAAAAAATGTTCATCATCATTAGCTATCAGGGAGATTTAAATCAAAACCACACTCAGATACCACCTTAGACCACTTAGAATGGCAAAAATTAACAAGACATTAAACAACAAGTGTTGGAGAGGTTGTGGAGAAAGGGGAAACTCCCTTACACTGTTGGTGGGAATGCAATTTGGTGCAGCCACTTTGGAAGACAGTGTGGATATTCCTTAAGAAATTAAAAATAGAGCTTCCCTATGACCCTGCAATTGCACTATTGGGTATTTACCCCAAAGATACAGATGTAGTGAAACGAAAGGCCACCTGTATCCCAATGTTCATAGCAGCAATGGCCATAGTCGCCAAACTGTGGAAAGAACCAAGATACCCTTCAATGGACGAATGGATAAAGAAGATATGGTCCCTATATACAATGGAGTATTATGCCTCCATCAGAAAGGATGAATACCCAACTTTTGTACCAACATGGACGGGACTGGAAGAGATTATGCTAAGTGAAATAAGTCAAACAGAGAGAGCCAATTATCATATAGTTTTGCTTACTTGTGTAGCATAAGGAATAACACAGAGGACATGGGAAATGAAGAGGAGAAGGGAGTTGGGGCAAATTGGAAGGGGAGACAAACCATGAGAGACTGTGGACTCTGAGAAACAAACTGAGGGTTTTGGAGGGGAGGGAGGTGGGGGGCAGGGTGATTACCCTATTGAAAATAGGTGGTGGGTATTATGGAGGGCATATATTGCATGGAGCACTGGGTGTGGTGCATAAACAAACAATTCTGGAACACTGAAAAGAAATTTAAAAAAATTTTTTAAAAGCAAAATGGGTTACTATGTGTAAAGTGCTTAGAGTAGTACCTGGCATGTAGTAGAGACTCTATAAATGGCAACTAACTAAATAATTAAGTTAAAGTAAATTTTTTTCTTTAAATATCCACAGTTTGGTGGGGGGGAAGCAAACACCACAATGAAGATAAGAATAAAGGAATAATTATTGGAGTAACCATCTTCCTATATAGTCATGAAATATAGTCATGAAAATTCTAGAGTGAATAGTATTACACATTCCACGGTTTTATTTCCTCACCAACTGTGTAAACTTTGCATTTGGCAAGGAGGTATGAAAAAGTTCTGAAAACTCTTCTGTAGAAACATAGACAATTTTTTAATCAGAGTTTGACATTCACACTCATTCATTTGCATGCCAGAGTGCAGTTTCACCTTTATATAAACACCAATTATTGTTTGCTCAACAGCTGGGGAACCATCAGGTAGAAGAACAAAGGGCACATTTTAGGCTCAGAGAAACATGAAAAGGGTAAATGAACTTTGTATGAATCTTTCAACTCTCATGATACTTTCTCTGGCCTCTTCCCCAGGATGCTTTTATACAAAAAGAAGAAAAAACAAAACCAAACAAGCTCTCATACCTACCTCATCTATTGGAATCAAAGGACTGAAAAGAAAGGAAATTTGTTTTTAGTGTGGTGAGTGATGCAGCTGTGGATTAAAATTTTAAAAGCTACACAATGTCAGGAAATTCTTAATGGATAAACTAGTTTTTATGGACGTCAATAATACTATGCTTATTTACCATACTATATCCTATGCATATAGAAAAACAAGAAATTGACAATACATTCAATATAAAAATGAACATAATTAAATTTTACCATGTTAAAATTAATTCTAATGTTTCATAACAATTTGGTTAAAAAGAATATATAATTAAGTACTTAGAAAATATGTGGGAAAGTACACAATGATTACCATATTTAAACAGTTGTAGACATCTGCAGGTATTTAAATATTCAATTAAATCAGGATGTGTAAAATGTTAATAGTTTTTATACGGTGCCATATTCCTACTTTTCTTTATTTCACAAAGGAAACTATTGCAATTTGCATTTTAAGAGCTAGAATTATACTTTAAAAAATGAAAATGCAATGCGAAGAATTGTTCGGGGAGAATCTATTTTAAAATCCAAAGATTTAAGCATTCTAGTTATTACAGAAATTGATTTAAATTTCAGTGAACAAAGAGATGTCCAAAATTATGAAGAAAAATATGAAGAGAAAAAGCTCTAGTAATTGTGTCTCTAACAATAATGCAAATTCTGGAAAGAAGAATATCATGCTGTGAAACTATGTGAGGATATCAAATTCTGTTTCCGAGCATTTCAAGAGTCTGTAATTCCATATAGTTATTAAAATGTGAGCAGGCAGCAACTTTGATTTTCTTTGTAGGTTATTCTAGTTTCAATTGCTGTGTAACAAATTATCCTGAATTTAACATCTTTAAGACTGTGATTTATTATGCTTATGGATTTTGGGGGGTCAGGAATTCAGCAAAACACAAAAAGGAATGGCTTTCCTTTGCTGCATATTATCTGCAGGCTGGGCTGCAAAGACTGGGTGGCTGGAGGTAACTGATGATTTCAGCTTCTCTGGCACACAATCTCCAACTTGCAGTAAGCATTTGGACAAAACACTATATGTAAATGTAACTTTCTTATCTGTAAAACAAAGGAACTAATAGTGTTTTTTTCACAGCTGTATATGACATATAAACGATGGATATGCATGTGTACACAGGTACACACATATGTTATCTCTATCTTTACATCAACTCACATTTCCTATCATAAACTGAATTGATCAACTTAACTTATTTGGCAGGAAAATTCCACTTGCTTATTAATGTGAATTCATCTACCTACCAAAACACTTAACAGTGTGTGACAGTGTTTCCAATGTTAATAAATACTGAGAAGAAGTAAGATATTTATGTGCATATGTATATATGTATTTTAACATAACACTCACTGAATTACTTTTGACATTCCCCATGATTGCCATGTGCCAGGGATGGCAGGATTTAGTGAGTCAGGAGATGTCAGGTTAGTCTTTGGTTAGAATACTGTGGGCAATTCATAGTCTTTCAACTTCCTATTTTCATCAAATAAGTCAGTTGAGGTAAGAACAGTAATACAAGCAATGAGATAATTTCATTTTTAACTCCAAAATGAGCAGTACACGATAATGATAAAAAGTATTGACTCTGGAGCAGAATGCTCGCATTTGAAAGTTGACTCCAAAAATTAATGTCTGCAAGACTTTGGACAGGTTAGTTAACTTGTCTGCACTGTAATCTGCACATTTGTAATATGGGGATAATAATAGTACCTATATCATAAATGTGGGATTTAAATGAGTTAGTATGGGTAAAGTCTTAGTATAATACAAGATATATGGTTCAGACTCAAGTAAATATTAGATGTTATTATTAACATTATTATTACAATATAATTTAGGCAGGTGGAAGAAAATTTCACAAGGTAAATTTTATTTCACAGATAGATTACCCTATTGAAAATAAAAGGCGTATGACCATAATCGTAATCCTTCTTTGCACTTTATTTCTCTATATTGTTGAAACACCCTTACGATGCTTTCATGGATTTGATTGCTCCATCCATTCAGATTGATGGTGTTGTTCTGACATAGGGTAGAGGGAGGTGGTGTTCTCCAGATACTTCTCTTTTCTATGTTTTAAGGTCTTTTGCCTTAAATCTTATAAAAAATTTGTTGATTACATGCAATATTTTGAACATGGTGGTAGACCTGGAAGATACTATACTAATAACACAATCTAGTCCTTCAATGTATTCTCAGTTTTGTGGGAGAGAAAGGCATGTAAAAAGATAACTTTCCATGATTCAAGAATGAGCATAATGCTCTGGAACTTTTTTTCGGGGGGTGGGTGGGGCACGTCTTTGGCTGAGCATTTCTATTTCCTGACCCTACATCCAGTCCTCATTATTCGTGATATCCACTCTCCAGCCTGTCTGAGCAAACCTTATCCTTTTTTTTTTTTTTTTTTAATACTTGGCTCATTTGTCACCTTGCTTTGTGGAACTTCTCTGACAACTCCAAGCAGACTTAAAGTTTTCTGTATCCCTAAGACAGAACTCTTTATATGAGAGTGGTGATGAATTCCCAAGTATTTGTAATCACAATTTTAAGAAAGATATAATTTAGAAAACATACTGAAACATTTTATCATAATGTCTTCTTTGCTTCTGACACTCAAAATAAATCTTAAGGAGTCTGAAAAGGTATGGTGAGAATTTGTAATGCATGATTTTGGGGTCGTATTTCAATTTCTCTCCACTGACAAAGAAGGATTTGGAAATATTATTTACAGAGCTTTCAGTTTTTGCCAACTGGTTTTAAGATAATAAAATATTATCACACATACATTGGTTACTCATATTTTAAAATCCCAAAACAAGGGGTGACTGGGTGGCTCATTTGGTTTAGCCTCTGACTCCTGATTTTGGCTCAGGTCATGATCTCAGCATTTACTTTTTTAATTGTGTTATGCTAGTAAACCATAAAATACATAAAAACCATAAAACACATCATAAGTTTTTGATGCAGTGTCTTAAGACAGAGTCCTGCCTGGGGCTTCACGCTCACAGAGATTCTTTCTCTCCCTCTACCCCTCCTCCCCTCCTTGCACACACACGGTGTCTCTCTCAAATCAATAAATCTTTAAAAAAATAAAAACATAAAATCTCAAAACCAAGTGTAGGTTTTTTATTGCTTCCATTTCAGAATATTGTTTGTGATTGAACCCTTTTCAAGAGTAATTCCTATAGCGCTGTGTTTAGAAATATATGCCTATGTCTTTGCCTAACAAATATGTTTGAGTTCTAAATATATTGTTGCTCTTCCAAGGAATTTAAATACCACATTAGAAAATCAATTCATAAACTTGTATCAGAACACATAGATCTATTCATAGAATATGTTCGTAGTAAAGGCAGTAATCATGGGGTGCGTGTATTGAAACATTTTAGATATATATGGCTTGATTACTATCATCTTGCTTCACATAAAAGCATACATATTTCATGATAATTTATTCTAACTTGCTTCTTTCAAACGTCAGCACACAGTCTCAGTCACTTCCTTAATCTTGTAAGTTTTACATGACTCACATGTCCACAGAGACAGTTTTAAATATCTGAGTGCATCTCCTGATATGCGCTTCCCATCATACTAGAAATTGAAATACATATGAACAAAAGAATCCTTATGTAGAGTGTCTGCTTTAATAGCTGTTATAAAATGAAGTGGTGTGTGTTGTCAGTGGGTCCTTAGTCTGTGCTTGGAGCAGCAAAAGTTCTGGAGCCTGATGGTGGCGCTAGAGCACGGCAGTGCGAATGCATTGAACAGTACTGAATTGCTCACTTAAAAATGGTTAATATGCTGTCTTGGTGATCACAGCTTTGTAGTAAAGCTTGAAATCAGGTACCGTGATGCCCCCAGTTTTATTTTTGTTTTTCAACATTTCCTTAGCTATTCGGGGGTCTCTTCTGATTCCATACAAATTTTTGGATTATTTTGCTCCAGCTCTTTGAAAAATACCGGTGGAATTTTGATCGGAATGGCATTAAAAGTATGTATTGCTCTAGGCAGTATAGACATTTTAACAATGTTTATTCTTCCAATCCAAGAGCATGGAATGGTCTTCCATCTTTTTGTGTCTTCTTCAATTTCTTTCATGAGTGTTCTGTAGTTCCTTGAGTACAGTTCCTTTACCTCTTTGGTTAGGTTTATTCCCAGGTATCTTATGGTTCTTGGTGCTATAGTAAGTGGAAACGATTCTCTAATTTCCCTTTCTGTATTTTCATTGTTAGTGTATAAGAAAGCCACTGATTTCTGTACATCGACTTTGTATCCTGCCACATTGCTGAATTGCTGTATAAGTTCTAGTAGTTTGGGGGTGGAGTCTTTTGGGTTTTCCATATAAAGAATCATGTCATCTGCGAAGAGAGAGAGTTTGACTTCTTCATTGCCAATTTGGATACCATTTATTTCTCTTTGTTGTCTGATTGCTGTTGCTAGGGCTTCTAATACTATGTTGAACAAGACTGGTGAGAGTGGGCATCCTTGTCGTGTTCCTGATCTCAACGGGAAGGCTGATTTCAAGCTTTACTACAAAGCTGTGATCACCAAGACAGCATGGTACTGGCATAAAAACAGACACATAGACCAGTGGAACAGAGTAGAGAGCCCAGATATGGACCCTCAACTCTATGGGCAAATAATCTTTGACAAAACAGGAAAAAATATACAGTGAAAAAAAGACAGTCTCTTCAATAAATGGTGCTGGGAAAACTGGACAGCTATATGTAGAAGAATGAAACTCGACCATTCTCTTACACCGTACACAAAGATAAACTCAAAATGGATAAAAGACCTCAACGTGAGACAGGAATCCATCAGAATCCTAGAGGAGAACATAGGCAGTAACCTCTTCGATATCAGCCACAGCAACTTCTTTCAAGATATGTCTCCAAAGGCAAAGGAAACAAAAGCAAAGATTAACTTTTGGGACCTCAAGATCAAACGCTTCTGCACAACAAAGGAAACAGTCAACAAAACAAAGAGGCAACCCATGAAATGGGAGAAGATATTTGCAAATGACAGTACAGACAAAAGGTTGATATCCAGGATCTATAAAGAACTCCTCAAACTCAACACACACAAAACAGACAATCATATAAAAAAATGGGCAGAAGATATGAACAGACCCTTCTCCAATGAAGACATACAAATGGCTATCAGACACATGAAAAAATGTTCATCATCACTAGCCATCAGGGAGAGTCAAATTAAAACCACATTGAGATACCACCCTACACCAGTTAGAATGGCCAAAATTTGCAAGACAGGAAACATCATGTGTTGGAGAGGATGTGGAGAAAGGGGAACCCTCTTACACTGTTGGTGGGAATGCAAGTTGGTGCAGCCACTTTGGAAAACAGTGTGGAGATTCCTCAAGAAATTAAAAATAGAGATCCCCTATGACCCTGCAATTGCACTACTGGATATTTACCCCAAAGATACAGATGTAGTGAAAAGAAGGGCCATCTGTACCCCAATGTTTATAGCAGCAATGGCCACGGTCGCCAAACTGTGGAAAGAACCAAGATGCCCTTCAACGGACGAATGGATAAGGAAGATGTGGTCCATATACACTATGGAGTATTATGCCTCCATCAGAAAGGATGAATACCCAACTTTTGTAGCAACATGGACGGGACTGGAAGAGATTGTGCTGAGTGAAATAAGTCAAGCAGAGAGAATCAATTATCATATGGTTTCATTTATTTGTGGAGCATAACAAATAGCATGGAGGACAAGGGGAGATGGAGAGGAGAAGGGAGTTGAGGGAAAGTGGAAGGGGAGGTGAACCATGAGAGACTATGGACTCTGAAAAACAATCTGAGGGTTTTGAAGGGGCGGGGAGTGGGAGGTTGGGGGAACCAGGTGGTGGGTATTGGAGAGGGCACGGATTGCATGGAGCACTGGGTGTGGTGCAAAAACAGTGATACTGTTACGCTGAAAAGAAATTTTAAAAAATGGTTAATATGGTAAATTTTATATGAAGTATATCTTACCACAATAGAAAAGTAAGATAAAATGAACCAGTGTGTTTTAGCCCTTGGTAACATCTAAACAAATAGAAAACTGTAACAAATGTGTGCATATGTCTTTAAACTTGTAGTTATGAAATTTGTATGTCTTTTCATCAATATTTTTACTCAGGTGCATTTGGTCCCTTGTTCTCTTGAATGATCATTAGTGCTTTATCACAAGCTCAAGTGGAGCAGGCATCATGAAGAGTACAGGCAAAGCTGTTCCTACCTATCATTAAGGACGTTACTATGAAGAAATGAGCATAAAAATACTAAAATGAAGGACAGGGTAAGGTAAGGGCTATGACTCAAGTATAGAACAATCATCTGGGCCGTCAGGGGAAGGGGGGATTTGGGCTGACCGTGGAGGAGATCAGGCTAGGTCATGGTGCAACTGAGATGTCAGAGATGAATAGGATATTTTGGCAGCAGGTTTAAGATCTTATTTTACCAAGAAGGAGCAGGACAAATATAACAGACAGGAAAGTGAAAAGTCAGAACCACAAGTGAACTAGAGCACATACCATGTGAAGTAATGTGTTGAAATATTAGACTAGAGTCAAGGGAGACAGTCAAATCTTTGAAGGGACTGGATAATTTACTGGATTTTTCTGCAGGTAATAACATGAGACTGGAACAGGTAGATAGAGCCATAATGCCAGATAATTGATCTAACTACTTTTACCAAATAGATTTTTGTGGTATTAACATATAAAGGCAGTAAAAAGGAAACTTGAATTTAAACATGTTTTCTTTTATTTCTAAGGAGACCAGGAGATCAAGTTAAAGTGCCAGGCACTGTGAATACATGTCATACATTGAGGTTAGTTCTAGATTTAAATTCAGTTAGGCATTTGTTTAGCAATCTGGTCTCCAAATGTTAGTAAAAACACATTGTAGGAAAAAACATTTTTAGGTGGAATTTCTGCAGGTGCTAGAAATGACACCCCACTTTGCATTTTGAAAATAAAAACTATTCAGGTTACCACACAGGCCTCTAGATAATATTGAAACTTCTATCTAAGGTTATTCACTTCTAACAATACAAAACTATAGGGGTGCCTGGTGGCTCAGTGGGTTAAGTCTCTCTTTGGCTCAGGTCATGATCTGAGGGTCCTGAGAGCAAGCCCCGCATAGGGCTCTCTGCTCAGCAAGGAGTCTTCTTCCCCTTCTCTCTCTGCCTGCTGCTCTGCCTACTTGTGATCCCTCTCTCTCTCTCTCTCTCTCTCTCTGTCAAATAAATAAATAAAAAGTTTAAAAAAATACAAAACATAAATTTTATTTTAGAAAGCTGTATTCTTGTCCTCATAAGTGCTGTGAACTTTCCTATTATATGTACATGTATATGGATTTATAATTTATTCTCCATCCATCCCTCAATACAAATTCCAGAATCAAAATGTTCTGATAAAATGCCTGCATGTTATATCTATTAATACCAAACCCATTTCCACATTGGGTTTATATTGTGAATTAGAGATATGTTTCTTCTGAAATATTTAGAATGCAACTTATAATAGAGGGTCAAAGTTTTTATTTCTCATAAGATGTTCAGTGAACTCAGAATATAAAATACCAAAAAGAATGTCTTCTTTTCTTCTGCTTTATTAATGCTTAGATATTCAAGCATTTCCAGTAAATGTTGAAACAACGCATGCTTTACAAGATAACTAAAAGGGTCCTACTGCATAGGATGACTATGAAATATGAGGAATAATGAAAAGTAGAGCAGGCCTCTGCAGCTTATGTCACCTTATGTATATTGGAATTCATTTATTGGTGGTTAAAATGCAATTTCCTAGTAGAGCTTTCATAAAACCAAATAACATTTATATAATCTGTCTAGCTAAAATGTGAATTTTTTCAATCAAAATTACTCTCATGCTAAAAGTACATCTATTTTCAAAACTGTAATTCTTCATGTTGAACACCTCATATATGGGAGGTTGGCCAACACAGTGTCTGGGCATGTGGAGAGAAGGAAAAAAAAGAAATGTACCCTCTTTTTTGGAAAAAAAATAGAAAACTTCCTGCCACAAGGCCTAGCAAAGTGTAGTAAACAACATTGGAAGGAATGTAAATGGAATGTTAGTCTGTGCCCCCTGGAATATTTTTCTGCTCTTCGGCAAGATGCCAAGCCGGAGATGGGGGGCCCTGGCAATGAATTCTGATAAGTCGGCAGGGAGGCCGAGAAACACCCTATTTTTTTGCACGCATATGTGCAGGTGCTCGTGGTCTGTGTCAGAATTTCACAGTGGCTTTACCAGACTCTGAATTTGATCCACTTTCTCATAATATCCAAGACAGGAAGAGAGAAACCATCTGTTGGATTACCAAGGTAGAAATCGCATTATAATGCGAGAAATTAACCATAAGGTCTGAGTCAGCTGGACCATCACTGCAGATCTGTCATAAGCAGAAAATAAACTCTGACAAATGTGCTCCATCTTCAGGATAACCGTCAATCTACTGCAGCCCAAATATGTTTACTTCAGCATATGGACTTAATAAAATTGGTAAGTCCTTTCTATAGTGATGTTTAAAATTGTTTGTCAAGTTGGAGCAAGGGTTGCTGCTCATTGTAATGAAAGTACTTGACGTCACCCTGAAAAGAGAGTCATCAGTCATCTGTATCCTGTTCTGGGGAAAAAAATATGTGTTCTCCCTAGTGCACTTAGATCTACAACCTGATGTCTAAATGAAAATAAAATGTGAGTAGAGCAAATAAGACATGATTTTATGATACAGTAGCAACTAAACACAGGTGTGGGTTCCAATAGGTGCTGAAAGAATGCCAAGAGTACAGAATTGGAAAGATTGATTAAGGCTCTTACCCTTCTGTGAAATAATAAGATCTGTATCATCTGTATCTATATCTATGTATCTCAGTCTCTGCCCCCGGTTCCCAACACATTGCTACAAAAACCCTTCTAAATCCTAAGTGCCAGGTACCCTAGGAGCATCTCTCTTTCCAATATCTCATCTCTGACCTGTTTCTGACACAGGGCTCCTAAACCTGTGTAAATTCCTAAGTGATAAGAGCCGTAGGATCATCTTTGCTTCCAGCGAGGAGACTCCAGGTAGGCTCCTTGAATGCCTCCTAGGTGGGGGCTGGTCACCAGAAATTTTCAGTCCTCCCTGTCATCTGCCAGAGAGGGAAAAGGGGCTAGAAATGGACTTTATAATTGATCATATCTACATGAACAGGCCTCCATATAACCCCAACACTAAGGGGTTCAGACAGCTTCCAGTCTAGCAAACATCTCCCCACTGGGTGGGTGATGCACCTCAGCTCCACAAGGATAGAAGCTCCTATGCTAGGGATGCTCTCAGACCTCGCCCTTTGTGACTCTTCATCTGGTTGCTCTTAGGTATCCTTTATCATATTCTTTAATAAAGTGGTAAACAGAAGTAAGCCTTTCCTTGAGTTCTGTGAGCCACTCTAATAAATCAGTTGAACTGAAGAAGGGGGTCTTTGGTACCTCCAGTCATAGCCAGTCAGTCAGAAGCAGAGTTGATGACCCAGGCTTGTGACAGGAATTTGAAGTGTGTGTGTTGGGGGTGGGGGGATGGAGAGACAGTCCTGTGGGGCTGAGACCTTACCCCGTGGGATCTAGGCTACCTCCAGGTAGGCAGTGTCAGAATGGAGTTAAGTTATAAGACCCTCAGCTGGTGCCACAAAGAACTGCCTGGTGTGGGGAAACCCTCCACATGTTGGGGACCAGAAGTGAAGTGTTTCGTATGAGTAGTAAAGGAGAAGAGTGGGGTTTTCCCTATAGAGAAGGAGGAAATACTATTTGCCCTTTGCATCTTCTTTTCTCCTCATCACACACCTCTCTGCTCCATCTCCCTGTGGTCATAAAACTTTGCTGAAACATCTACTTCTCTTTTCTGTCATTTAAGTCCTCACTGTTCTTCAAGGCTCACCCTGTTTGTCTGTGAATGAAGTCTTTGCTGATAATCTCAGCCATACCCATCTCTGACATTTAAACAGTTGGAAATTTTTGCCTACAATTTTACACTTCTGAATTATGTTTTATAATATAGTTGATCATCTCAAATTCTACTGATTTCTGAAAACATCTTCCTATTTACCTCCCTCCGGGGTAAGTGCTTGTCCTCTATGATCTCAAAGTACATAGTAACTGTTTTTTTTTTTTTTTTTTTTTGATAGCACTATTGCCCTGCGTTAAATCATACTGTCAATTCCCTAAGAGAATGGGCTATGATCTCTCTTCATTATATCCCCAGCATCTAGAAGAGTACCCAACACAGAACTGCTGTTCCATAAGTCTTTGTTGAATGAATGAGCACTTTTTTCCCAGACTTTAGCAACCCTAAAGATGAGCAGGGGTAAAAATGTTGTCCAATTTTTAAAAAAATCTAAACTTGAGAAAAGAGAGACCTTATTCAAAAACATTATTGTGATGGGGGCAGGGGGAGACTCTAACCATAAGGTAGGCATCTTTGCAAGAGGGAGAAAGGCGAAAGAGAGGGCTTATATGCTCCAATCATAAGGACCATAAGATCTTTAAAGTGATTCAAATATCAAGGAGGAAAAAAGCTCTTTTTTTCTAGGAAAGATTAAACAAAGCAAAGAAGATTCCGAAGTGAAAAAGTGGGATGAGCAATGGTCTGATCTAACCATTGTAACTATTCCTTGAGGTCAGCAGATTTGGGGGTGAGGTCTCTCTAAGTAGGGCTGTTCTGATCTCCTGATGCTTATTCAAGGATTGGTCAAACCAGGGCCTGGGGAGAGGAGAGAAACTTAACTAAAGTTTGGTCAAGTCAGATTAGTAGGTATTTTATTTAGATTGTTCAGTGCATACAAACAATTCAGCTAATCATTTATAAGGCAAAGAGGAAATTCAGAGTATCTTTGTTTAGACAAGCCATTTTTAAGAAAGGGGGATATCTGAGTGTCTTATCTAAATCACATGGAGGAGAGTAGTTGTTTGCATTAAATCATTTCCTGGACCACAAAAAAAAGTGGGGAGATTTATTATCTGGGGTTGCTCCAGGAGTATTCAGGCATAATTTAACACTGTCAAGGTAGAGCCATTATCTGACCATTATCTGACCCAAAACAGCTCTCACCGCTTGCCTGGCCCTGTGCTTACTTCTGAACATAAGATCTTTGACCTGTTAGAGATCTAAAGGATGGCTTTGATTTGGTTAAGCTTATAGTTGGGAGATAACTGTCCAGCCAGACAAGATACCTGTCCAGAGAGAAGGAAAAGCAAGAGTGAAGGTCTCAGGAAAGAAAGAGTATTGAATCATCTGAGAACTAGAAGTCCAAATGGAAAATATATTTTTAAAAACCTTGAACTATAACCATAAAATTATCTATGGTTAAGGGGGTTATTTTAAAGATGAAGTTGGAAATTAATTGAAAAAAAGAATATTAATTTTGACTAATGAAAAATAGAAACTTCTATAAATCAAAGAACTTTTATGGATCATATCTTTACTCTTTTCTACCTTGCTTTGTGGTACCAGGGACTGACCTCTATTGGTTACAGCGTTGGGATCCCACTACCTTCTGGCTTCTGGATTATGTTGGCCTATGGGTGGTACCAGCAAGAGACCAGAAGGATCCTCTTCTGTGATTCCAGTGCTGGTTGGACTCTGGTAACATCATTCCCTCCCATTGATGTGGGGGGCCAACAGCTCCCTGAGGTTGCTAATCCTTGGGTGTTTCATTATCCCTTGTTTGGTCCCCCAAACATGTCCATATCTTTGCAAACTCTTTAAATTAAACCCTTTGGGCACACCATCTGTTTTCTGCAGTGAACCGGACTGAAACATCACAACCAAAATAGCAAGTGACAAACTTGGAAAGAAAATATGACCTGCTTACAGAAGAAGAGTTTATACAAGCTTTATAGGTGCCATATTATAGAGTCCCTAGAAAGGATTATGAAAATTAAAGATGAATATCTTAAAATAAAAATGAGCAAGTGACCAGAACATTAAACAAATTAACATCACCAAATAACTATAAAACAGCTTTTTGTACATTTAAAGGGTGGGCAGATCCTTATTTTATGTGAATTGCTGTAGTTCCCAAGTTTTCTACTAAGAATAGCTTTTACTTATATGACAAGGAAAATTAACATATGTGATACAGAAAGTAAACCTCACACAAATTTACTTTAAATATTTTTCATAAAGTTGACTTTAGTAACAACAAAGTCACTGATCTGCCCAACTTGGGCAAAGAACAGCGTAATAGATGGAAGAACAAAAAGCAGAAGAAACATCCAGTGAAGACAATCCATTCAATCCTCTATGAAGCTTGCTTTGAAAAACTCATTCTTTGTAAACTCAGCCACTCTTGTTAGTGAATCCATTGTATCTCACATGTGATTCTTTATAATGTCATTTTTCCATTACATGACTGCCTCCCTGTTGTGAAGTCCTTAAGGATATTTTAAAATAATGCCTAGAACAAAATATGTGTTCAGTAAATATTTCTTGAATGAGTAAGTGAATGAATATGGATAGTGAAACAGAAGAGAAAGGATGAGATGCTGCCCCTGGGGTGGGGGGGTTCCAGGGGCACTTTAAACAATAACTGATTCTGGAAAAATTTTGGAACCCTATTGCATGCAAGTTAGAAATTCAGTCCGAGTCACAGAGTAATGAAGGAAATAGGCTTGTGAGCAACACTCAATGTACTCCTTTACCATTACCTGAGTTCTTTCTTAAATTCATTCATATCATTGATTCTTTGTGTGTTCTTCTTTTCAGGAAGGCGAAACCCTATCCATTTTCCCCCCAAACCAGGAAAATGCATGTTTTCTTGAAAATTTTGCACTTGACTGTGAAGATGGGAGTGGGGTGTGTGTGTGTGTGTGTGTGTGTGTGTGTGTGTGTGTGAAAGAGAGAGAGAGAGAGAAAAAACACACCAGGTATCAAACAATGTAACAATACCACAAGTGATATGGGATAAAGCGTCCATTATTGGAATCTAACATACACAGTCATCAAAGGAACTAGGAAAATGAATAATCAGAATGGGTATATGGATATTTAGAGAAAAATCATTGCTTGCAGAGAAACCAGAAGAACCAAGTCCAGCTGCCTAAGTGGGCCTGTGACAGGAAGCTCTCATACCCATGGGAAGCCCTTGCCACTGTGCACTTAGTGCTTCTGTGGGCTCACAATCAAGAGTTGGGCCATGGACCTGACTATTGGTTAGCAGGCAGATGAGTTAAATGAAAAGCAAGGCAAGAAAAGAAAACTGGCAATCTTCACTAACCTGTGTTTGATCGAAAACACCAGAAGAGTGATGGCTGCTACTTCCTTTCTTCTTTTCTTTTGAACAACACAAACCTGGACTTGTATGAGGAAGGACAATCATGGAAATGCAAGTCCTGTCTCAACCAAACCGGCAATAGAACAATCTGGCACAGTGGGTACATAAAGTGCCTAATATCCAGCACCATCACTATGAGTCATTATTGTTGTCATTACGAAAGACGGCATTACCCAAAGGAAAGAGAATTTTTAGAACTACACTGGAATATGTTGCATGCTGAAATACACACTCACTTCTTAACTGCACTCGCCACCCTTGGGTCCAGGCAGCCAATTACTTATTTTCTGTAAGATGAATTGCTTTTTTCTATTCTAGGATTTCAATACATAGAATTATATTTTATGTACAATTTTGTGTCTGGTTTCTTTTGGTCAGCATTATGTTTTAAAATTGTTTTTTTAATTTTTAACTTTCTAAAGTTTAAAATTTTAGTTTTTAAAATTGCACCAAGTTGGTGCATGAAGCAACTCATTCTTTTTATTTTGAGTAGCAATTTACGAAAGACTATAACCCAATTTGTTTATTGATTCAGTTATTTAGAAAAAAGAGACTATGAATATTCCTATAATTCCTTGTGTATACATATAGTTTCATTCCTCTTAGTTAAATACTCAGAAGTGGGATCATTGGGTTATATGACAATGATATGTTTACCTTTATAAGAAATGGAAACACAATTTTCCAAGTTGGTTATATCATTTTAAACCAGTATATTTGAGATATCCAGTTGCTCTGCGTCTTCACTAACATTTGGTATTATGGGGATTTTCTTTTTTAAATTTAAACTTTCTAGTGTGTGTGAAGTGGTCTCTCATTATAGTTATACATATATTTCCCTGATGACTAATGATGTAGAACATCTTTTTATCTGTTTATTGGTCATTCAGATGTCTTCTTTTGTGAGTGCATTTTGTCATTTTTAACATTTATTTCTTTCCTTAATATTAAGTTTTAAGAGTATATAATCTGGATATAATTCTCTTGTCAGATATAAACATTTTGAGTATTTTCTCCAGTTTATGGTTTGCCTTGTTAATGACAAGGAGAGTATTCTAAACAGCAACAAGTTTTAAATTTGATAAGGTACAATTCAGCTATTTGTATGGTTTATTCTTTTATTTCCTACTAAAAACATCTTTACCACCTCATAGTTTTCTTCTAATGTATTCTAAAATAGCACACCAGAAAATATCTATTTTACACAAAAGAAGGCAGTAATGAAGGAATAGAGGAACAAAGAGAAGACATTTAAGAAAAAAACACAAATAGGAAAATGGCAGATGAAAATCTTATCTGTAACCCCACTAAATGTGAATGGAGTATATGGTTTTTTTCAGCAGTGGATGAACCTTGGAAATATTTGGAAATATTTCAGTAAGTACAAGAAGGCAGCCACAAAAGACAGCATCTTATATAATTTTGTTTACTTGAAATGCCCAGAATAGGGAAATTTGGAGAGACATAAAATATATCTGTGAGCTTTAAAAAAAAAAAATAGCTTTCTTCAGATATAATTTATACATTCTAAAATTCACCACTGTAAAGTGTACAATTTAGTGTTTTATTTTTTTTTAATTTTTATTTTATATTTATTCATAAAGTTCTGCAACCTCATCACTACCTAATTTTGGAATATTTTTATCATTCTTACCCTACCCATTGTACTACTATCACACATTTTATTTCTACATATATTATAAACCTCAAAATATATTATGCAGATAATAAGTAGGTTAAGGCAAATGAAAATATACTATTATAAGATTTTTAAATTATAATTTGTGTTTGATAGGGGTTATAGGGAGAAAGGACTGGGGAATGATAGCTGATGGGTATGGAGTTTCTTTGGGGGATGATAAAGGCTTTAGCATGCCTGGTTAATTTTGATGAAAATGTGTCATGATGTGGGGGCGCCTGGGTGGCTCAGTGGGTTGGGCCGCTGCCTTCGGCTCGGGTCATGATCTCAGGGTCCTGGGATCGAGCCCCGCGTCGGGCTCTCTGCTCAGCGGGGAGCCTGCTTCCTCCTGTCTCTCTGCCTGCTTGTGATCTCTCTCTGTCAAATAAATAAATAAAATCTTTAAAAAAAAAAAGTTTCATGATGTATTTGGTAATAGGAACTGAAGAAATAAACCCATATTATATAGTATGAGGTTCTGTGTTTATCTGGCCAGAATTTAAACTGTGTTTTAATGTTTGCTGCAGGTACAGGTACCAGTGGTTTCAATTTCCTCTGGAGTTCTGTTTTGCCCCTCCTGTTGTCTTGGGGCTACCCCTAGAAGGCTTTCTGAGGTAGCTCTTTTATTTATAGCTCTTTTATTTGTATCCATTGTTATTACATGTGGCAGCAAGAATGCAGAGATGAAATCTTCCACAATCCTCTGATAAAGTCTCAACCATTCAGTGGGGCTTTTTGAACCTAGGCTGTGACCTTCCCAAGTGCTTCTTAGCTTTTTCCCCATCTTCCTTACTTGATACCAGAAAAGCTAGGGCTTACTGAGTTCATGTAATTGCCCTACTCCCAGGTTGGATAAGGCTCAGTTATATCTTTTCCCCTGCACAGCAGGTCTTTGTTAATGTTAAGGAGAAAGCCCTGAGCAATCTTGAGAGTGTGTACTTTTTTCCTCCTCCAGCCAGAAAATGAGAGGTTTTTAAAATTTTATTTATTTTTTAAAATTTCTCTACTTATTTGAGAGGAAGAGCATGAGTTAGGGAGGAAGGGGCAAAGGGAGAGGGAGAAGTAGGCTCCCTGCTAAGCAGGGAGCCCAATATGGGGCTCCATCCCAGAACCCTGAGATCATGACCTGAGCAGGAGGCAGATGCTTAACTGACTGAGCCACCCAGGTGCCCTAATTTAGCACATTTTTCAAGACTAATCTGACCTGGGTCATTTCTTGCATATGTCTCTGGAAATCATAAGCAAAACTTAAACTGTTTCCCAAGAGTGATATCAGATAACCACTGACGAATTCCCTGTCATTTTAAGAAAATTCTATTATAACCAATCACTATGAAGAATAAATAGTCACAGCTTTCTCACTATATAACCTGCTTTATAACAATATGCCTCTGAGCCTGATTTCATATTTTAGTTTGATTGCTCCTAGTTAGCAAATTGTCTTCTTGGTATGTGCAAAATAAACTTTTACTAATTATTGCTTCACTAATTCACTGGTTTCACTTCTGTTATTTCTGAACTTTTGACAATGTATTTTCATTCAGGCAGTGCAATGCCTTTTTATTATGCATTAGAAAAATCAATCTGAATTACTGGTGTAATTTATCATTTTAAACATATACAAGCCCATGACAGAAATTATTGCTGTAAGTGTCTGTTAATATGTAAATGAGGATTTTATTGCTTCAAGCCTCATATAGTAATTACTCAGCTCCTTTTTAAGTATGATTTATTGATCAGCACTTTGTAAAGATGGAAAGATGTTGGCTTATTTCCTCTTGTCAGTTATTCCATTGGTTGGAATTTCAAAATATGCTTTCTCTTTTTATAGCTGTGTTCTCCATGCAATGGAATGTGTCACTGAATTCCTCTCTGTGAAGTTGCACACGTATTATTATAGATTCCTGGGATTTATCAACAACTACTTATTGAAACGCTGTACTTATCTCTTAAAAATCTGTTTTTAAAAGTGAGACATCAAACTAAATACCAACAGAAGGTATGAAATTAAGAGTTATTTATTGATATAACTCTACCCTAAGAATGGGAGTAGTTATAAAATGATTAGCTTTGTTGCTTTCTGGTTGTGATGATTAAAAAAAAAAAGTGTTTAAATGGGTGGGCATGTAGAATTTTGGGGAAAATTAGGAGGACTAGAGAAAGCAAGGTATCTCTAAATGTTGAAAAAATTAATATGAAAAAGAAAAGACAACAAATTACTTTGTAGAGAAAAACATTGAGGAGATTACAGATACGCTTTCACAGGTTAGTTATACAGAGCCAATAAGGAGTAAATTTCCATTCAAAACCAGTACTATTTAATCAAAGAAAGAAAGCTAATCCTCCCCATATAAAAGACAATATTTTCTAATACCCCAAGCCATTCTCTCAACTCTCCCTAAAAATATGTATGTATATATATATATAT
This sequence comes from Enhydra lutris kenyoni, assembly GCF_002288905.1. Taxonomy (NCBI): domain Eukaryota; kingdom Metazoa; phylum Chordata; class Mammalia; order Carnivora; family Mustelidae; genus Enhydra; species Enhydra lutris. The sequence goes on from NW_019154092.1 coordinate 15,023,099, forward strand.
ATATATATATATATATATATACACACACACATATTACCTAGGTATTCAACAAATTTAACATAATCTCAAAAATTCAATTGAAAACAGGGTAATGATATTAATATAAAATGTGACCTTTATTCCAGGTTCTCATCTTGAAGACTTTCTTAATCCAAAAAAATAAAAACATTGGCTAAAGAAATTCAGTAGATTCTTATTTACTGCTATAAAGAAAAGATTTTTTTCTTTAATTTCTTAAGGAAATCAGAAAAGATTCTAGGAAATGTCTTGTAAGCAAGAAAGTATGAAAAAGAATTTTCTTTCCTATGCAGGGATGTGCAAATAATGACTAATTGGAGGGAACAATGAATAATGATAATGGGAAACCAGTAGTAACCAATGCAACCTCTTTTATCCTTCCCTCCTTTCTCTTGCAATGCTTCTAAAAGTAAACCTTCTTATCAGTGAGCCATCAAGCAGCTGGAGGATTTCTACTCAACACATCCATCTGAAGCCAGGGAGATATTAATGACCTTCCTAAAATGGCAATCTAACTTATTACATTAATTTACTGCACAGATAAAAAATCTTCACCATCCAGAAGATAAAGACTTACACACACACACACACACACACACACACACACACACACACACGTGCGTACACACCCCCACCCCCGCCCCCACAACCTGTTGGCAATGACCGCTGTTTCTTGATCCAATTTCCTCCATTAATCCTTCTTTTTTATTAGAGGTACTGAAAGATTTCTAGATCACATAAGCAACAGAAAGGAGTGAGAAGACAGTGAAACATTGGTAGCACTTCTTACTAGATAATGGAGTTGAGAGGGAATTAACTTGGAACAGTTCAAAGGTTGAAGTACTCTAGAAATTGTGATTTTTTTTTTGGCAAGAAAAAAGAATGAAATGAGTGCTTCAGATTATGTATACAAATAAAAATTCATAGCGAGATAATCATAGTAGAATTGGAAATCTTCAGGATAGAAAATCCACACAAAATAAGATCGTAAAACATGAGAAAGTTATGAAGAAATTCAGCAAATAGAACACACATTTGGCTTAAGACTCAGCTGAATATTGATGACAATCAGTTAAATATTGAAAGACATGATGGAAAAGCTGGAAGGCTCTATCAATGCATTAAATGGGTAGGACACAATAGAAAGGCCCATAAATGAGGATGAGTAAATCACTAAATGAAATTAAGAAATTGAAAAATTCAGCAGCACACAAAAAGAAGGAAGAATAAGAGCAAAATCTGAAAATGATTTGCCACTGGAAACTGAATTATATTTTAGAATGTATACATAGAAGCTTGTCTCACTTTGTTCCCACGATCCATATACTTCATTGCCCTGTGCCCTGAGACCTGTCATGACCCCTATTGATTGTATCACCCAAGCTTCCTTGACCTCTGACTTCCACTTGTCCAGACCTATGAGAAGCACATGCAGGAGATTAGAGACTGAGATGAAAGCAAAGTCTCTGGATATTTCTTCTCCCTTTTTCTGTTTTGGCTCTGCACTCTGACAATGGCTTGGCCAAATCACTCTATAACTATATAATCTGTCATGTTGGTCCCTTCTTTAAGGCTCCAACTCACAAGAGGCTCTAGAAACACTGTTTAATCTTGGCTCTTTCAGAGCTAAGACAGTAATGGCTTCCCATAGTTGCTAGTTCTGGGTGCCTCATACATTTGACTGCTTCTTTTTCCTGCCTAGACTTTGAAGGTAGGACTTCAAATTAGACTCTGTTACATAATGGGACCCTAAGTGACATTGCTCCTTTTTGGTACATTAAACAAAAGTCAGGAATTTAAAACATGAAATAAGTATTAAAAAGAAGCAAGAAGGCAAAACATGAGAGAAAAAGAAATCCAGCTAAAAGGTGTGTAGAAATGCCAAAAGAGCCAGACCAAATAAAACATTTTAAGGAAACTAAAACAAATTGCGAAATATTTTAAAACCTATAAGAATACACAACAAACTGCATCACATATACACAAAAAATAAAGATAAAATATTAAATCAAATATTTTAAATCAAATGATATGAACACCAACCAGAGCTTTTTCAAAATACAGAAGAAAAAGACAAGGAAATGATAATAGTATCAGAAACACACATGTATGCCCATATGCATGCGTACATAAATATAGTGTATATATTATACAGTGTAAAGAGCGACAGATAACATAAAAGTAACTAATGTGGGACAAAATAAAATGGAAGGAATAAAGTTATAATAGAAGAAATGCTTCCTAAAGAAGGATCTATTTTGTAAATGGTAATCACTGAACAAAATATATCTAGATTTTAAAATCTAGATACAATCTAATTTAATTTTTAATTTTATGGATCATGTAGGAGAAATGATCAGGTTACCTGCAAAGAGAAAGAGAATAAAGCAAATCTTATGCTACAGGAAATGACAGAAGAAAGCAAAGCAACACCAAAATATTCTGGAAGATAAATAAAAGATTTAGACACAAATATTCTATACCAAACTGAATAGTTGTTAATGTAGAAAACTATTTAAATTACCTGAGTTTTAATTTCTTCATCTGTAAATATGATTAATAATAATTCCTGGGGTGCCTGGGTGGCTCAATGGGTTAAGCCTCTGCCTTCCGCTCTGGTCACGATCTCAGGGTCCTGGGATCAAGACCCAAATCAGGATCTCTGCTCTGCAGGGAACCTGCTTCCCCCCTCTCTCTCTCTGCCTGCCTCTCTGCCGACTTGTGATCTCTGTCAAATAAATAAAATCTTTTAAAATAATAATAATAATAATTCCTTTTTTCATAAGGTTGCTGTAAAGACCAGTTCAAGTATGATACATAAATGACTGCCTGGGGACTTAAAACTACTTTCACGCAATTCAGAAAATTATCTCATTGTAAATAGCAATAAAAATATTAATGAATAACCCAAAACATCATGTAGGGCTGAAATGTTAAAAAAAAACCTTTAAAATAGTCTCAACAATATTAAAATATTGTTGAAAGTGGTTATTCTTTTCTTATTCCTGCTTTATTTAATAAGAATTTTCTTATGGTTTCACCATTAAGTATATAGAGTTAGATTATTATGTCTCAATATATTAATTAATTCTTACTTGCAATAAGAGCTAAAATACAGGCATTGTTTCAATGAAGCAACGCAAATGTTGAGTGAAGAAGTTGTTGAAATGTGATTTTGAGAATGCAAAGCACTGAGTTGGCCATTACTCTTTGTTTAGAAAGATAACAGACTAGGGGCACCTGGGTGGCTCAGTCTGTTAGGTGCCTCTGCCTTCAGCTCAGCTCATGATGCCCAGGTCCTGGGATGAGCCCCATGTCACATAGGGCTCCCTGCTCGGGGAGGGGGGGCCTGCTTCTCCCTCTGCTGCGCCCCTGTTTGTGTTCTCTCTCTTGCATGCTCACTCACTCTCAAATAAATAAATAAATAAATAAAATATTTTTTAAAAGCAGGCTATATATTTATAGGACAGTACTAAAAATTAAGTTAAATTTGTTCTTAGTCTGTACTTTGATACCTTAAAACTGAATTTTAGACTACTGCAAAATTATTCTGACTTTTGTCACCAGAAGAGTTGAATTCTGACTCAGCTTTGCTTTTTGGTTCAGAAATTATCAATCGAGAGCTGATAATTCCCTGGTGACCTACAATTAAACATCTACATCTAGATCTACAAATATTTATACATACACATACATATACATATTGTGGTTTCTCTTATCAGTTTTTAAAAGTCATCAGGAAGTATTTCCTTTTGCAGAAATCATTTTATCCCAGTAAAATAAAGTGATTAATTTTGAAGCTATAGATCATTCTTCCACCAGAATTTAATGCTAATTCTGGATTTAAGAGAAATCCCCAGTTACAGTAATGGAGCATCTTTGTATATGGAGTTGTTAGTTATATTTCCTCTCTAATGGCTTTTCCATAAATGTCACAGAGGAAAGCTGTGCAAATTGTTTCTGGCTGTGAATTTTCCTGTCCATTTCAGAAAGCCCGAAGTCTCACTTTCCCTTTCCCTCCCACAGCTACTTCTATTTGCGTAGGAAGAGGGAGAACACTGCAGCTTCACTGATTTTGTGTGGGTCTAACTTTTACCTAAACAGCTGAAGCAGCTTAATGTGGTTTTATATTTCAATTTTCACGGTAGAGTCAGATTTTCAGTGACTTGAATATCCAACTTAACCAGTTTAAGCATTTTAACCTCTCACAAAAATACAGCCACCTTGTGAAAGACTTGGAGCATCATTTGTAGCTCTTTTTCCAAAAACCTTAATTTAGATAAATCTGAGCATTATCAGATGGGAATTTTAGTTGATTTCACTGGTTTCTACTGGAAAACATGATAATTGAGGTTGAGCCAGATAGCTGTGTCTGAACAAAGGAGTCCTGCTGTTTTATTACCAAGAGGTTTTATTTAAAGCAAACTGGAAAAGTTCTGGGCTGCAAGGAGCATTTTCAGTTGCCAGCTTCTAGGAGGAAATTAAGTGGCAATATGCACAATTGATGTAGCAGAGACTGAAATCAATGCAAGAGGAACACATGTGTTTCGAATACTCTAGTTTGATACCAAGGTATGGATTTTGTAGCTACTTAAACTTCTAAGTAAGTGATTTGCAGAGATCTCTTCAAATACCCACACATACACACCCCTCGATCCCTTCTTCCCCATCCTTGCTTTCTTTACTTTCTGCTCTCCTGTTTCCTTCTCCTATGCAGAAAAATGAAGTTTCTTCCTAAGCAAATGTAACTTGGGATATTTGGCATATTAGGTTTAAATTAGTCTTAAACAATTACAAATTCTAAACTGAATCTTGCACTTTTGCTCTTTAGAAATACATTTGCCCAAGAAATCGTTGGAACGTTTATTCATTGTATTAAAATTAAATGCTCCTGGTGACTTTCATTTGAAAAATTTATCTTCCGAAAGTATTGGAGAATGATGAATATTCTGTACTTTAATCACATTTTCAGGACAATGGGCCCTGTTGGAAGCAGGTAGCCCTATTTTATATTCAGCTCCGCTTCCTGCAGCGCCCCTTCAAGGTGGCCCAAGGCCATCCAGCAGTTTGCCACATTTATCTCCACTTTGCTAGAGAATGGAAGTCAGGGGCCTGGGTTACAACCACTATTCTGCTATAGACTGTTAAGTCACCTCTGACAAATCTCTTGGTTTTCTCTTCAGGAAGAAATAAACGATACATCTCAGGCTTGGGATAGAGTCAAATGGAAGACAGTAGTCCCTCTTCATCTGTGGTTCCGATTTTTGCAGTTTCAGTTCCCCTGAAGCAGATGATCCCCCTTCTGACAGAATCATCAGAAGATGAAGAGTAGCCTCGCTTGATGTCACATTGCCTATGTCATTCCCTTCATTTCATCTCATCATGTACGCATTTTATCATCTCACTGCATCTCAAGGAGAAGGGTGAGTACAGTGCAATCAGATATTTCAGCACACACACACACACAGACTATATTCACGTAACTTTTATTAAAGTATATCCTTATTATTGTTCTGTTTCATTAGAGGTTGTTGATGTTAATTTCTTTCTGTGCCTAATTTAGAAGTTAAACTTTATCATAGTTATGTATAAAAAATAGAAAAAAATAGAAAAAATAGAAAAAAAAATACTATATATGTATATATGTATACTATATATGAACCATCTGTGGTTTCAGGCATCGACTGGGGGTTTCAGAAAGTATCCCCTAGCAGATGAGTGGGGGCTGCTGTAAAACATGGAAGCACTTCATAAGCTATAATTGTCACACATCTGTATGGAACTATTATTAGGCCATTCTCAATGGCTATCAATATAGATTTCAGTGACTGGTGAAAGAAATTACTAATCACCTCCTTCAAAAAAAAATGGAAAATCACTCTTCCAGAATTTTCTACTTCAAAAAAATACATAGTTATTTTTCCACAATTAGCTCGATTATGTCCCTGCTATCACAAACAAGTAAATTTTAGAATATAATATTTAATAATGAAGTATTTCTATTACAAAATGTATGATACAAGCCATTTAAAAAAACACTCTTAATGACTTAAATTATCTTAAATATTTGTATCACAAAATGGTAATTAAAATAGCAGCTGTACTATAAAATATTCAGAGTCTGCCCGACTCTTCAGGTGGGACATTGGTCTTCTCCTGCCCTGAGGCTGGAACTTACACCATCTGCCCTCTGGTTTTTAGGTCTTGAGACTTGGTCCAGAACTCACATCATTTGTTCTCCTGGTTTTCAGGCCTTTGGACTGAGACTAAAACTATGACACTGGCTTTTCCTGGGTTTCCAGCTGGTAGACAGCAGATCATAGGACTTTTCAACATCTGCGATCATGTAAGCTAATTTGTATAATAAATCTCTCTCTCTTTCTCGCTTTCTTTTTCTCTCTATATATGTATATACGTATACATTCATGTTAACTCTATATGTGTGTGTGTGGAATAGGAATGTTTGGCACCTTTCTCACCGAATGCTCCTACAAAGATAATTATTTTTACTGAAGATTAAAATATTTCCTACAACAAATATTTTGTTTCAAGGTTTCTGTTCATGTTTGAGATGAAAATGGGGTCAATAGTATTATTTCTGTTAAAATGAGATTAATACATAAGAGTAAAGTTAAATCCTGGATGTCTTTTTTTTTTTTTTTTTTTTAAGATTTTATGTATTTACCCAACAGAGAGAGAGATCACAAGTAGGCAGAGAGGCAGGAAGAGAGAGAGGGGGAAGCAGGCTCCCAGCCAAGCAGAGAGCCCGACGCGGGGCTCGATCCCAAGACCCTGAGATCATGACCTGAGCCAAAGGCAGAGGCTTAACCCACTGAGCCACCTGGATGCCCAGGTGCCCCCTGGATGTCTTCTTTTCTTGAACTTAACTTTATTACATCTTCATTCTGTTCTCCTTTTGGAGAACAAGAGAATAAAGTAAGGACACTTTTTAATCAATTCCATTTTTCTAATCCTATTCTGTCATATTCATTTCTGGCCTGCCATCTTTGGTTATAAAGGTTTTCAATGAATTTGAGAATGAAAACATCTACCAAGGTCAATTCTATGTGTGCTATATATACTTCTGTTAATAATGAAGTGACATCATTGTGTCATTTAGTATAAAATTTATATAATTCAAAATTTCCATCTTACTATTCAATATTAATATTTTAGTCACTGTACTTTAAAATTAATATGAAGAAACACTACTTGGGAATATAGTCATAGAATTGATAGTCCCTTTAAAAAGTATGAAGCTTTCTAAAAGCTTCACATGTGACACCATTGATTTTATAATTTATTTAAAGTATCATGCCTAAAATATCCAATAACCAAGATGAGCAACTATTCCCCTTTATAGAATTCTTGAATTCAGTTACTTTGTTTCTTGATAGAAACAGCTATAGCATTAAAAATAAATTAATTAGTATTAGTGACACTAATATAAGCACTACTAATTATAAAAGCAATTATCACTTTTGATTTATTTCAATGATTTTTTAAATTAATTTCCTCTTCTATCACAGAAATCTAAGCTCTGAGACAGTGAGTCAGTGTTTTTCTTGCTCACTTTATAGTTCAGTATCTACCAGAATGCTTATCACACAGTAGGCACTTAATATTTACTTAGTAAATAAGTAAAGAAATAAACCTTTATTTTTTATTATTAAGAACCAAGCCCTCTGTTTTGTGCAGATTTTCTCTAATTCTCACTGCAATCCTGAAAGGTAGGTATAGTTGTCCTATTTAGCGGATGAAGAAACTGATGCTCAGAGAGACTGTTAGTTGCCCAAAGTCAGGCAGGTAGGAAGAATTTCCCAGTCAGCAGTCAGCTCTCCCCAGGGCTACCACATTCAGAGTGCACACACAGCAGGCCCAGAGTACAAAGAACAAAGAAAAGGAAGTCCTTTTCACCTTGATCTTAATGTCATCACTCTTTTGATGTAGACAAAGAAATCCAACTAAATGTTAGCGTTGGTATCTGACAGAAACAAAGACATTTTACGGACATATGTTTAAATTGAAGGCTAAGGTCCATGTTGTCGGCTGAAGAATAATAAAGACCCCTCTAGTTCTCTGTTACTAGTAAAAATTATCCATTCTGATTCAGCTTAAATTTTCATGTAAAAAAGCCAGAGACTCAGAAGAGGGTCAGTGAATGATAAGATATAAGAAAATGAAAAGAAAGGTTAAGAGGGTAAAGACAAAGATCTGTACCCACAGCTCTTTCTCTTTGGTGGAAGGATTCAATAAATGGTTAGAAAGGTTAGAAAGTTAGAAGGAAGCTGGTATCAGAGCCACCTAGTACCTGTTAGATTCTAATTATTTCTGGTAGAATGCAGAAAGAGCTCAGCTCAAGGTTCCTATCTTCATGGAGTCTACAGTCTGGTTGTAGTTTGTTGTAAATCTGTTTATCTAATGTAATCATTTAATAACCTTATATGGATCATGCCACAGAGAAGATTTAGTTACTCTCCATTCATCCCTTTCATGGTTTTTACAAAATTTCTGTTGGGGAATTGATAATATATCTATTACATAAGATAGCCATGTTATCAACTCCAGCCCTGACTATATATGACTTCTCAGCTCAACAAGGCATCATAAATTACTAGCATTTGGCCTCCTACTTGTAATTATCGATAGAAAATCATTGTACTTCCACTCCCGCCCGACCCTCCAATCCGCAGTTTCAATTGCGATCACAAAACCTTATGCCCAAGTGATGATGGAGCAGGAGGCTGGCTGAGGACAAAGCAAAAGCTGGCACCTTGCACCCCCTCTCCACCTGCTCCCCTTGGTAATGTGTGTGACATTCCTCAGGCACCCCTGACTGCCATAAGCGAGAAACAAATAGTTAACTTGTAGAAATCACAATCCTACAAGACAGGAGTCTCCCTTGGTTTACACACTGCCTAGAGAGATTCTACAAACAAAGAAGTTACCTTATCAATAGCACAATTTCCAGAAGCAAATAACTCAGTTCCTCAAACCCTAATGTCACCCTCCCCTCCATAAACAAAACTGAAGGAGGCTGAAGTAGAAGGAAATGTAAATATAGTTAAATCTCTTCTGAACCTAAATCTCACTAACAAAGACGCTTGATAGCAGGATTGTGACATCCCACCAGGAATCTCCCAACTATCTTGATGTTAATGGCTGGCCAAAAGACAACATTGATCAAGCCACAAGGCCTCCGGTATCCCCGCACCCTGTGGGTCCTCTTTAGCATATGAAAACTCTGTTGAAACCTCCCTTCCCCTCACCTTCCCCCAACCGCAAGGTACATAACCTGCCATCTGTCACAACCCTGGGCAGCAGCTCTTCCTGCCCATGGGTCCTGTCCCTGTGCTTTAATAAACCACCATTTTGTACCAAAGATGTCTCAAGAATTCTTTCTTGGTCATCAGCTCCGGACCTCAGCCCACCGAACCTCACCTAGGTTCTAGAACTTCATCACAAGCATCAGTGGCTTTGGGAATGATCATCTGCCAGAACTAGAGGCTGTGAGTGAATGGAATGGACTACTACCTATTTTCTCTGAAATTTATCAATTTAAATTCTATTTAAAATTTTTACAATTCCATCATCTTATGACATCATATAATTGTTACTTTACCAATTAGAAGAATCCTTTGTCTTTGCCTCCCTGTAATCTTTATTCACTTAAAAAGTAATCTAACTGGATTTTTATTTCCTATACCCCACTGTGTCATATCAAAATTGTCTGGGTTTTCGATCCTTTACCTGGTGACATTTTCTAGTTAGAAAGGAGCTTTTGAAAGTTTTTAATAGGCTATAAAACAAAACCAAATCAGGTGTATAAGGCAACAACTTGTAAGATTTAAGAATAAATGAGATTACACACACACACACACACACACACACACACACACACACCCCAAATGATGTAAAGAATGGTTTCTTGAAAATACATAAATTAGGTTGCAGGGCTAAAAGTTCTTTTTGATGTTTTGTTGTTATATACAGCTGAACTTTAAATTTAGTAACAGCGCTTTTCAGCAGAAATTTAAAGCTGAAATGTGGCTTAAGTGATTTCAGAGGCACAAAGTGACTTTTAAAAAATGGACATCTGACTGTATCTTATTTTGTTGTAAATTCAGTGAACCAAATCCATTTATTCATCTCTTCTTTCTAACACTAAATTGTAAACTTACTTGCAAACTTACTAAATTGTAGAGTCTTAACGTGTATAAAGAAAGGAAGGGTGTTTAAGCACAGGTCTAATCTGTTGTCCATACTAGGTATTAAATCTTTTCTCTTCCCAAATTAGGTAACTGTTGACTTCATATGGCAATCAATAGTTGCTAGTAAAAAATAAATAAAATCTATAAATTCATAAAAACAGAGATCGAAGAAAACGTGAGGGGATGAACACTGACCTTTTATAGTGAAGAAAACAAAAGAATTGCTAACTAAAATAATTTAAAAGGCACATTGTCATGATGATGAAGATGTACAACTATTAGAACAATACAATGACTAATCTTCAAGGAAGTTCACATTCGTAAAGAAGATTCTTTGATGAAAAAGATTGTTTCATCAAATCAGGGCTGCACACACCTTTACAGCTGTTTTCTCACCTAAATCAAATGTCATCATAGATGATATTTTCATTTATTTCCCCTGTTCTTCTTATTATTTTGAATGCCTTTATGGTTTCTAGGCAACCATGCTAATACTTCTGTTTTAAAAATCCACTGCGCAGGAATAGTATTCTTTAAAAAGATTGGTGACCTTCCTAGGAAAATATAAAGTGAGAAATAGATGCTAACCAGAAAAGAAGGAAAAAAACTCAGTTATAATCATGAGTTTTGAATGCTACAGTGCAGAGAATTTAAAATGTGTTGCCTGTAAAACATAATGAGCTCAACGATGTCACAAAAAGAAGAAGAAGAAGGTACAAGTAAATTTATTTCCAAGAAGATGCACAAACAAACTCTGGCCAGATCTTTTGGTATTCATGCTCATTACTGATCTGGTGAGGGAGTAGGAGGTGATCATTCAGGAACAACCATGACTAGAAAGCCATGTAAGATGAGGGATGGTAGGAATGGAATGCTTAGCCTGGGCAAGAGAAGATCAATCAAGTAAAATATCTGTTTGCAAATTTGCATAAGGCTATAATGGAAGAGATTAAGTTTTCTTATATTTATTCTTCAGAAAATAGAATAGTGATCACTAGGTGTAAGTTGGAAGTGGGATAGTTTTGGCTTAATAAAATTTTCTAAAAATTAGGATTGGCTGCAGGGGATTAGAATAACTCAGAAGTAGCAACATCTCTAACTATAGGTGTTCAAGCAGGATAGCCATCATTACGTATCCCACTGTATACCAGCATCCCTTCTTGGATGTCCAATATGAACCTCAAACTGAACATGTCCCAAACAAACTCTTGAATCTTTCCAATCTGCTCTTCTTCCTATTTATCCAGTCTTAGTGGTAATTGTTGCGGCTGAAAATTGAAGAATCATCCACATCTCTTCCCTTCATTTTCTTACCTTTCACATCCCATACAACAGCAAATCCTACTAAATGCAGACTGTTTAACGACTTCTCTCCAGTTCTCATCACTTTCACCCAATAAAACTCCCTACAGCTACTATCATCCCTTGTGTGGGTGGCTACTTAATGGTATCCCTGCTTCTACACTGTGACCTCTGAAGCTGATTCTTTCCAGAGCAGCCAAGGAAATCTTTAAAAAATATATCCGATCATGCCAGTCCTTTGTTCCTATCCCTCTAATAACATCATCTAGAATAAAACCCACAATTCTTAACCATGTCTTCAAATAAAGCCAACTGCTCTTGCATGTCTGGGTAACTCTAACTTCACCTTCTACCACTCTTCTCTTTCAATCTGTTCCCAACTCAGACCACATTCTTGGTATAGTCTTTGTCCTCATTGTGTCTTTTGCTTGGAGTGTCTGTTCCCAGTTATCTGCATTTCAGTTAAAGCTCTGCTCAAATATCAGCTAATCAAAAAGACCTTCCCTGAATCCTCTTTATATCAATCATAGTACAGTCATTACTCATCACCTCTATTTCCCTTTTCTTCACAGTGTCACCTAGCTTGTTATACTTTTATTTGTTCAGCATCTGAATCTCATCACTGGAATATAAATTTCATGATTCCTTTTATTAACTATCCCCAGACCTAAAAGGCACTGTCCCATAAAAGATTTCCCACAAATATTTTTTCAATAAATGTTGTGGGAAGTATTTCAGCATGAGATTAAAATACAAAATTTAATAAAGTTCCTCCTAAATCTGCAATTCTGTTATCACCACCAAGAAATATTCTTCGTTTATTCTTTAAATTGGCTATCATTTGAAAATTAATTTGGGTGTTCTCTTATCTTTAATTTTTTTCTGGATATAACTTACTCTTCCTTTTCCAAAACACTGTTTCTCATGAAGCTCATTAATTTTATGGAAAATGTTTATAATTTACTAGATTGTTATGTTACAAAATATTAGATTTTTTTCACATTCCCTGTCATTACCCTTTTCACTATCTGACTCTTTCTGAGGAACATTTTGAGCATAATTGTAAAAAAGTTATAATGACTCTTTAGCAAGCAACTCTACCAGTAGAATTGTCACTCAAGACCATTTGTTACAGTAGTTTTAACTTAACAAAAAACAAATGCCATTATTATCCTTCCAAGTTTTTACTACAGAGGATATATAAAACTAGTTTTTGTTTTTGAAGTTAACAATTTCTCCCATAGGCATATGAAGCCTCCTGTTTTGGAAGGATCCCTAAAAACCAGTGAAACAGATTTTTCATATAGATCAGCAAGTTGCTTTCCAGATAACTAAAAGTAGAAGTCGTATTGTTTGCATTGTATTCTTAGAGCCCACGTGATCCAAAGATATGGATATGGCAAGTAATAAAGTAGTTCAGTATTGCTAAGTGGTACCATAGATTAATTTACCATTCTTAAATTTATTCATATTCATTATCAATAAATAAATATAAATAATCAACTATGGACCACAAAAATTCCTGGTGATATATTGACTTAAAAAAGTTTTGATTATCTCTGGGAGACACATAAATGGACCCAACACATTGTGTTTTATGCCATGGTTATAGTGAGCACAGGCTGTAGGGGATGAATGAGGTCATTTTTCTCTAAGGAATTATATATAATTCATGTTGATTTTTCAGCTCCCTTGGGGAGATGAAACTCTACTTGTTTACAAGCAGGAAGCAAAAAAATAATTATTATTTGGAAGATGGCAGCTACTGTAAATAAAGTACATGATTGGGTCTGGAAGTGCGCTATTTTCTTATCACAATGGAAATAACTTCAGGTAAGGTAATTAACCAGTAACTGATAATTTCACATTGTTGTATTGCCAGCTTAGTCATTTACCCTTTTGTGTCTCTGGTAGTTGTAAAATATCAGGAGTGAAATAACCTTAAAAGAGACAATGTGGTATAGTATAGTAAATTGAGAAATGAACTACCTCAGGAGACTTGAGTACCAATTCCAGCTTTACCACTAATTCGCCAATGAACAGCTGATTTTCCAACATGTAATAACCCTCCTTGGGTTGTCCAGTCTTCATCTGATTAATAAAAAGACTGCACAAAATAATCTCCAAGTGAGCTCAGAGCCCATATACTGTTCTAAAATACGACGTCCAAAGTGAAACGAGTATAAATAACTTAAAAGGACCTTCACTGGTTTCACTTAGACCTACTTTCAATGAAAAGCAAAATTTCAACCGCAATCTGTTTAAGACTCCAGTCAGTGCTGTCTAAAAGAACTTTCTGTGATGAAGGAAATGTTCTGTATGTGCACTGTTCAGCGTGGTAACCACTAGCCACATTTGGCTATTGAGAACTTGAAATGAGGCTATGCAACAGAGGTACCAGTTTTTAAATATGATTAATTTTAATTAATTTAAATGTAAATAGTCATGTGAGGCTAGTGACTAGCTTACTGAGCAGTGCATCAAAAACCACTATCCACTGTTAGTACAAAAAGGATCTTACAATATTGTAAGTTTAAGAAGAAAAACACTGCTCATTGGATCTGCTCTTAGATGTTCTGTTCTGCATTTCCACTTTAATGAAACATAATCATTTATAGAGATGGACTAACTAATGAAAACCAGAGTGCTAGTAAAAGAAAAGCATCGAGAGCACATTGTATGTAATAGAAATTATCATCCACCAATGCTATGCTTTTGTACTATGTTTTCAATGGCATTTATATAAATTGGAAAGGATCATTTCTTTCATTAACCTTTTAAGTCAGTAGAGTAATACTTTTAAAGGTGTTCCACTCACTTTTTCTTGAACATGCAGAAATGTCATTATAGCTTAAATTAAGGAAGGTACTTTAAAGGGCATGAGATTAGTGTATCTTCCTTTGCTGTGTAGGGTAATCATATAGTCTACATTTCAGAATTTTAATTCATATTTATTAAAATTAAGTTAATTTTAATTTGATAAATACACACATATCAACTTTGAATAAATAAGTTAAAAATGATTCCACATTTCAAAAACATGACAGTGTCATGGAGATTTATCAGTAGCTTTAAAAGAAATGAAAATAAATTTTTCCAAAAAGATAACTGTACACTTAAGTAATAAACTATGAATACAAATGTTATTGAATCTGTAACCAAACTTCTATTTTCACTGTTTTGTTTTGTTTTTTTTTTTTGCAAAAGTATTGTTTATGCATTAATTCTGAGATATATGGCTGGGCTTTAATTTAGAGAGAACATTAAATGTACAGAATTGTTTATAATGAGAAAAATTAGAGTAATTAATAAATGTTATTACAATAAGTATAAATAATATATAAAAATAAATAAATAAAATTGATTAGCTACACTTTTATGACCATTAAAATGGTTAGGATTCAAATTGGTTAAAAATGAAAGATTCTGGGACGCCTGGGTGGCTCAGTGGGTTAAGCCGCTGCGTTCGGCTCAGGTCATGATCCCAGCATCCTGGGATCGAGTCCCACATCGGGCTCCTTGCTCAGCTGGGAGCCTGCTTCTCCCTCTGCCTCTGCCTGCCACTCTATCTGCTTGTGCTCACTCTCATGCTCTCTCTCTCTGACAAATAAATAAATAAAATCTTTAAAAAAAAAAAAATGAAAGATTCTTATAAGGATCGTATTTTTTTTTCATCTATCAACAAATATTTACTGAATGCCTAACTTGTATCTATATTCTAAAAATATAGAGAAGAACATCATAGTTTCTGCCTTCGAGAAGTTCATAGGTTAATGAAGAGATGAAAAGGATTTATTCAATAACATACCACTGTGATACGTCCTGTGCTCTGCGTTCTACAAAGAGGTACATGAATATTTGCTGTGACAATCAGGATAGCTGAGGGGATTCAAACATACAACTAGCTTCCCACTTTGGATATTTGCTGAATCCTGTTGCTACTACAGTGTGATGGAACTAGGCCACTGTTTCTAAAAGGCATAGTGAGGGGCACCTGGGTAGCTCAGTCCCTTGAGCTGCCACTCTTGAATTAGGATCAGGTCCTGATCTCTGGTCATGAGATCGAGCCCCCAGGTGGATTCATGCTCAGCAGGGAGTCTGCTGGAGATTCTTTTCTCTGTCTACCTCTGCCTCTTCCCCCACTGTGCTCTCTCCCTCTCTAAACAAACAAAAAAATAAAATCCTTAAAAGACACAGTGAGAATTCCTGAAATGATTAGGAAAAAGAATGGTTGGTAATCAGGGCATTTACCAGATTTTGAAGACAGGAATGTCAGGGAGTTAGATCTTGCACCTTCTTCCAGAAAGTTAGCTAGACAGCCTCTGGACACCCCTCAGATGCACGGTAGTGCACACCTGAGGATCAGGGATTAGGCATGGTAGAGGAAGTGTTACTGACATTACAATTTATCTCTGACCCATGTCAATTTCCTATTAGATTGAGAGGTTGATTGAGGCGATCAACCTGTCACCCTATCTGCATAACAAAAAAAGGGAACCCTGTCTGATAGAAGATATTACTTACAGCCTCTACTTCATTTATATGTAATGTTTAGTATTCAGTTAAACTTTACCAGATATGTGAAGATGAAAGTAAGTAAGACCAATAATTAAGAGGAAAGGCACATAACAGATGCAGACTCATAACTGATCCAGATAGTGACATTAGCAGACAGGGATGTTTAAATGACTATGATTAATTAGGTTAAAGAAAATTGAGGAAAAGAGGGGCAAAACAGAAGAAAGGATGAAGGATTTTAACAGAAATCTGAAATTTATAAAAATGAATTACATGACCATTCTAAAACTAAAACATTATTTAATATTCAGAATTCAGTGTATGTATTTAAATGCAGACTGGACCAAAGAGAGGACAGGATTAGTGAATTCAAAGACAGTCAATAGAAAATAACCTAAACTGGGAAAACTTATATTTTTATTTGTTTATTTTATTTGTCTTATTCTGGAATAATAGAAAATGATGTTAATGAAAATGGGGGAAAAGAAGAAGGAATGAAATAGAGCAGATTGCAGCAAGTTAAAGTAAATTCACTAACTACAAGGATCCTCTATGTGAAAAGGAATGAATCTTGGACCCTGTCCCCAGAAAGACAGAATAAACCATAGTATAGACTAGCCAGTCAAATCTTAGAAGGGATAGCACAGACTAGGTATTTTAGTCACTGAAGACAGGGTCTTGTAGCAGCTGATAGGGGCTTTTCAATATGCCTTGTACTCAGAAGGCAAACATGTATGTAGGAATACCTAGCCTTCAGACTGGAGTTCAGAAAAGAAAACAATCTTAAAAGGAGTGGGAGAGGACATAAGAAGTCACCAGCAATAAGGGATCATGTAAAAGACCTGGGCAGAGCTAGCCATATTCAGTGTAAGATTTAAAAGTGACCGTGGAAAGTAGATAAATGTACTAAATAGACTAAATATAATAACACCTTTTTTACAAAGGAAGAAAAGAAAGACAAAAACAAAAAGTTTAAAAGGAGAAAGAAAGGATAGGAAAGGAAGGAAGGGAAGAGAAGAAAAGGGAAGGGAAGGGAAGGGAAGGGAAGGGAAGGGAAGGGAAAGAGAAGAAAGAAAAGAAGAAATCCAGTATGGTAAAGGTAGGTATAGAAATAAGGTTAAGAATGGAAAGAAGTCTTCCATCCTCCTATCAGAGGGCTATATAATAACAAAATGAATTATCCTTCAAAAATAGAATAGGAGCTCAAAGATGAAGTGAAAGCATAAGAGAATGACATGAGAATAGAGAAAATACATGGATTCACCATCATTTGAAAAGCAAAAATTATTTCTAAGCAAGTAATGGACTGAACACAGCTGAAAATCAAATAAATAATATAGAGGAAAAATGTATAAAGATTAAGGTAAATGCAGAAAAAACAAAATGAACCTAGAAAGAGAAAGACAACTAATATGGAATCCATAAAAGGATGATTCAGTAAAATGTCAATTCATGAACTGAGAGAAACACAACACATAGAAAAAAAATATTCAAAGATATCATACATAGAATGGCAAAAGGCTAAGGAAATCCGAGACAATCCTAAAGAAGACCAACATAGACGTGCTTGCTATGCTAGGTACTAAGAATCATTATAAATATATCATACCATAATTAAGCTATGGAGAGAGAGAAAGAGAAAAGTCCATGTTGTCATGAAGCTTAAAAACAGACAACGGAACAGAAGGAAAAGTTCAGAGATATATACAATGGTCTTGTTCATAAATTGTGAAATGGCATTTACAGAACTGGGAAACCAGTCAGGTAAATGATCAGTTCAGGGGAATTATATATGTGAAAGATGAGGCTAAAAAATAAAAATTTTTAGGAAACAACTGCATGAACTTGACATACATTGCTTTCCTGAAGACATCAAGAACATTAATTATAAAAATGATTTATAAATTAACAACATTAAATTTAAGAATCCCTCCTCATTATAAGAGATTATAAAGTAAGCAAGGCAGGCCACAAAAAAGAAATGTTGGTGCACACAGTTTTAGCTGCAATGATGAGAGATAAAATGTGTGCTACACACATAACAGAGAAATGGTTTATATACCAATCAGTGGGAAACAGACAGGCTACCCAATGGGAAATCGGAGGAGACCTGATTAGGGACTTTGTTCAAAAGAAAGAAAAAAATGGCTAAAAAGAAAAAAGATGACAGATTCTCAATCTAACTAATAACCAGGGAAATGCATTTAAAATCACAATGGGGTACTCCTACATATCTGCCAGAATGGATAAAATTAAGTCTAACAGTATCAAATATGTGGGAGGATGTGGAGCAATGAGAACACATGTATAATACTGGCAATATAAATTGATACAGCTGCTTTGGAAAACAGTCATTGTCTAGTAAAGTTAAAAAACATATTACTCGGGGCGCCTGGGTGGCTCAGTGGTTAAAGCCTCTGCCTTCAGCTCGGGTCATGATCTCAGGGTCCTGGGATCGAGTCCCGCATCGGGCTCTCTGCTCAGCGGGGAGCCTGCCTCCTCCTCTCTCTCTGCCTGCCTCCTCCTCTCTCTCTGCCTGCCTCTCTGCCTACTCGTGATATGTCTGTCAAATAAATTAAAAAAAAAAAAATTAAAAAAAAAAACATATTACTCATTAATCAGATAACCACTCTGAAATATATACCCTGCAGATAGGCATGCACATTGACACTATAAGACATGAACAGGAATGTTTAGAGCAGGCTTTGCCATAATATTCTCAAATTGGATACAAATCATATCTTTTAAGAGTGGAATAAACTAGAATATGATAAAATGACATACTTAATACAGCTGTGAAAATGAGTGAATATTAATATAACACTAAGTAAAAAAGCACAAAGGTCAAAAGGAGGTTAAACTAAATAAGAATATTTAGGGATTAATGTGAATATGATAAAATTGTAAAGAAATCACAGACTGAATTATCACTGAAATCATAATTGTGTTTTACTTTAGCAGAAGGGAAGGATTTTTAATTGAAAAGGACATACTTGTTTGTTCTAGGATGTTGTCAATTTACTGTTTCTTAGCTTGGATAATTGAAAGGACCCAGAGGACTCCATGATGTATATTAAAGTAAGACTTTAATGAAGGTAAAGCATATAGTGCAGAATGAGAGGAAAGGATGCATAAGCATCAAGGTTCTAGACTTCCAAGCATAGCTCATAGAATCCTTTCTTAGCACAGGACTCACTTTGTTTCTGGAGTGTGAAGTCCCAAAATATGTGCAAGAAATAAGAGTTGGATAAGAAATAATGCAAAACCAAAATTTTGTAAGTGGTTCTTTTAAAAATTGTTTTCCTAGTACTTTTTTTATTTTTTTAAATTTAAATTTAAATTTTTCTTTATTTTTATATTAGCTTCAGATGTACAACATAATGGTTTGATATTCGTACATGTTGCAAAATGATCACCACACTGTTTTTTTTAACATCTACTAAAGCAAACATAGGTACCAATTTTTTTCTTGTGATGAAAACTTTTAAGATTTACTCTATTACTAACTTTGTTATTATTATTTTTAAATTTGAGTATAGTTGGGACATGATGGTACATTAATTTCAAGTGTATAACATAGTGATTCCACAAGTTTATACATTATGCTTTATTAACCACAAGCATAGCTACTGTCTGTCCTGATACCTCACTATTACAATATTATTGACTATAATCCCTATGCTGTGCCTTTTATTTCCGTGACTTATTCATTTCATAATTGAAGCTTATACCTCCCACTCTTCTTCACCCATTTTGCCCATCTCCTTACCCTCTTCCTCTCTGGCAGCCATCAGTGCACTGTCTGTATTTATAGATCTGATTCTGCTTTTTGTTTGCTTGTTCATTTGGTTTTTGTTGTGGTGGTTTGGTTTTTTGTTTGTTTGTTTTTTAGATTCCACTTACTAGTGAAATCATGTAGTACCTCTCTTTCTCAGTCTGACTTAATTCACTTAGCCTAATACTCTCTAGGTCCACCCATATTGTCTCAACTGGCACTATCTTCTATCTCATACTTTTTATGGCTGTGTAATATTTCAGTGTGTGTGTGTGTGTGTGTGTGTGTGTGTGTGTGTGTGTGTGTGTGCATGCAAGCATGCACAGAATTGGGTCTTTTAAACTCTGCTGATCATGTGACAAATCTAGGCCATGCGACTGGTTAAACCAGGTGAAACCATGGATCCACACAGCCCTAAACAAGGTGAACAAGCCATCCCAGGTTCCAGGGAGTTTCTGATTTGAAATGACACATATATACCTCTAGCTATCCCATTTCATTCTTGTTGTAGCCACGTCAGTAGTAGTCTTGTAGATGTCTTCAAAGATAAGAATATAGCTGTTTCACCTAGCTGTAACTCTATCTTGCACAAGGTTGTGGTTATATGACTATATACTTAGACTGCACGATATATTATATGTACTTTTTATAGTTAATTATTTTTTAGAACAGTTTTAGGTTTATAAGAAACTGAACAAAAAGTACAGTAAGTTCCCACATCCCCACTCCCCTGCTCCCAACTTCCTCTACTATTAACATCTTGAATTAGAATTGTACATTTGCTACAATTGGCCAACCAGTAGTGACACATTATTATTAACTAAAATCTGTAGTTTACTTTAGGGTTCAGTCTATGTGTTGTATATTCAGTGGATTTGATGAATATATAATATCATGTATCTGTCATTGTAGTATCATACAGAATTGTTCAACTTCCATAAAAATCCTATATGTTCCACCTGTTCATTCTTAGCCCCATCTCCCTGAACTTCTGTCAACCACTCATCTGTTCATTATCTCTAGTTTTGCCTTTTCCAGAATGTCATATAGTTGGAATTGAACAGTATGTAACCTTTTCAGACTGGCTTCTTTATGGAGCAGTATGCACTTAGTTTCTGCCTGTCTTTTTATGTTATTAACTTATGTTTTTAAAGGCATTCTTAATTGCTTCCAGTTTTTGTGAATTATGAATTAAGCTGCTATAAATATTCATGTGCAAGTTTTTGGGTGAATGCAACTTTTTAACTTATTTAGGTAAATATCCATTAGCATATTTGCTGGATTATATGTACAGTTTTGTAAGAAACTGCCAAACTGTCTTTCAAGTTGTACCATTTTGCATCCCCACTATCCATACCTGAAAGTTCCTGTGGCTCCACATCCTTGCCAGCACTTGATAACATCAACTTTTTAAAAATATTTTATGCATTCTAATTGGCTTGTAGTAGTATTTCACATCTCAAAGATTTTTTTTTAATTTGAGTATGGTTGGCATATAATATTGCAATGTTGCATTAGTTTCAGGTGTACAACATAATGATTCAACAAGTTTATATATTATGCTACATTCACTACCACTGTAGCTAACATCTGTTCTGATGCATCACTGTTATAATATCACTGATTATATTCTTTATGCTGAGTCTTTTATTCCTTTGATTACTTATTCTAATACTGGAAGCCTATATCTCCTTGTTATTTTAATTATAACTTTCTAATAACTTAAGAGGTTAAACACCTTTTCATAAGCTTAGCAACCACCTGGATGGATGGATAGACAGAAGGATAAAAGGTAGATAGATAGATGACAGATAGATAGGTTTTTTTGGTGAGATACCTGTTCTGATAATTTATTTACCTTTTGATTGGATTTTCTGATTTCTTAGTATTGAATTTTAATAATTCTTTGTGTATTTTGGATGCAAGTCCTTTATCAGATATATATTTTACAAGTATTTTCTCCAAGCATGTGGCTGGTCTGTTCATTTTCTTAACAATGTATTTTACAGAGCAGAAGTTTTCTGTTTTTCTCTTTTTGTTTTACCGGAGAAGAGCATGTTTTATTCATTTTTAGAAGAAACTGCTTTTGATTTTATCTTATATTCTATTTTTCCCGTTTTACAGTTAATTACTTCAAAGGTATTTCCCTATATTCTATTTTACTATTCTTGTGCTTACTTAAATTTGTTTTTTTTTAAGTTGTTATTTAAATTTCAGTTAGTTAACATGCAGTGTAATATTAGTTTCAGATGTACCATTAGTAATTCAACATTTTCATAACACCTGGTACTCATCACAAGTGTCTTCCTTAATCCCCACTAACTATTTAACCCATCCCCCCATGCTCCCCACTCTGGTAACCATCTGTTTGTTCTCTATGATTAAGAGTCTCTTTCTTGTTTTGCCTCCCACTCTTTTTTCACTTTGCATGTTTGTTTTGTTTCTTTGTTTTTCAAAATCCCATATATGAGTGAAATCATATGGTATTTGTCTTTTTCTGACTTTTCACTCAGCATAATATTCTCTAGCTCCATCCATGTCATTGCAAATGGCAAGATTTCATTCTTTTCTTATGACTGAATAATATTCCATTTTATATATACACATCTATCTCACCTCTTCTTTACCATTCATCAGTTGATGTACACTTAGGCTATTTCCATAATTTGGCTATTGTAGATAATGCTGCTATAAATATTGGGGTACATGTATCCCATTGAATTAGTATTTTTGTACTCTTTGGGTAAATACCTAGCAGTATAATTGCTGGATTGTAGGGTAGTTTATTTTTAAGTTGTTGAGGAACTGCTATACTGTTCTCCAGAGTGGTCGCACTAGTTTGCATTCCCACCAACAGTGAAAGAGGATTCCCCTCTCTCCACATTGTCCCCAGCAGCTGCTGTTTCTTATGTTGTTGATTTTAGCCGTTTGGACAGGTGTGAGGTGACGCCTCTTTGTAGCTTTGGTTTACATTTCCCTGATGAGTGCTATTGAGCATCTTTACATGTGTCTGTTGCCCACCTGGATGTCTCCTTTGGAAAAATGTCTATTCATGTCTTCTGCCCATTTTTTAATTGGATTATTCATTTTTGGATGTTGATTTTTATAAGTTCTTTATATATTTTGGATATTAACCCTTTATCAGATATGTCATTTGCAAAGAGCTTCTCCCATTCCATAGGTTGCCTTTTAGTTTTATTGATTGTTTAACTGTGTAGAAGTTTTTTATTTTGATGTAGTCCCAACAGTTTATTTTTGCTTTTGTTTCCCTTGCTTAGGAGGCATATTTAGAAAGAAGTTGCTACAGTGGATGTAAAAGAGGTTACTTCCTGTGTTCTCCTCTAGGATTTTTATGGGTTCAAGACTCACATTAGTTTGGTTCTGGAAAGTAATTTTGTCTAAGGATGGACATTTATGGAGAACATAAAAACACTGGGGCCTATTGCAAAATGGCTACTCTCTCCCACCTCAAAATAGTTACTTTTCCCTCTCCATCTGACAGCAACAAGAGGGATTTTCCTCTAATCTTCACTTAGATGACCAACTGGGACTCCTAGAGATAAAACTTACAAAAAATGGAGTCCATCTAATAATGGGCTCTTAAGAGACCAGTTTGAGCTGGTCCATACTCCCTCTCCAGCAATCTGTCTGTTATTGTTTCATTGTTCCTAATGGTGACTGCCTCAAGAGCTGTGATTCTTTGTATCTTGCCTCTCCAGTTTTAGGGGGCAAAGTTTGCCCTATGACCTCAGTTCTTTTATGGAGCTAAGATTTTCTGTTTTCAGCTTGTTCAGATTTTTTCTTGTAAGAACGAGAGCGAGGACTCCTGAGCACTTTTTATGTTAGATTAGATCATCCCTGTGTGAAGATATGGAAAATGAGAAATGCTGGGGTGAAGTTAACTAATCTGTACTTTTTAATATGTGTTTTATTTCATGATTTTTTTAAGTTTGACAAAAGATGCTGATGCTTTAAAGACCATGCTCTCTTCTCAGAAAAACTGTTATAGAACAATAGATTCTGAGTCATATCTTGGTTAAATTATGAACTTGAAGGAGATAGAAATAATTCTTTATACCTTCATGTAGTAAGCAATTATATGACCAAAGAGAAAAAAATGTAGGCAGGCCTCCGGATTTTTCCACAACCACATTCAAAGATACACTAGGCTGGAAAGACACATTTAGGAGACAAAATGTAATACAAAACTATTATACTTAGCCAAATTGTCATTCAAATGTGTAGTCAGACATTCTTAAGCATGGAAGAATTTAGAAACTAAAATGTCCATGAACGTGTCCTATTAAGGAATATATTTGGGGGCACCTGGGGGGCTCAGTCAGTGGAGCATCCGACTCTTGGTTTTAGCTCAGGTCATGATCTCAGGGTGGTGAGACTGAGCCCTGAGTGGGGCTCTGCACTGAGCAGAGTCTGTTTGAGATTCTCTCTTCCTCTCCCTTTGCCCCTCCTCCCTGCTCTCTTTCTCTCTTACATGAATAAATACATTTATTTATACAAATATAAAAAATATACAAATACATATATGACTACCAAAAAAAGAAATATATTGATGATGATCTCTATCTAGTAAAAAGATGAATCCAAATAGTCAATGAATGTAAGAGACATGGTGAATTGCTTTGATGTTGAGCAAAGGAATCATTCAAATTAAGATAAGCACAATGGGAATTATGACTGTAAAAGAGAATGTAACTGTCATAAACACTGATAATATTAAATAATAGTAAAACTGACAATAAGAATAGGGGAAAGGAAGAAGTATGACCATAATAGCATCCTCATGTTTTCATATTACTAATTCAGTCAGTGGTACCCCAAGCATTTTCTTATCCTGCAATTAGAGAAGTGGCAGAAAATTATTCTTTCTGAGTATCTAGAAATAAATATTCTTCACTGGGTTTTCATTGGGTTGGGAAAATTGAAATGTAAGTTAGAACAGTATGACAGCTTTTGAGCAAGTATCCAGGCCAAGAATCTATTTCCATTGGTCATTTTAGAGGAATAAAATAATATCATCAGAGGCTAATAGATTCATTAAAGAGAATGTAACTAATGGCAATGAAATTTATATATCAGCTCTCTGCTGAAGGAGAACATTTGGGAAATTAAATTGTTAAGGAAATAAGTCACTACATTTAAAGAGAGGTGATCAAATATCTATGCATAGGTATGAATCTTTGAATTCATTAATCTGATTTATTGAGACTTTCATATGCCAAATTATTGTGGAACCAAGATACAGAAATGAGCAAGGGAGGAACCACTTCAATCTTTAAAGAACTAAGGGTCTAGTAGAAGGGATAATGTAGAAAGATTGTAGAATTAATACATTAGTTAAGAGAAATTTGTTAATCTCACACGTGCACACACACACACACACACACACACACACACACAGTATAGACTCTTATGGGAAAGAGCAGGGAGCACTTCCCTGGTGTAGTGTCACTTCAGCTGAAATCAAATTGATGTGCCCAAACTGGCCATACTAGCCAGATTATCACTAGCCAGGTGAAAGAGTTCTCTAGTTAAAGAGAAAGGCATGGAGAAAATCTGTGAGGCAGAAATGAAGTTTATGTCCTAGAGGAACTGATAGAACCAGATTTGTGTTATAAAAAGATTACACTAAACCCAAGGCTCAAGGACCTGAAGATGTCCATTACATAAAGGTATGAAAGAGGCAGGGAGCTGGAAAAGGAATTTGGAAGAAAAAGCCAGAAAAGGAGGATAACATCAGAAAAACAAAAACAAAACAAAAAAAACAAAAAACACTGTCAGAAAAGCCACACAGAAGGAAATATTTTAACATGGAAGTGTGATCAATTTGGTTAACTCCTTTGAATGTATTTGAGATATAAATGAGAAAAATAAAGGGCTCTTTGGATTTTCTTACATACACATTGTTCACATAGAAGAAAAAATTCAGTATATCAGTGGGAACAGACATTGTAGAAGGGAGTAAAAAAGAAGGGACATAGAGAGCATTTGGGCAGTAACTGTTCAGAACATGCTATTTAGGGGCACCTGAGTGGCTCAGTGGGTTAAGCCACTGCCTTCAGCTCAGGTCATGATATCAGAGTCTTGGGATCTAGTCCCGCATCGGGCTCTCTGCTCAGTGGGGAGCCTGCTTCCCTCTCTCTCTCTCTCTGCCTACCTCTCTGCCTACTTGTGATCTCGCTCTGTAAAATAAATGAATAAAATCTTAAAAAAAAAAAAAAAGAATGTGTTACTGAATATTCTCAATATAAAGGGCAGGCATGCTCTGGCCAGCTCTTTTATTCCTGCTACTTTGTGAACACCAGCTCCAGAGAAGAGCATCTCACCTCACTGGAGCTACATGATTTGCCTTCTGGCCTGCACTTCAGGGAATGTAAAGGGGTTTACACCCCACAAAGCAATCCTTGATCAGTGTAGAGCAAGAACTAGGGATCAGTTTGTCTCCTATCCTTCAGGCAGGTAATTCCAATAACTAATAATTTCAACAGCCTCTCAGAAAGTTCCTAGTAGAATTGAGCTTCCCTTATTCACAGCACTGACCAGCTTTATAATGTACACTTGACATGACTTTTTTTTTTTTTTAAGATTGTATTTATTTGACACAGAGAGAGAGAGAGAAAGATCATAAGTAGGCAGAGAGGTAGGCAGAGGGAGAGGGGGAAGCAGGCTCCCTGCTGAGCAGAAAGCTCAATGCAGGGCTCAATCCAGGGCTCCATCTCAGGACCCTGAGACCATGACCTGAGCCAAAGGCAGAGGCTCAATTCACTGAGCCACCCAGGTGCCTCTTGACATGACATCTTATTCTGTTTCACTTCTAATATTTATACCATCTCCTGTTCCTTAGGATCACTTCCTTAAATTCCCTGCCACCATGCAAGCCCTTGTCTTAGGTTTTTGTGAGATTATCAGTTTCTAACTCATATGGCTATACATACATAGGTTTTGGATTGCTGGGTTGTATAGTACACATACATTAAACTTTATAAGTATTGCCTGCCAAACTGTCTTTCAGAATGGCTGTACTATTTTGCATCCCCACTAGTAATGGATGAAAAAACAAAACTATATGAACAGACAATAGAGACTGCCAAGAGTTGGTAATGAAGGAAGTGGTTGATGAAAAAGGGGTCACACAATGAAACTTTAAAGTGATAAAAGTGTTCTGTATGATGCTGTAATAGTGAATACATGACCCTATGCATTTGTCAAAATCCGTGATGAACATCAAAATCATGAACTTTACTGGATGTAGATTAAAATCAGTCAGGCTGTTAGGGGATTCATTGGACAGAATACAGACAGTGACAATGAATCTGACTGTATTACAAATGGGTGGCAAAACCTTACTGAAGAAGGTGTGGAAAACAGGCACTATGCTTTGAGGCAATATTGCAATGCTAAACACAAAAAGAACTCTACATAAACACTATACTCTAGTTCTTACATATGTTTTTCACAGGGCTGTGGGCTCGTAATTCTGAAACAACATTACATACATACTAGAGCTGAATGAAAAAAAAAATGAATGCTAGCAGGATCCAGTATTATAGAAAAAAGTTGCAACTAAGAATGGGGGGAAGACTAGAATGAATCCTGTGGTGCTGGATTATGGCAATATTACTATAGCCCATATTCATTCCAGTGTATATATAGACAGATACATACAGAAATGATTATAGATGTGTATGTATATGTGGATGAGTATACGTGTACATACTTGCTAGCTGAGAAGGTCTAGAAACAGGGATATATCATACCTAGGCCTAGATCATGCCTTCTTAATACTTAGTACTGTTCTCTAATAAATGGCACCAGGGATCCTCAAAGAGATGGCTGACTCTAAGGCTGGGGATACTGAGAACACAAAATCAGCCTGGAATATAGTGTAGGGGCAAAGTCAGGAAGTGCTAAAAGAAATGATGGTTGCTTGTCAAAAAAACAGGATATAACATGAAAGAGGGTCCCAATGGTCAATGTTGATACAAATTGAGCAAAAAAATAAATCAAAGTTACCTCAAAACAAAGGTAGATAAACATATTACAAGAAAACTATAGATCAATACTTCTCATGAACAGACACAAAAATGCTTAAAAAGTTTTTCAAAATAAGTCCTGAAACATATAAAAAGGATTCTGCATCATGATTAAGTAGTTATTATCACAGGAATGCATAGTTGGTTTAAAATTGGAAAATTATTTAATACAGTGTACCATATCAATAGAATAAAGGACGAAACAACATAATCATCTTAGTAGATTCAACAAAGCATATAACAAAATCCAACACTATGATAAATCATAATATCTTTCTTGCTTTGGTTATAATGACCTTATTATTTCATCATTAAACGTTTACTGGTACTTTGAGATATATAACATATAACTAGATGGATAACATATGGATGGATAATATGAGGATAAAATAGATAACACAGTATTTATGGATAGATGATAGAAAGATAGATAAAATAAAGTATGCACTGTATAAAATAAGAAATAAGAAATATTCTTCCTGGGGATGCCTGGGTGGCTCAGTTCTCTTAAGCATCTGCTTTGGTTCAGGTCATGATCTCAGGGTCCTGAGATTGAGCCCCACATGAGGCTCTCTGCTCATTGGGGAGACTGCTTCTCCCTCTCCCTCTGTTCCTCCCCCGAGCTTGTGCTCTTGCTCTCTCTCCCTCAAATAAATAAATGAAATCTTTTTTAAAAAAGATTTTTAAAATTTATTTATTTGACAAAGAGAGGGATATCACAAGTAGGCAGAGAGGCAGGCAGAGAGAGAGGGGGAAGCCGGCTACCCGCTGAGCAGAGAGCCCCATGCAGGGCTCGATCCCAGGACCCTGAGATCATGACCTGAACTGAAGGCAGAGGCTTAACCCACTGAGCCATCCAGGTGCCCCTAAATAAATAAAATCTTTAAAAAATGAAAAAAAAATGGATTGAGCTCAGAAAAAAAAGAAATGGTCTTCCTGTTTCATCACTTTTGTGATGATCATGTGTTCATTTTCCTTGACCAATTAATAAGAAATACTACCTAATTCATAATTTTAAAACATCCTTGAATTTTGAGGTGGAATTCATTTTAATTTACTTTCTCATTTTTTAAAATATATATATATTTTAAGATTTTATTTATTTATTTGACAGAGAGAGAGAGATTGAGATCACAAGTAGGCAGAGAGGTAAGCAGAGAGAGAGGGGGAAGCAGGCTCCCTGCCGAGCAGAAAGCCTGATGTGGGGCTCGATCCCAGGACCCTGAGATCATGACCTGAGTGGAAGGCAGAGGCTTAACACACTGAGCCACCCAGGTGCCCCTTAATTTCTCATTTTTATGTTCTGCCATATTTTATTAATATTTTGTTTAACGGTTCATAACATTTTGAAATGAGGCTGGACTATTGCTTTCTTTATTAGGTTTTAGCATCAGTATCATTTTTCTTTTTTTTTAATTTAACAAAATGCTGAGCATGATATTGGTAAATTTCTTTTTTTTTTTAAGATTTATTTATTTTACAGAAAGCACAAGAGAGAAAGCATGCAGTCAAGTTGGGAGATGGCAGAGGGAGGGGAGAGAGAGAATCTTCAAGCAGACTCCCTGCTGAGTGTGGAGGTTGACATGGGGCTAAACCCCATAACCCATGAGATCATGACCTGAGCTGAAACCAAGAGTTAGTCACCCTCCCAGTCACCCTGATATTCGTAAATTTCTATTTGTTGCTTTTAAGAAAGAATCGATTTGTAAATATATCTCTGCCTGGCTTCATTTTTTCAGCTCCAGGATCAGAGCAGGATCAATTCATAACATTCTCAGTTTTTTCCTTCTCTTATTGATTTGCTTAAGATTTCTAACTTTTTTGATACAAATTTTATTTATATATTTTCCTTGAAAGTCATCTGTTTCATTCTTGTTCTCAGATTTATATCCATAGAATTTGGCAAAATAATACCATAGACCTATCTTTTCTGTATGTATTCTGTTTATGAGTTATATAATCATATATAATATGTTATATAATATAAATATAGATTATATATTACATACATTACATGTTATATAATTATATATTATTGTATAATTATATGTTAATTAATTGAATTTAAATTTAAAAAGAGAAAGGAATGCCATCAGTGGAAATAGGAAATGTAAGAGTAGGACTAGAGTTTTGCTATATTTGGGGCAGAAAGATATGGTGAACCTGTTAATTTTAAATTTTTGACAGGTTTATTTCCTTTTAGCTTTTTTTTTTTTAAAGAGAGAGGCAGAGTGGGGAAAAGGGCAGAGGGAGAGAGAGAATCTTAAGCAGGCTCTATGCTCAGTGCATTGCCTGCCATGATCTCACAATCTGAGATCATGACCCTGAGATCTCAGTGCCCTGAGATCAACAGTCAGACATTTAACTGACTGAGCCACCCAATTTTTGGGTGCCCAAAATTGGGTGCCCCAATTTTTGACAGTTCCATCACTCGTAATAACCATTCTTATAACAACAAAAACCCTTTTATTTTAATTTGAATTTTGTATTGGTGTTGTTGCAGTATTCTTTGCTTAGGTAAATAAGCACTGTAGATAGTGAAAATTTACCGATACATTGTAGTTGCTCTCCTTTAATCATTTTTGTGCAATGTTATAGCTGATGATATCAATTAACTTTGTAGAAAAATTGCAAAAGTGTTCCAAGGGAAGAGAACAAGTATTTTGTCCCCAAAATAATACTGGTGTCTTACATTTGTATCTTTCTTTACAATCAAAGGATAATAAATACTAACTCTTTAAAAAAAAGGTGACTGCCGGGTCAGTGGTTCCCAGGGTAAATCTAGGATGGCATCAAGGTGGCATGGGATCATTTTCCTGGGAAAAACTAGGCTCCTACAGTAGGAACTGATATTCTAGGATAAAGACATGCTTATTCTGGCAGTGAAAGTGGAGTATAGTCTGTCTAAATCCAACTCTGCTCTCCCTAAAGCAAAGGCAACAAGCTGACACTTGCTTACCATGTACACAGTCAGTGTGGAAGATGGGGAAACAGGCCTAAGTCTCCTAAGGAAATCCACAACAGCTACTAAGATTTTCAGCCTTGTTCTTCTTTCTCAAATATGGTTGGATAAGCAGAAATACCAGACAGTGAAGAAAGATAACACAAAAGAGAAAGGACCAAGATACGTAAACTAAAGAACAGAATGTGGAAGAAAATAGATTATATACAGGACACAGGAAAGGACTTTGGGATATAGAATCCAACAAAAGAGATAGAGGCTCAATCCAGAAATTCATTTTTCATACAAGAGGACCACCATACAAACAATGCTGAGAAAATATAAAAGAGGGAATCACGAAAGAAAGAGCAGTTTACATTTTCCCAATGAGGAAGGAGAGGTCTTGATTGGTGATCTGGAGGAATGAGAAAAGACACACAACTAAATATCTCCTGGTGAAATATCAGGACCTCAAAGATCAAAAGATATCTAAAAGCTCCCTGAGAGGAAACATAAAACACAACCGTTTGCCTATAAAGAAATTAAGATCAGAGAGGTATCAGACACCCTATGGACCACAAGAAAATGGAATAGCCTCCAATGTTTTGAAGGAAAATAACCTTGAATCTAAAATATATATCTGATACATAATCAGTTATCAATCAAGTGTAAAGACAAAGGAGAAATGTTTTTGCAATATGCAAAAATGAGGAAACTTTAATACTGTGCACCTTCCTTTTAAAAAAAATATTTGAAGAAACAGTGCAGAAAACAAAAGATTCAGAATAATAAAGGAGAAAGACATTGGATCTAATCAACAGTAGGATTAAATCAGAATTTCAACATAAAGAATTTCAGGGTGATAGTTATGCAACAGACCTAGGAATTAAAAATTGTAAGTTAGAAAAGAAGTGGGCTATAAAAGTATTGACAATCAAGCAGATAATATTCAAAAAATAAGATTAAGAAGTCAGAATATGAGTGATTTGTAAATAATCATGTACTTTATCTTTTTTATTTTTTTAAATCAATTAGAGAAGTGCCTAGATGGCTCAGTGGGTTAAGCAACCAACTCATGATTTCAGCTCAGGTCATGATTCCTTCGTGGTGAGCTGGATCCCTGCACAGGGCTCTATCCTCAGCAGACAGTCTGCCTGAGATTTTTCTGGATCTGCCCCTCCTCCTACTCTTTCTCTCAGCACTCTGTTTCTCTCTTTCAGATAAATAAATAAATCTTTTTAAAAAAGCAATCAGAAATACCAGGAATACAAAGCAACACAAATGCATAAGGATTCAGATACACACACACACACACACACACACACACACACACACGGCATATTTTTGCCATATATATAAGCAATATATATGTATATATATATATATATATGGTATAATGTGGTCACTGAAAGAAAAGAATAAATTTGTACTATAGTCTGAATATTCTCCTTTAAGGGTACAGTGAATATGACATGAAACGACATTTATATAATCATAAATTTTGTTGGGTTTGAGTTTTACAAATAACTTACTGCTATAGGTTCAATACCATCCCACAAATTCATTAAAATCGTCATGCCCAATGTGATAGTCTTGGGAGGTATGGCCTTTAGTCATGATGACCAGACATTAATGATCTTATAAAAGAAAGCTGAGATGCCTTGCTTTTCCAACCAAGCGAAGACTCACTGAGAAGCCGACAGTTTGCAACTCAGAAGATGGCCTTCACCAGAACCTGACCATGCCAGTACTCTCATCTTGGACCGCCAGCCTCTGGTACTGTGAGTACTAAATGTTTGTTGTTTAAAAGCGGCACAGTCTGTAGTATTTTGTTACAGCAGCCTGAGTAGACAAAGACACCTATATTCCAATACTAAATACTGCATTATTATAATAAAAAAAGGCTATAATGAAATTTAATAACATTAAACGTTAAGTGCTAACGAAAGAGGGGTGGGTACTGGAGAGCAGTGTAGATGTACAATTTCTTTATTTGAAATATAATAATTTCTAAAGCTAATGTAATAAAAAATAGTAATTGTATTATTTGGGGGTTGTAAGTGGAATTGATAGGAGAATTAAAAATTATGAGACAATTATTTAAACATAGGAGAATTGTAGAAAGGAATAAGTAGTATGGAAAATGGGATAAACACTTATCTTTTATATCAATAAGTGAATAAATAGCCAGAGGTTAAAGTAGAAGAACATTTGCAAATAAAGCATTTTTTTTTTTAAATTATGGTGTTATCCATCAGAAAAGTAAAAATACACACAGTTAAGAGTGTTACCCTGGGGGGGGGGGGTTGTGAGTAGAAGTGGAACAGATTTACATCATTCCACACTCAGCATACTTTGCCCCCCATTCTGTATTTTTTAATTAGAAAAAAATAGCATTACTCTCTGAACTTTAATAAATATTAGCATTGGTTTTATTGGATCCAGCTGTGAGTCAGGTGACATATTCAGAAACAAGATTTTCTTCATGCCATTTTGGGCTCATTTCCAGGTGTGTGACCACAATTCAAGTCAAGTCCTAGAAGAGCACAGAAGGAAAAGACATGCAAGCCCAACTAGTTCAGCTAACTGAGGTGGTTGGCCATAATTTTCAGCCTGTCTTCTCCCTTTCTTTCCACACAACAGTGGTTGGAGATCCCTAATAAATGATATTCTTATTGAGTTGCAAGGATTTCAATGTCCAAATCACTACTCAAGCTCTTACATCAATTGGTATGTGATTTACTAAAAATAGAAGTATGAAATCTTGGACAAAATTTAAACAAATCTCACCTTAAAATATTGATAGCTTAAATGAAGGAATATTAACAAAATCTAAGTTGTGAAGAAGTTTGCTTTTGTTTAATGGTCTGTAATCAAAATGGCTCCTCCTCTTGAAGGGTTAAACATATATATGTGAGCAAATTTATAATGATAAACCATAAGGGTTTGTTACATGTAATTGTCCAACTCCCAAGTTAGATATTTCATCACTTTCCTAATTGCAGTGTTGATCTCTGTGCATTGCTCTGAATGCCAGATGGAGCTCAATGTATGTCCCTATAAAAATGAGGGGGAAAAAGCTTTATGATATTAATTTCATCTACTGACACCTGAACTTTTTATTCTTACCAAATGAGCCAGCTAAAGTAAGATCAATAATTAAAGATAATGGTTAAAATGGTATTATTTAAAAGTTCTAATACTTGATTCTCAAGTACATATGCAGACACAAAATGATTTTCAAATAGAATTTATATTGATAATAATGAATTGCAGAATACATTCCAAATGCCTATTTTCATATTACCAAAAAAAAAAAAAAATCTTTAACTGGTAAATGTACATGTGAAATTAAAATATGTGTATTGGGATTAGGTCGCCATTTAAAAATCTCTGAGGTTACTTTTTCCTGAATTTTAACTTACAATATTATTTCTTACTAAGATAAAGCTAAGAGGAAAAAAAAAAACAAATGATATTCCTTAGAATAAGGAGCATTTGGGTCTATAATGCTGAATAAAATTCAGGAAATTTTTGCTTGACTGCTATTTCTAGACGTGTGTTCTGTTTAAGAATAGCTACTTGGCTTTTCAGTATATTTTTGGGGGGGGAGTTTGGAAAAGATGGTTAAAAAGATTTAACATGTTAATATTTGTAACTCTTCAAAAGTACAAAGCATTTTCTAATTTATTTGACCAATTATTTTCCCCCTTTTTATTTCTAGAGGTTAACAGGAAGATTTTATAAGAAATTCTGCAATTGAAGAATAAGTTTCATAATCATTGAATTAAAAACTCACATTTGAAGTAGGTTTGGATTCAGTATTAGAGATAAAAGGTACAGGTTCTAGTGAGTAAAAGAAGGTGGTGCTTTTCTTGCTGTGATTCTCATATATAGGATTAAGCATCCTGCTGCTAGTTTGGACAGCATTCTTGCATAGAATACAGTGCTCTGACAACAATTAGAAGACTGATCTTGGGGGCGCCTGGGTGGCTCAGTGGGTTAAGCCGCTGCCTTTGGCTCAGGTCATGATCTCAGGGTCCTGGGATCGAGTCCCGCATCAGGCTCTCTGCTCAGCAGGGAGCCTGCTTCCCTTCCTCTCTCTCTGCCTGCCTCTCTGCCTACTTGTGATCTCTCTCTGTCAAATAAATAAATAAAATCTTTAAAAAAAAAAAAAAAAGAAGACTGATCTTGACAAGTTCCTGAAATTTCCTATGCTCCATTTCCATTCTGACTGGAGACACAGGTGCAGCTTGGAACCTGGTGTACTGGGTCTCCCTTTGAAAACAGTATCTAGTTTTCTTTATTGACTGACTCATTTCATAGATCATGCTCATTCCACTTGGCCCCACTTCAAGAATCAAACAGATATTTGGAAGACTTTGTTGGCAAGGACAGAAAGGGAATGTTGAGGAGGATCCTGTAGGACATGAGAAACTAGAAAGCTTTCATTGTAATAGAGGTCAAAATTCAAAGCCTTTAAACATACATTCAATATACAAAAACAATACAATAACATCTTAAAAACTTAATATTAATTCTTAATCATAATATAAACCCTAAATAAAACCTTAAGAATATACATAAAATATAAATAAGTTAAATTAATAAATACAGAATGATCTTCGGTAAATATACTCCAAGATAATTTCAAAATTTCCTTGTGTTTATTTAACCAAGTAGTTGTTATTTTATTAATGAAAAAGGACTTCGATTGTTAGCTCGTGGATACAGCTTCAGTAGATGCCAAAGAAGAGTGGAAAAAATGAGTCTCTATTTACATTCCAGGGAAATCAGAAGTATAAACTTACAGGCACTTAAAAAGTCTACAGATTCCCAGATTACTGCTCTAAAATTATGGGCTCAGGAGAAATTAGGCACATAACTTTTTTAGTTCAATGAATTACGTTTTTTTCCCTCCAACTATGAGTCATATAATATAATGCTGGTGACTTAGTCTCTTACTGTTCACTAGCCTCAAATCACACCTGTGCATCTATTACTAAATTCAGAATTTTTAGAGCATTATGTACTAGGAGTGTAAAGGTTTCTGGCAGAGGATGCTTTTCCTTACAGAAGGTCATGGGAGGTACTGATGCAATAAAGAGATCCATGTAGCCCTTTAATACCTAATTCCTTATGTATCCCAGCTTGCTTTCAAGTGAACAAGCTATCTTTATGATTCAAAAATGAATCTTTATTATTACCAAGATATTCTAAAACTCGGGCTTACAGATGGTTTTCACAGTTTCTTTTGGTCGTTGAAGGCAAATATTTCCTGGAATGCAAACGCCTAATGAAAGCCTGGTTGGAACACCTGACCTCAAGCATTCCCTTGGCTCCTAGTCAATTTAATATGGATCCATCCACTTGTATCAGATATTACCTCTGTCCAAGTGGGCTTCAGTGATGCTATTAGCAAAACATCACTAAGTGAGGGAAATGGAGTGTATTAGAAAAATTAACCATTGCCAACATAAATAAAGTTTGGAAGAATAAATGTGTATCCTGTTACACCATCTCTGAAAGATGTCGAGGATCACACCTGTTTTCTTTCATCAAAGGAAATTGGAGTAGTCACTGAGAGCCTAGTACATGTTTAAAAATATGTTTGTTGGCAGTTCCTTTCTTGTATTATTAATATTTAAAAAGATAGTATAGGAAATTTGTTTTAAACATATTAGTGAGAAATTTATGTTTTCTTTTGAAGACTCGATGTTAAATGATTTTCTTTAATTAAAGTCATAGAGTCAGACTATAAATATATATAAAGGCATAAGGATTCAAATTCTCACAAATTTAATGAAGTAAATTATACAGAATTAATGAGCAGACTTTGAATATTAACCACAATTATAAGGGTCTTATTTTGTATCCTCAGAGTTACTTTATCACACAAGAACTTGAGGTGGCCCCATATGTGCCTTATATGAAAGATGGTAGCACTCCATTTATCCAGACATTGCTTACCTGGAAAACGACACTTAATTAGGACAAAGCTGAGAACATGAAAATTAGCAAAAGTGTTAAAAAAATAACCAAAATATACACCTCAAAGTTTATTAATTTGCTGACAGAGTGACCTTTCAGGACCTATTGAAAGCAATGTACTTTATTTTGTACATAGTTTTCACAGGCTTGGTCTTAATGGAAACAAATAGGTGAATGAAGTGTCAAATGAAACCTGAAATGAAAAGGAAAACTAAATAGCATGAAAGCCAGTCCAATAACTCAGAATATAGATTAGAGAATACTGAGTAATCTGGAAAGACAAGACAAAGGGAAATAAGACTTGAGGTTTTTCTCGGGGCACCTTAGACTAATATATGTGTGTGTGTATATATATGTGTATATATACACATACATATTATATATGTGTATATATAAAAATAACTATGCATATATGTATATGTAACATATATATAAATAACCATACATATATGTATATGTAATATATGTTATATGTATATCACACATATATATAAACAACTTTGTGTCATTATCAAGAGAAGTATAAATTATAATTAAGACAAGGAAGACTTTCCAGGAATATCAATTGCCCAGTGAATTCACATTTCAGACAGAGGAGGAACTACAAATTAAGTATAATTAATTATGTAATCCAAAATTTCCTATATGTATGTGTATTTTTATAAATATAAAATCTTTCTGTCTGAATTGTAAGTTCTTAAAATAATACATTGTCTTCTTATTTTGAATTTCTTTAGAGGTCTAAAATGGAAATTAAGAGATGAAGAGGCATATTTAAAAGACTTTAGTGACTTCTGGATTCAGTTCCAATATGTAAATAGCTTGGATGTCATTTCTTCTGTCTTTACAGGAAAAAATAAAAAGCTGGACAAAATGAAAATCAGTGATTTTTCTTGAAACCATCAGATTACTGAAGTTGCAGGGCAGACTGACATCTGGAAATCTGTAGAGACGGGTGAATCTGGAGACACAGAGAAGATCTGCTTAACTGAAGCAGAACTTGCTAGCATCATAAACTGTAAGAACATTGAAATGGTAATTTTTAGAAACTGTTGGATGCTGAGTGTGAATGAGAACAGAGTAAGAAACTAGGAGGGCCACAGTCTTAAGAGGGATCCTACAATTCATTGGCTTTACCTCCAGGAAGCCCATGAGATTCTTATAGTGAATTCCAGAAAGATCCACCTGTAGCTCCAGCAGGAAGGGGAAGAGCAATTATTGCAAAATATGCCAAGAGCCCTCTCCACAACTCCACCTACTCTCAAGAGGGAAAAGACTTCCAGAGCTTTTATCCCAACTGGAGAAAGACATTGCAAACCAGCCCCCTCAACTTTCTTTCTCATTTAAAGGAGAAAAATAGTCAATTAGTCAACAGGGTTTGAAGTGTCAAACATTGCATTGGGAATGTTGCAACCAGGGAAGGAACTGGGGGTATGGAGGAGTGCTATACTTAACTGGAAAAATGTTTATGAGGTTCATATCTGAGACTCAGGGCCACTGAAAGACTGAGATTTAATCAGAAAATTGTAGAATGTTCTCTCTTCCCTACACCTTTCCGACAAACCAACAAGACTCTCATGAAGTAACAGTGAATTACAGCTGAGGGTTGCAAGACACAGCCTCTCTCTGAGGAAGAGTACTTAGGGAAGCCCAAAGTCAAGCAGAGAACAAACATAAGTGCACAAGAGGAATCTGAAGCCTCTGTCACCTACAGTTACAGCACGCAGTAAGCACAACACAGCTGCTAGGGAGAATATAATTTCTCGTTCTAAAGGCCTATTAACTTCAGTAGTTCTATTACCCAATATGAAATGTCCAGCTTTAGACAAAAAAAAAAAAAAAAAAAAAAAAAATTACACAGCATGTCAAAAGGCAAGAAAAACAGTCTAAAAAGACTAAGATTATTGCATATTGATAAGTGAAATGAGTAACAGTAATATAAAGGGTATGAGGGAGGAACTGGGACTATCTTCGATTTAAGATACTTATACTACATGTAAAATACAAAATACAATAGTGTTATTGGAAGGAGGTCTTATTTTACTTAAAAATGACATTGTAGGGGCGCCTGGGTGGCTTAGTGGGTTAAAGCCTCTGCCTTTGGCTCAGGTCATGATCTCAGGGTCTTGGGATTGAGCCCCACATTGGGCTCTCTGCTCAGCAGGGAGCCTGCTTTCTCCTCTCTCTCTGCCTGCCTCTGCCTACTTGTGATCTCTCTCTGTCAAATAAATAAATAAAATCTTTTTAAAAATGTACATTGTAAACTCTAGGATGGTCACTTTTTAAAAAACAAGATGTATAATTGATTCACTAAAAGAAAATTAAACAGAATCATAAAATGCTCAATTAAAATCAGAGAAGGCAGAGTAAGAGGAGGAAAAACAAGAGGACAAATGCTGTGAGTATAAAACAGCTACAAGCAGAATAGATATTACTACAATTATATCAGTATCACTTTAAATGGAATGGTGTAAATACATTCATTAAAAGACACAGGATACTGGGGGCGCCTGGGTGGCTCAGTTGGTTAAGCGACTGCCTTCAGCTCAGGTCATGATCCTGGAGTCCTGGGATCGAGTTCCACATCAGGCTCCCAGCTCCATGGGGAGTCTGCTTCTCCCTCTGACCACCCCTCTCATGCTCTCTCACTCTGTCTCTCTCTCTCTCAAATAAATAAAAATCTTAAAAAAAATAAAAATAAAAAAAAAAAGACACAGGATGCTGGAGTGAATTTAAAAAAAAAAACACACAAAATATCCAACTGTATGTTGTCTACAAGAAACCCATATCAAATATAAAGAAACCAATGTCAAATATAAAGATAAGTTAAAAGTAAAAATATATATCAGGTTAAAAATAATCAAATAGAGACTGCAGTAGCTATGTTAATTTTAGTCGAAGTAGAGTATAGAACAAGAAACATTACCAGCTATAAATAGGGCATAATGACAATAAATCTATTCTTACAGAAGGCACAATAGTCTTAAAAGTGCATGTACTTAACAACATAGCATCAAAATACTTGAGACAAAAACTGAAAGAATTGAAAAAAGAATTGGGGAAAGGAGTGAAGATGGTGGAGGAGTAGCAGACTGAGATGATGTCAGGTTGCAGAAGTTCAGCTAGATAGTTATCAAACCATTCCAAACACTTACAAACTCAACAGGAGATTGTAAAGAAGAAGAGCAGCAATTCTAGAAATAGAAAATGGACCACTTTCTGAAAGGTAGG
This sequence comes from Enhydra lutris kenyoni, assembly GCF_002288905.1. Taxonomy (NCBI): domain Eukaryota; kingdom Metazoa; phylum Chordata; class Mammalia; order Carnivora; family Mustelidae; genus Enhydra; species Enhydra lutris. The sequence goes on from NW_019154092.1 coordinate 15,063,137, forward strand.
ACCTGCGGAGAAGTGAATCCAAGGCAAAAGGAAAATAGACCACGGTGGGGAGGGGCCAGCTCCCAGCAAGCGGCAAAGCAGTGGAGCACAAAATCTGAACTTTTAGAAATCTGCTCCACTGAGGGACATCACTCCAGAGGCTAAGTGGGGGTGGAGCCCTCGCAGGGACAGTGTGGTCTCGGGTCCTGCAGGGTCACAGCAGGATCAGGGGTGTCTGAGTGTAGCAGAGCTCACAAGTATCAGAGTGGGGAAGCCAACTACAGAGATGGAGCTGAGGAATGAGCTCTCAGTTTGGGGTTACCTTAAACTGTGATCCACAGCACAGTTGGGCCACTGCTCTTTGAGCAGGGACCCCATAAGGGGCAGATCCAGAGAGACTCACCTTCCCTCTTTGGAGGCAGGAATCTGCTGGTTTGGAGACTCCAAATGGGGCTGTGCACCAGAGACAGAAACACTCAGTCACAGGCTGGGTGAGCTTGGAGCACGTCTGGAAGCCAGGGAGATGGGAGTGATTGACCGCCTTTCTCTGAGGGTACTCTGAGGAGTGGGGCCCTGAGCTCTCAGCTCCTCTGGGCTGGAGATTGGGAGGCCGCCATTTTTATTCTTGTCCTCCAGAGCTCTACAGAAAGGGTTCAGGGAACAAAAGCTCCCGAGAGTGAACCCGAGCAGATTACTTAGCCTGGCCCCTGGCAAGGGCAGCATAATTCCACCTCGGGCAGACATTTGAGAATCACTGCAACAGGCCCTTCCCCCAGAAGATCAGCAAGAACATCTAGCCAAGAGCAAGCTCACTGCTCAAGGAAACAGCAGAATTCCAGAGGAGGAGAAAGCAAAGCATGGAATTCATGACTTTCTCCCCATGATTCTTTAGTCTTGCAAAGATAATTAAAATTTTTAAAAATTTTTTTTCTTATTCTAATTTCTTATCTTTTTCTCTTTCTTCTTTTAACGTTCTTTAACTAGTTTATCTTAATAATATCTTTCTAAAAAAATCATTTTAAACCTTCATTATTATAGTCATATTTTATCCTTCATTATCTAACTTTATCTTTTGTATACATAAAGGGTTTTTTCTTATAAAAAATTGTCAGATACAATTTCTTCTAATAGATCAAAATATACCCTAAATATAGCACAGGACTCTCTTCTAGTCTCCAACAAAAGCAAATTCTCTCCACTTTCTTTTTCTTTCTTTTTCCAACCAACTGATCTTATCAATTCCTTTTTTAGAATATTTTTTTTTAATTTACATCTTTACGGTCATATTCCATTCCTTCATCGTGTTTACTCTTATTTTTGTATATATAAGTTTTTCATTCTTTTAAATTTTGGGAGGTAGTTTCTTCTAAGAGACCAAACTACACCAAAAATCAAGTGGGTGGCTCTGTTCTATTCACCAGTCGTATATATATATATATATATATATATATATATATATCTGTCTTTTTCTTTTTTGTTTAAATATCTTTTTACCCCCTTTTTTGTTCTCCTGATTAGGGGTCTATCCTGATTTGGTTAGCATACATTTTTCTGGGGTCTTTGCCACCCTTTTAGTATTTTATTCTCACATTCATATATTCATATTAGGATTAAATGACAAGGCAGAAAAGCTCACCACACACACACAAAAAAGAACAAGAGGCAGTACCGAAGACTAGGGACCTAATCAGTACAGACATTTGTAATATGTCCCATCGAAAGTTCAGAATGACGATTCTCAAGGAGCTAGCTGGGCTCAAAAAAGGCATGGAAGATATTAGAGAAACCCTGTCTGGAGTAAAAAAAGCCCTTTCTGGAGAAATAAAAGAACTAAAATCTAACCAAGCTGAAATAAAAAGAGGTATTAATTAAGTGCATTAAAAAATGGAGGCTCTTACTCCTAGGATAAATGAAGCAGAAGAGAGAATTAGTGATACAGAAGACCAAGCAATGGAGAATAAAGAAGCTGAGCAAAAGAGAGAAAAACAACTACTGGACTACAAGGGGAGAATTCAAGATATAAGTGATACCATAAGATGAAACAATATTAGAGTAATTGGTATTCCAGAAGAAGAAGAAACAGAGAGAGGGGCAGAAGGTATATTGGAACAAATTATAATAGAGGATTTCCCTAATATGGCAAAGGGAACAAGCATCAAAATCCAGGAGGCACAGAGGACACCCCAAAATCAGTAAAAATAGGGGCACCTGGGTGGCTCAGTGGGTTAAAGCCTCTGCCTTCGGCTCAGGTCATGATCTCAGGGTCCTGGGATCGAGCCCCACATCGGGCTCTCTGCTCAGCAGGGAGCCTGCTTCCTCCTCTCTCTCTCTCTGCCTGCCTCTCTGCCTACTGTGATCTCTGTCTGTCAAAGAAATAAATAAAATCTTTAAAAAAAAAATCAGTAAAAATAGGTCCGTACCCCATCATCTAATAGTAAAACTTACAAGTCTTAGTGACAAAGAGAAAAGCCTGAGAGCAGCTCAGGATAAGAAGTTTGTAATATACAATGGTAAAAATATTAGATTGGCAGCAGACTTATCCACAGAGACCTGGCAGGCCAGAAAGAAGTGGCATGATATATTCAGACACTAAATGAGAAAAATATGCAGTCAAGAATACTATATCCAGCTATGCTATCATTGAAAATGGAGAGACAAAAAGCTTCCAGGACAAACAAAAATTAGAAGAATTCGCAAACACCAAACCAGCCCTACAGGAAATATTGAAAGGGGTCCTCTAAGCAAAGAGAGAGCCTAAAAGTAGTAGACCAGAAAGGAAAAGACACAATATACACTAACAGTCACCTTACAGGCAATACAATGGCACTAAATTAATATCTTTCAATAGTTACCCTGAATGTAAATGGGCTTAATGCCCCAATCAAAAGACACAGGATATCAGAATGAATAAAAAAACAAAACCCATCAATATGCTGTCTGCAAAAAACTCATTTTAGTCTCAAAGACACCTCCAGATTGAAAGTGAGGGTTGGAAAACAATTAACCATGTTAATGGACATCACAAGGAACCTGGGGTGGCAATCCTTATATCAGATAAATTATATTTTAAGCCAAAGACTATAATAAGAGATGAGGAAGGACACTATATCATACTTAAAGGGTCTGTCCAACAAGAAAATCCAACAATTTTAAATACCTATGCCCCTAACATGGGAGCAGCCAACTATATAAACCAATTAATAACAAAATCAAAGGAATACATTGACAATAATACAATCATAGTAGGGGGCTTTAACAGCCCCCTCACTGGAATGGACAATCATCCAAGCAAAAGATCAACAAGGAAATAAAGGCCTTAAATGACACATTGGACCAGATGGACATCACAGATATATTTAGAACATTCCAACCCAAAGCAACAGAATACACATTCTTCTCTAGTGCACATAGAACATTCTCCAGAATTGATCACATCCTGGGTCACGAATCAGGTCTCAAATGGTACCAAAAGATTGGGATCATACCCTGCATATTTTCTGAGCACAATGTTCTGAAGCTAGAACTCAATCACAAAAGGAAAGTTGGAAAGAACTCAAATACATGGAGGCTAAAGAGCATCCTACTAAAGAATGAATGAGTCAACCAGGAAATTAAAGAAGAATTGAAAAAAATCATAGAAACAAATGATAATGAAAATACAACTGTTCAAAATCTGAGGGACACAGCAAAGGTTGTCCTGAGAGGAAAATATATAGCGATACAATCCTTTCTCAAGAAACGAAAAAGGTCTCAGATACACAGCCTAAGCCTACACCTAAAGGATCTGGAGAAAGAACAACACAGAAAGCCTAAACCCAGCAGGAGAAGAGAAATAATAATGATCAGAGCAGAAATCAATGAAATTGAAACAAACAACAACAACAAAAAAACAATAGAACAAATCAACAAAACTAGGAGCTGGTTCTTTGAAAGAATTAATAAGATTGATAAGCCCCTGGCCAGACTTAGCAAAAAGAAAAGAGAAATGACCCAAATAAATAAAACCATGAATGAAAGAGGAGAGATCACAACCCAAACCAATGAAATACAAACAATTACAAGAACATACTATGAACAACTATATGCCAGTAAATTTGACAGTCTGAAAGAAATGGATGCATTCCTAGAGATATATAAACCACCAGAATGGACCAGGAAGAAACTGAAAACCTGAACAGACCCATTACTGGGAAGGAGATTGAAGCAGTCATCAAAAATCTACCAATAAACAAGAGACCAGAGCCAGACAGCTTACCAGGAGAATTCTACGAAACATTTAAAGAAGAATTAATACCAATTCTCCTGAAACTGTTCCAAAAAATAGAAATGGAAGGAAAACTTCCAAACTCATTTTATGAGGCCAGCATCACCTTGATACCAAAACCAGACAAAGACCCCATCAAAAATGAGAATTAAAGACCAATATTCTTGATGAACACAGATGTGAAAATTCTCACCAAAATACTAGCCAGTAGGATCCAAGAGTACATTAAGTGGATTATTCACCACGACCAAGTGGGATTTATTCCTGGGCTGCAAGGTTGGCTCAACATCTGCAAATCAATTCAATTAATGTGATACAATACATTAATAAAAGAAAGAACAAGAACCATATGATATTCTCAATAGATGCTGAAAAAGCATTTGACAAGGTACAGCATCCTTTCTTGGTCAAAACTCTTCAAAGTGTAGGGATTCCTCAATATCTTCAAAGCCATCTAAGAAAAACCCACAGCAAATATCATCCTCTATGGAGATAAGCTGAGAACTTTTCCCCTAAGGTCAAGAACCCTGCAGGGATGTCCATTATCACCACTGCTATTCAACATAGTACTAGAAGGCCTAGCCTCAGCAATCAGACAACAAAAAGAAATTAAAGGCATCCAAATCAGCAAAGAAGAAGTCAAATTACCACTCCTTGTAAATGATATGATACTTTATGTGGAAAACCCAAAAGACTCCACCCCAAATCTGCTAGAACTTGTACAGGAATGCAGTAAAGTGTCAGGATATAAAATCACTGCACAGAAATCAGTTACATTTCCTTACACCAACAACAAGACAGAAGAAAGAGAAATTAAGAAGTTGATCCCATTTACAATAGCACCCAAAACCATAAGATACCTGGGATGAAACCTAACCAAAGAGGCAAAGAATCTGTACTCAGAAAACTATAATGTACTCATGAAAGAAATTTGGGAAGACACAAAGAAATGGAAAAATGTTCCATGCTCATGGTTTGGAAGAACAAATATTGTGAAAATGTCTATGCTACCTAAAGCAATCTATGTTGATGCAATCCCTATCAAAATACCATCCTTTTTTTTTTTTCAAGGAAACGGAACAAATAATCCTAAAATTTACGTGGAACCAGAAAAGACCTCAAATAGCCAGAGGAATGTTGAAAAAGAAATCCAAAGTTCTTTGCCTTACAATTCCAGACTTCCAGCTCTATTACAAAGCTGTCATCATCAAGACAGTATGGTACTGGCACAAAAACAGACACATAGATCAATGGAACAGAATAGAGAGCCCAGAAGTAGACCCTTAACTCTATGGTCAACTAATCTTCAACAAAAGAGGAAAGAATGTCCAATGGAAAAAAGACAGTCTCTTCAACAAATGATGTTGGGAAAATTGGACAGCCACATGCAAAAAATGAAACTGGACCATTTCCTTACATCACACATGAAAACAGACTCAAAATGGATGAAACACCTCAATGTGAGACAGGAATCCATCAAAATCCTTGAGAAGAAGACAGGCAGCAACCTCTTTGACCTCAGCCACAGCAAATTCTTCTTAGAAACATCACCAAAGGCAAGGGAAGCAAGGGCAAAATGAACTATTTGGACTTTATCTAGATCAAAAGCTTTTGCACAGCAAGGGAAACAGTCAACAAAACCAAGAGACAACTGACAGAATGGGAGAAGATGTTTGCAAATGGCATATCGGATAAAGGGCTAGTATCCAAAAGCTATAAAGAACTTCTCAAACTCAACACCCAAAGAACAAATAATCCAATCAAGAAATGGGTAGAGGACATGAACAGACATTTCTGCAAAGAAGACATCCAGATGGTCAATAGACACATGAAAAATTGCTCAACATCACTTGTCATCAGGGAAATACAAATCAAAACCACAGTGAGATACCACCTCACACTAGACAGAATGGCTAAAATTAACAAGTCAGGAAATGACAGATGTTGGGGAGGATGAGGAGAAAGTGGAACCCTCCAACACTGTTGGTGGGAATGCAAGCTGGTGCAGCCACTCTGGAACACAGCATGGAGCTTCCTCAAAAAGTTGAAAACAGAGTTACCCTATGACCCAGCAATCACACTAATGGGTATTTACCCTAAAGATACAAATGTAGTGATCCGAAGGGGCACGTGTACCTGAATGTTTATAGCAGCAATGTCCACAATAGCCAAACTATGGGAAGAACCTGTATGTCCATCAACAGAGGAATAGATAAAGAAGAGGTGGTATATATATATACAATGGAATACTATGCAGCCATGACAAGAAATGAAATATTGCCTTTTGCAATGACATGGATGGAACTAGAGAGTATTATGCTGAGTGAAATAAGTCAATCACAGAAAGACAACTGTCATATGATCTCCCTGATATGAGGAATTTGAGAGGCATAGTGGGGGGTTTGGGGAGTAGGGAAGGAAAAAATGAAACAAGATGACATGGGGAGGGAGACAAACCATAAGAGACTCTTAATCTCACAAAAGTAACTGAGGGTTCCTGGGTGGAGAGGGTGATGGAGAGGGTGGTTGGGTTATGGACATTGAGGAGGGTATATGTTATGGTGAGTGCTGTGAAGTGTGTAAGCCTGACGATTCACAGACTTGTACTCCTGGGTCAAATAATATATTACATGTTAATAAAAAAAGGTAAAAGAAAAAAGAACTGATTAAAGAGTTAACAAAATCCACTACTATATCTGGAGACCCAAACATTCCACTTCTAGTAATGAATAAATCAAGCAGGTAGAAAATCAATAAGGTTTTGATTAAATGAATATACTATCAACCTACTGAATCCAGTTGAGATTTATAGATTAGTTCATCAAATGACAGCAAAAATACACACTCTTCAATCTTAAATGGAGCATTCGCCAATATAGACTACATTTGGGGGCATAAAACAGTTTTACAAATTTAAAAAATAGAAATTATGTAGAGTTGGTTATTGAAATAAATAACTAGAAATCGATAACAGAAAAATAACTGGAAAATCCCCAGATAGAGTTTAAACAATACAATTCTACATTTCTAAACAACACATGATCCATAAAGAAGTATCAAGGGGTATTAAGACATATTTTGAATTAAATAAATATGAAAATTCTACTGATGAAAATTTGGGGGAGAGAGTGAAATGGTGCATAGTGGAAAGTTTGCAGTACTAAATGCATATATTAGAAAAGAAAAAAAGATCTAACAGAAATAACCTAAGCATAAGCTTTAGGAAATTAGAGATATAGGAAATTAGACACATAGGAAAATATATTCCTAGAACAAACAGAAATAAAGAATAAAAAAATTTGAGCAGAAGTGAAAGAAACTGAACACAGAAAACAGTAGATATAATCAAGGAAACCAAAAGACAGTTCTTTGAAGAAAGAGAAGAGACATGAATTATCTTCATCAGAAATGAAAGAAAGGTTCTTACTCCAGATCTCATGGACATTAAAAGGAATACTAAAAGCAACTCTGTGTTCACAACTGATAACTTATATGAAATAAACCAATTGCATGAAATATACAAGCTGTCAAATCTAAAACATGGAAATGTAGATAATCTGAATAACACTCTATGTATTAAAGAGATGGAATAAATAGTAATAGTACCATTGGTCAATTGTAGCAAACTTTCAAGTAAGAAATGATGGCAATTTTTTATAATCTTTTCCAGAAAATAGAACTCAGTTCATGAGTTCATCCTTTCCCTAATACACAGAGCAAAAAAAAATATTACAATCGAGGAAAACTACAGACTACTATCTCTCAGAAACACAGACATAAAAATTACCAACAAAATAGCAGTGAAAGGAATCCAACAATATAAAGAAAAGTACACATTGTGACAAAGTGAGACATATTCTAAGGATACAAGTCTGGTTCAACTTTTGAAAAATCAATCAAAGGGGCACCTGGGTGGTTTAGTTGGTTAAATATCTGCCTTTGGCTTGGGTCATGATCCCAGGGTCCTGAGACTGAGCCCCACATCCTGTCAGGTTCCCTGCCTGCTTCTTCCTCTCCTCCCTGCTCATGTTCTCTCTTACTATCTCTGTCTCTCTTTCTCTCAAATAAATAAATAAAATCTTAAAAAAAAATCAAAACAATGGACCACATCTATAGGCTAAAAAAGATAAATCATACAATTATACCAACTAGTGGCAAAAAAGCATTTGACAAAATCCAGTGCTTGTGATAAAGATTCTCAGCAACTAGACACAAAGGGTGATATCTTCAATTTAATAAAGAACACCTACAAAAACTATAGCTAAAATCATACTCAAAACTGAGATTAGATACTTTCCCCCTAAGACAGGGAACAAGGAAAAGATACCCTCTCCCTCCACTCCTAGTCAACATCATATCCTATGTAGGGAAAAAAGACAAGAAAAAGAAATACAAGATATACAAATTGGAAATATATTAAATAATCTCTTTATATGCACATGGTATACTTGTCTATATAAAACATCCTGAAGAATTAAAAAAAATTCTGAAACTAAAAAGTGAGTATATGGAAAGACCATAACATGAAAGTTTACTATATAAAAGTTAATTTCTTTCCTATACATTAAAAATGACCAATTAAAATTCAAAATAAAAATATACCATTAATAATAGCACCAAGATAAATGAAACTAACTATAGACTGAATACAATGTATAATCTGTATGCAAAAATTTTTAAAACACTGATGAAGGAAATCAAAGAATATCTAAATAAGTGGGGGAATATTCCATGTTCATGAACTGAAAGACTCAATGTTATTAATTTTAATTCTTCTTAAAATGTTCTATAGATTCAGTGTAATCCCATTAAAATTAAAAAAAAAAACAAACCGGGGCGCCTGGGTGGCTCAGTGGTTAAAGCCTCTGTCTTCGGCTCAGGTCATGAGCTGAGGGTCCTGGGATCAAGTCCCGCATCGGGCTCTCTGCTCAGCAGGGAGCCTGCCTCCTCCTCCTCTCTCTCTCTGCCTGCCTCTCTGCCTACTTGTGAACTGTCTGTCAAAAAAAAAAAAAAATCTTAAAAAAAAAATAAATAAAAACCTATTTTGGGATGTAAACAAAACAACTCTAAATTTTATATGAAAAGTTAAAAGATCCACACTAGATAATAAAATATTAAAGAAGAAAAACAAAATTGGAGGACTAAAACTGCCAACTTCAAGACTTAATATAAAACTATAGAAATAAAAGCTGTGTAGTATTGGTAAAATATTAGACAATTAGATCAGAATACAGAGCCCAGAAATAGACCTGCATAAATGTAGTCAACTGATCTTTGACAAATACACAATTTTGTAGAAAACTGGACAAATTCCAAATCAGCAGAAAAAGGACAGTCTTTTTCAACAAGTAGTTCTGGTACACTTTGACATCCATATGCAAAAGAAAAAAATCTATGCAAGGAAATTACATATTTGACAAAAGTAAGTTCTTCATAATAATTATACATAAAAGTAGAATGCAAAGCTATAAAACTTCTAGATGATAACACAGAGTACATTTACATGACTTAGTTTTTGGTAATGAGACTTGAGATAAAATACCAGAACCAAATCCATGAAAGAAAAAAAGAAAGATAGATAAAACTATATTAAAATTAAATTCATTCTCTTTAAAAGACATTGCTAAGAGAATGAAAAGACAAACAACAGATTGGGACAAAATATTTACAAGCACATCAAACACATATCTAATGAAGGACTTATCAAAATATTTTTGAGCTTTCCAGAAGCATTGTTTAAAACTTCCAAAATTTCACACAAAAAAGAACTGATTAAAAGATAGACAACAGATCTGAAAAGATACTTCAGAATAAAAACTTATAAATGACAAGCATATGAAAAGATGCTTAGGGATGCCTGGGTGGCTCAGTTGGTTAAGCAGCTGCCTTCGGCTCAGGTCATGATCCCAGCGTCCTGGGATCGAGTCCCACATCGGGCTCCTTGCTCAGCGGGAGCCTGCTTCTCCCTCTGCCTCTGCCTGCCATTCTGTCTGCCTGTGCTTGCTCTCTCTCCCTCTCTGACAAATAAATAAAAAAATCTAAAAAAAAAAAAAAAAAAGAAAAGATGCTTAATATTATTTGTTATCAAAGAATTACAAATTAAAGTAACAATGAAAGAATGAATCCTAGTTAATGCATTAGGACAATAAAAAGAATTACAAGGTATATATATCAGGAAAAAAAATAAAACTGTCTTCATTCACAGATGATGTAATTATCTATGAAGAAAATCTGAAAACATTGGGGGGGAAAAAAGCAAAAAAGAAAACCACAAAAAACCCTCCTGGAACTAATATGCAATTATAGCAGGGTTGCAAAATACAAGATACTTAAAAATCAGTTGCTTTTCTATATACCAGGTTGAATAAGGGGAACTGAAATTTAAAATACGGTACCATTTATATTAGCATCCCTCAAAATGGTATACTTAGGTATAAAACTAATAAAATATGTAAAAAATTATAAGGGAAACTATAAAACTGTGATGAAAGAAATCAAAATAAGTGAATTCATCTAAGTATTTAGGAAGACAAAACTGTCAAGATGTCAGTTCTTTCCAAACTGACCTAGAGATTCAACGCAATCCCAGTCAAAACCCCAGTAAGGCATGCTGGGGATATTTACATACTGATTCTAAAGTTTATATAGAGAAAATAAAGATCCAGAATAACCAACACAATATTGAAGAAGTACAAAGTTGGAGGACTGACATTATCCAACTTCAAGACTTATGATAAAGCTATAGTAATCAAGATTGGTATTGTGGGGACACCTGGGTGGCTCAGTCAGTTAAGCCACTGTCTTTGGCTCAGGTCATTATCCCGGGGTCCTGGGATCAAGTCCTGCATCAGGTTCCTTGCTCAGTGGGGAGCCTGCTTCTCTCTCTGCCTCTGCCTGCCACTTTGCCTGCTTGTGCTCTTTCTCTCTCTAACAAATAAATAAATAAAATCTTAAAAAAAAAAAAGATTGGTATTGTGAAAGAATAGGCAAATAGATCAATGAAACAGAATACAAATCCTGGAGAGATCCTCACAGATCTAATCAACTGACCTTTGACAAAGGAACAAAGGCAATCCAATGAAGGAAAGATGGTCTTTTCAACAAAAAGGGCTGGAAAAACTGAACATTCACATGAACACCCTTCACAAAAATTAAGGTCTTACACCCTTCACAAAAATTAACTCAAATTGAATTACAAACCTAAATGTAAAACACAAAAATATAAGACTCCTGGAAGACAATATAGGAGAAAATTGAGATGATCCTTGGGTTTGACAATGACTTTTTAGATACAACACCAAATGCACGATCTTTGAAAGAAAGAATTAATAAGCTGGACTTCACTAAAATTAATTCTTTTTGCTCTGTGAAGGACACTGTCCCTGAAAAGACAACCTACATACTGGGAGAATGTATTTGCAGAAGACACATCTGAAAAAGGACTGTTATCCACGGGGGTGTCTGGGTGGCTCAGTTGGTTAAGCATCTGCCTTTGGATCAGGTCATGATCCCAGAGTCCTGGGATTGAGTTCCACATAGGGGACCCTGCTCAGTGGGGAGCCTGCTTCTCCCTCTCCCTCTGCTGCTCCCCCTGCTTGTGCTCTATCTCTCTATCCCTCTCCTCTCTGTCAAATAAATAAAATATTTTTTAAAAATATAAGGACTGTTATCCAAAATATACAAGAAACTCTTAAAACTCAACATGAAGAAAACAAACCAATTTTTATTTTTTTAAAGATTTTATTTATTTGTTTGATACAGAGAGAGATCACAAGTAGGCAGAGAGGCAGGCAGGGGTGCGGGGGAAGAAGGCTCCCCGCTGAGCAGAGAGCCTCAGGCGGGGCTCTATCCCAGGACCCTGAGACCATGACCTGAACCGTTATTTCACCTTCAAGGAGGTAGAGTAAAATTTCATATTCCTTAAGTGTGGGCTGTGTGTAGGGACCTCCTTCTGAAGAGCATAGTATGGTAAAGGGGAGGAAATTGTAACTTTACTTTAAAGAGACCTGACAAACTGTCACAGCCAGGTGATCAAGGCTAACATCAACAATTATGTCATTTTGACAGGGTCTACGCTTGATACAATGGAGGGAAAGGGCCCTACCTTTGTGATCTTCCTCCCCCAAACCCATAACTTCAGTCTAACCATAAGAGGAAAAAAATCAAATACCAATAAAAAGGAATTCTACAAAACATCTGATTAATATTTCTCAAAGCTGCCAATGTTTTGAGAAAAACAAGAAGGTCTTAGAAACTTGCAGACAACAGGAGACTAAGGCATCATGATGGTTAAATTAATATTTAATGACATTTAATGATATTCCAGATGACTCTGGAAAAGAAAAAAAATACATTAAATTCAAAAAAAGGAATCTAAGAATAATTAAGTATGAAATTTTTAGTTAATAAAAAATTTTCAACATAGATTAGTTCTTTGCTACTTAGCATCTGAATGATTCCTTCTTCTCTGGAAGTGGACGCCTACACTCATTCACATCCCACTTCATCCGCATTGGTAAGACCACTAAGGCAGAAGTCTGGCTGCACTTTTTGTGGCAAGCTAACTTCCAAATATCATTTGTGTTTGCATCAGCTGTTCACTGAATCCAATTACTCATGCTAAACTCCATTCTTGGGGTGCCTGGATGGCTCAGTTGGTTAAACTTCTGCCTCTGGCTTAGGTCATGATCCTGGAGTCCCGGGATAGAGCCTTGTATGGGGCTCCCTGCTCAGTGGAGAGTCTGCTTCTCCCTCTGACCCTCCCCACGACAGGGTCATTCTCTCTCTCTCTCAAATAAATAAATAGAATCTAAACTCCATTCTTTTATGTTTACTCAAGACTTCCTACCTAAAACTTTAAACTCTTACTGAGTGTCTACCTAAAAACTGTGTTCTTGTTGATGCATTTTACTTACTCTGTTAAACAACATGTATGTGATGAATTTAACCTTCTGCCTGTGAACTCTGCTCAGTGTTTTGAATTTCTGGACTCTAGCCTCTGGCCTGACAATCTAACTTTAACTCTACCTATTACCTTCCACAGGTGAAAGTAGTTAGCAGGAGATAAGTCTCAGATACCAGCTTGCCATGTGCCCTTGACAATAGTCTCAGACTCCTCATGTTTCACTTTCCCTGTGTGTAAATAAGGATAATCCAGTGCATACACCACAGGCTCAGGATTAGGGCGAGGATTATGGGCTCATCCTGCTACCTGGAACATAATGGAATTCATAAATTTTAGTTATCGTTTTTAGTAATGTTGTTATCTTTGGCCACGAAAAAACTCAGATACCTAACCATGTCTTGTTTCTTAGATTTGCCAGGAAACACTGGCTTTTTGCATCAGTTCCAGGGATGGAGCTGCCCAGTCCTTAGAGCAGCTGGCACTTCTGCTTTCTCGGCCTCAGTTCTGACTGTGAACATCACACCACCCCATCTCTCTCTCTCTCAACTTTACAACAGATACTGGGTTTGTAGTTAAAACCTAGGTATTTGTCGGGAAAGTGTCTTGTTCATGATAAACCAGACCTTCAAGTCTATTCTCTTATTCACAAAGGAAATGATTCAGAAATAGAGTCAAACAGGAGCGAGTTAAGAATCTTTCTAACGGGGCGCCTGAATGGCTCAGATGGTTGAGCATCTGCCTCCGGCTCAGGTCATGATCTCACGGTCCTGGGCTCAAGCCCCATGTGGGGCTCCCAGTTCAGCAGGGAGTCTGCTTTTCCCTCCCCCTTTGCCTCTCCCCTTGCTTGTGCTGTTTCTCTCTATGTCTTAACTGAAAAAATAAAATCTTTAAAAAAGAAGAATATTTTTAACATTCCAATATTTGTATCTTACCCATGATTATTAAAAGTGCACTTTTTCTACAGTGCCAGGGTAATGAGGAAATTTCCTCAGTATACGTGAAGACATATGGCATAGTTGGTTTGAATAGTTAGGGATCTGGCAAAGCTTTGTGGTAAAAGGGTTATTGTCTATGAGGAAGTCTACATGTGTTTCACATGGAGTAGACTAAAAGGTAGGCTGATTGTCCATCTATATTTTTGTTTTGTTCTTGACATTATGTAGGTATGTTGCAAGCTGAAGCAAACACTTCTCCACTCTTGGTAAAAAATTAAACAGATAAATGTAACTAAACAGCACTACTTTAAAATCTAAGGTATTTTTTTTTCCTCCTGAACTCCAAGTTTCTAAATTTCCAGTCTAATAATTTATGAGTCCTCTCTTGTAACATACTTTTAAATGAATTCTCTTTCTGGAATCATAATTTTTCCCCATATCAATGCAAACACATTCATTTTCTCCACAAAAAACGGGGGCAATAAAGCAATTAAAACAAACTCAGAAAGCATTTGAGGTCATATCACTCAACATTTAACTGTGATATTGTAATTCTTAAGTTTTTCCCAATGTTTATGATGTTTTGAGCTCACTTGGGAAGAGGAAAATATGTATCTCTGCCAACACATTTTGGTGATTTCATCTCCTTTCATAGGAATCTCTAAGGGGTTCCTAATTAGAAGAATTTACAGGAAATGTCAAACAGTCCAAATAACTGATGTATTGTAATTAAAGTCTCAGCAATTGAGCAAATTAACCTTTATATTTTTACAACATCAAACTACATGGCAGGTTCCAGAAAGTTTTTAAAGCAAATAATTAAGGGAATTATCAAAAGCTAGGAAATAGAGGAGAAAAAAAAAACATTTCTGGGTTGTTACTACAATATTTTAAATGTGCAATTAAACTGATAACAGTGATCTTTCTCTAAGATTAAAAAATAAGGAGATTTATTATAAAAATATAAGACTTATATATTTCAATTTGTGTACAATAAGGTAAAGGAAATACCTATAATTTTAATCGTTAATACTGTAGCAAATTTTAATTTTTTTTTCATTTTTATTTTTTATTTTTTTATTTAATTTAAAAAATTTTTTATAAACATATAATGTATTTTTAGCCCCAGGGGTACAGGTCTGTGAATCGCCAGGTTTACACACTTAACAGCACTCACCATAGCACATACCCTCCCCAATGTCCATAACCCCACCACCCTCTCCCGACCATCCCCCCAGCAACTCTCAGTTTGTTTTGTGAGATTAAGAGTCTCTGATAGTTTGTCTCCCTCCCGATCCCATCTTGTTTCATTTATTCTTTTCCTACCCCCCAAACCCTCCTTGTTGCATCTCCACCTCCTTATATCAGGGAGATCATATGATAGTTGTCTTTCTCGGATTGACTTATTTCGCTAAGCATGATACCCTCTAGTTCCATCCATGTCATCGCAAATGGCAAGATTTCATTTCTTTTGATGGCTGCATAGTATTCCATTGTATATATATATAGCACCTTTTCTTTATCCATTCATCTGTTGATGGATATCTAGGTACTTTCCATAGTTTGGCTATTGTGGACATTGCTACTGTAGCAAATTTTTTAAATTTCAATTTATGTTATGGTACATTAATAAAACACATGTAAATAAGATTATTTTAAATGATAGTTAAGTAAAATAGAGATTGAAAATGTGAACAGAGTGGTTATATGATTGCTAAATTAGTTTTTATACAAATCTTTTATACTCAGACCAGTCCAGAATTGAATATAAAAGGGAGTCTGTGATTTTTCAGTTTATTATCTCATTTGATTCTTTGGGAAGTCATACTAACTCAAAATCGTGTTCAGGTACAAAGTAAAACTATCAATAGTATTAGTAGCTAAATAGGTATTTGGATACAATTTTTCTTGTACCTTTAACTCAATCCAGCAACTGAAGAAAACATCTAAAAGAGTATTGCATGTGAGAGACAGCTGATAAAGAACTACTTATTTATATCTGAATTTTGCTAGTTACATGTCTACTATAAGAAGACAGCCTTAATATTTTATATTTAGGAAAAAGAGTTTACAAATAATTTGTTTTATTTTTTATAAAGATTTTATTTATTTATTTATTTGAGAGAGAGAGAGAGAATGCACAAGCAGAGGAAGGGAGAGGGACAGACTCCACCTCGAGCTTGGAGCCTGACTTGGGGCTCTGATCGCCTGACTCTGAGATCATAACCTTAGCTGAAATCGAGAGTTGAAGGCTTAATGGACTGAACCATCCAGGCCCCATAAGAGTTTACAAATAATTTATTAGAAGGAACTCTTAAAACAATTCATTAAGGGGCGCCTGGGTGGTCAGTGGGTTAAAGCCTCTGCCTTCGGCTCGGGTCATGATCCCAGGGTCCTGGGATCGAGCCCCACATCGGGTTCTCTGCTGGGCGGGGAGCCTACTTCCCCCTCTCTCTCTGCCTGCTTGTGATCTCTGTCTGTCAAATAAATAAATAAAATCTTAAAAAAAAAAACCCAATTCATTAAGTTCTACCTAGTTCTCCCAGTGTTTTGCCATCTCTGTTCTTAATTGCTTTGAATTTACATATATATATATATAATATTAGTATAATGTAATCTATATAATACACAAGGCAGGAAAAAATTACGTAAGTAATTACAGGCCATTTCCTTTCCCCACAGATCTGAGCAGAAATTCCGAGTCCATACTACTAGCGCGCATCTAAGACAAGAAGTTGACAAGTTACCAAGGTTCTCTCAAGTATTCTATATCAAGCTACAGATATGGCACATCATATGAATTTCTTGGTCTAAGCCTCAGTTGGAGAAAATATTTTCCCTTATATTACCTTTTTTTTTTTTTTTTTAAGATTCCATTCATTTACCCGACAGACAAAGATCACCAGAGAGAAGCAGGCAGAGAGAGAGGGGGAAGCAGGCTCCCCTCCCAGCAGAGAACCCAATGCAGGGCTCAATCCCAGGACCCTGGCATCACAACCTGAGCCGAAGGCAGAGGCCCTAACCCACTGAGCCACCCAGGTGTCCTTCCCTTATATTACTTTTATATAAAACTCTATATACTGTTACATAAATCCAAACAGCTTTTTTTTAAGATTTTATTTATTTATTTGACAGAGATCAAGAAAGCACAAGCGTCGGGAGTGGCAGGCAGAGGGAGAGAGGAGCATGGAGCTTAGAGTGGGGCTTGATGCCATCATGACCTGAGCCGAAGGCAGACATTTAATTGACTGGACAAGCTACCTAGGCACTCCTTTATATCCGTTTTAAAACTTAATGTAGGGGAGCGTGGGTGGCTCAGTGGGTTAAAGCCTCTGCCTTCAGCTCAGGTCATGATCCCAGGGTTCTGGAATCGATCCCTGCATCTGGCTCTCTGCTCAGCAGGGAGCCTGCTTCCTCCTCTCTCTCTCTGCCTGCTTCTCTGCCTACTTGTGATCTCTGTCTGTCAAGTAAATAAATAAAATCTTTAAAAATAAATAAATAAATAAATAAATAAAAACAATGTAGAATCATAGATTTTCAAAAACATCAACATTTTAAATTTCAAGTATATCACTTCTGGATGGATAATATTTTCTTGTCCCAAAGTTGCATGACACTGCAAACTGTAAGGTGATAAGCAGTGAGCATTTTCAAGCAAAATATAATAATTTATTATGATAAATACAACTTGCCTCTCATAAAATAATTCCTTAGGAGATGGTAAAATTTTGGCAGATATCAACAGATTGTCTTAAATTTTCCTGAAAGAGAATCATATATTTTGAGAATAGAAATATTTTTACCTCTTTTTCAATGTGCATGCCCCCATTTGCTCTCTTTTAGTTGTGTTGACTAATTCTTCCAATGTCTTGTTCAGTATTAGTGGCATAGAGTGTATTCCTTTGATCTTGTTTCTCACTTTATTGGTGATGGAAATTAGTAATTTGTAATTCATTATGCTGTGTACTTGGGTTTGTGTGAGTGTGGCATTTGTTTCTGTGACCTAAATTACCTGGTCACACCACAGGACTTCAAGTGGGAAGTGCTGGGAAGGCTGAATGGATTTCCCAGAATGGTTGAGAATCCACAGAATACCTGCCATATCAATTACTATTTTTTTCCATTGTGAGTGTTTACTTTTCTACCCTAGTTTCCTTCTATGACTTCAAAGCTTTCTTGCAATTGCCAAATATAAATTCAGGGACTTAAATATTAATTTCTTCTAAAATCTGAATTGGTTTTAAACTAATACCAATGAGACTTGCATATCCTATGGAATTCAAATGATTTTCTTTCACATACTAATGTGTCACTATCATTCGTGATTTGAAGGCAAATAAATGGCATCTTTTTATTGATATTGACTTTGACATTGATGCTGACAATTTGGACTTTAAGTGACAGCATTAATATTGATAGTAGCAACATAAAGTCAAAGGAAGTCTTTGTAATAGAATGTGATTTCAAATTTATTTTAAGGAAAGGTGATAAGAGAATTTTTTATTTGGCTTCTTCCAGAGATTAAAATAGACAATGGATAAATAAAAACAAGAATCCAAAAATGAAATTTTTAAAAAAGGATAAGAGAATCCAAAGAAACATCATGAAAGGTTATTTTAAGTCAAATATAATGAAAAAGAAAACAAAGAATAATAAAAAAACAAAAGGAGGGAGAAGTAGATGAAAGGACGAAAGATTAGGAAAGTTACAGAAACAAGGCAAAGCAGTCTGAAAGCTATTATATTTCCTTCTTCATTTGTTAATTTTAACACCTAAAGAACAGCAAATCTCAGTGTGTTTCATGTGATAATAATGGCTTATTTTGTTTTTCTCATTAAACACTAACAGTACCTCTTCATTCTCCCTCTTTCTTTAAGTCTGATCAAGTATTTCCATGTTGCACTATGGGAGAAGGGCTGTGTAAAAAAATGAGGTTTAAGAAAACCTCATTTTATATTTCATAAAATATAAAAATCTAAACTTTACAATATTTTTATTCCTTTGGAGAATCAAATGGCACTGTTTCTATTAGAAGCATAATTAAAATAATCATTTATAGAAATGTATCTAAAAAAACACAGAGCATGTATAACCCGAATCATACAAACAATTCAAAGAAATCATTATTCAGGGAATGGATGGGGCTCAGGTATGTGGATGCCTCACTCATTGATTAGACTTTGTTTGGACACTGTGCTAAGCGGAACAGTATTTCCCTCGGCTCCTAAAGTAGTCTACGTCCTAGCCTTCAGAACCTGGGAATATGTTACCTTACATGGCAAATGGCCTTGGCAGATATGATTAAGTTAAGGATCTGGGATATTATCCTGTACTGATTATAACCATCAGGAGCCTTATAAGTAAAAGAGGTAGAGGGGTGTTTGAAGAAACTACAGTGGTTTTGAAGATGGGAAAAGAGCCAGGAGCGAAGGAATGGAGACAGTCTCTACAAACTGGAAAAGACAAGGAAATGAATTCTCCCCTGGAGACCTCAGAAGGAATACAGGCCTGCTGACACTAATTTTTTGCCCAGTCAGATTCATTTCAAATTTCTGACCTTCAGAACTGAGAGAATACATTTCTGTTGTTTTAAGCCACCAAAGTTGGGATAATTTCTTGCTATAACAATAGGAAACTAATCTAAAAACCTGTAATGAATTTAGCACTGGACACATATGAAGAGACACCATCCGCAGATTAAGGAAGTCAGTGTTCATTGGAGGAGCTGTGGACTTAAGCCGCGACAAGAGGCTATGAAATATACATAATTATAACACAGCATGGTAGAAACATGCTCTGATGGTAGGGGAACACAGTAAAGGGAGCATCTAATTCAGGCTGGAGAGATGAGGTAGGTTTCCTTATAAGAAACAATACTCAAGGTAAGTCTTGAAAGATAGGTGGTAGGGTCCTGCCAGGCAGATGAAAGGGGAAAATTCATTTCAGGCTGAGAGAACAAATGCCTGAAAAAATAAAAACACTCAGACTGGAAAATTCATATTTAAGTGAATATGAATTGGTTTAGCAAACTTCAATATCCTAGAAAAAGAAGCCAAAAGTTTTTATAATATAAATTTTATAAAGCTGTTATAAGAGATGGTTTAGGGAGATGTTCTCTTTATTTAAATGGAAGGTTTAGGGGCGCTTGGGTGGCTCGGTGGGTTAAAGCCTCTGCCTTCGGCTCAGGTCATGATCCCAGGGTTCATGGGCTCTCTGCTCAGTGGGGAGCCTGCTTCCCTTCCTCTCTCTCTGCGTACTTGTGATCTTTGTCAAATAGATAAATAAATAAATCTTTTTAAAAAAATAGAAGGTTTATGAAACATTCTAGTTCTGATGGCAGTATGGCAGGAATGCTTACTTCCCATATGTGAATTCATCTTTATGCCCTGACTATAAGAGCTCCCAATTAAAAAATACAAGTAAATTAAGAGGAGCCAGGGGAAAATGAGAATGAAGAGTTTTATACTGGAATACCAAGGGAAATCAACTATTGCGTTATTTGTTCCTATCATTCAGCCATTGGTTCTCTGGTAAGTCTGCAAGTTTCTCGATGGCAAGGACTGTGTTTTAGATTTATTTTTGTATTCCTCAGGTTGTGTAATCCAGTGCTTGTACACAGGACCATATTAAATACTTTAAGAATCACATCTTTAATGTGTGTTTTTCATTGTGATATAGTAACTACGATCTGAGACGATTTTCTCTGCCACATCAGAATAGGCTAATGGCTTGAATGGACTCTCTTAAACCTGACATGACCATATGTTGTAATACTTTTTCCTAATTATACTCATTAAAATTGAGTGTACAGTGAAGCTTTGAAATAGACACAACATGGGGATTTGTCTTGTGGTAGGTGGCAAGAGCAGCTACCATTTACTCAGCAATTTCTTTCATATCCCACACCATGTTAGTAAGCAGTGGGCTAGCACCACACCACTCCTTTCTAAGACTATGAATTATGTTTCCCAGAATCTCCTTCCCTGAATGATTTTGGCTTAGAGTTAACCGGGGAGTGGAACTCAAGAGGTTTGTGAAGTGAACATGAAGAAACCATTAATCTTGGGAGGCAGGTGCAGCCAGATGCCTGGGCAGACAAGAGAGCCATAAATGCTTCGCCACTACTTGGCCCCTCAAGACTGAGACAGTTGGTGACATCTCAGACTTTCAAAATTGCAGCAGCTTCCTGGTGAGATGGAGTGAACCATCTCATTTGGTGCTTACAACTGAGATCTTTGGTATCAACTTTGCAAATTTCAGAAGCAACTTTTTGACCTTTATTTCCCCAGCATTTCCACAAGTCATTAAACCTTAATTACATATACTAAACTCTTTATACCTGGGATATGTGGTGTGGCTTCCGTTTTTCAGAACCCTATCTAATGGAGTGTTTGTGTATACTTTAACAGTCTCAGCAGCCCAGTGGAATAGGTGCTTTTAAAATGAGAGAACTGGGGGCACCTGGGTGGCTCAGTGGGTTAAGCCTCTGCCTTTGGCTCAGGTCATGATTTCAGGGTCCTGAGATCGAGCCCAGCATCGGGTTCTCTGCTCGGCAGGGAGCCTGCTTCCTCTCTCTCTCTCTCTCTCTCTGCCTGTGTCTCTGCCTACTTGTGATCTCTGTCTGTCAAATAAATAAATAAAATCTAAAAAAAAAAAAAAAAGATGACAAAGAGCCCTTAGAAAGAAATCTAATTACCCAAGTAAAGTCAGCATTGTATACTGAAGAATCAAACTTTTTTGAGGATAGTCTTTAATACTCATACCCAGATTGCCTGAAAATGGTCTTGTTTTATTAGCATATGGTTTAAATGCCTGGAGCTTTCTAATAAATAGCACACACGTGCACACTCACACACACACACACACGCACACACACTTCCCTATGAAGAAAAATGAAGCAATCAGAAATGTAATACACACTCCCACCTCCACATTGGGGTCTGTATTTCCTTTCCTTCATTTTAGCATGGATATCTAAATCCACTTGTCTGTTAGACTCTTCCACTTCTACTTGTCTCTTAGATCTCATTCAGTCACACCTGCTTAAGGACAGTGTTCCAGAAATTCTCTACTTCCTTTCCCCTTTCATCTTTTTTTTCCCCTCTACATTGAATCATTCCCACCAACGTCCAGACCGTCCCTTGACTACATCTCTCTTTCCAGTTAATTGGAATGATCATAGTTTTTTTTTTTTTTTCATCATAAAATGGGGAGTAACATATGAGTATTTCTAAAGTTATTATACCCTTGAATGCCTGGATTAAAAATAATTTGGTTATTAATCCTTTTTATATATAGCTGGATTTATTATTTTATTATTTTAAGGGAATTCTTTTAAGGTTTTTCTTAACTGAGATTGGCTTCATATAGTGAATGGGGTGCTGTTCTTTTCTTATATCTGGAAAATTTTATGTAAGTTTGTAATGGTCTTGTCCTTGAAAATTTGTTAGCAGTCACTTAAAAATCTTTTAGGCTTAATGTATTCTTTTTAGAATTATTTTAAACAGTACATTCAAGTTCTTTAATTGTTACAGGGATGTGAAGACTTTCTACTTATTCTTAAATCTGTTTTGGTAAATTTTACTTTTCTAGAATTTGATCATTATGTTAACATTTTCATTAATGACTCAAAGTTGTTAAATGCATCCTTTTATATTTTTAATTTCTGATGCATTTCTAGTGTCTCTTTGTTCATACTTTATATTTTATACTTGTAACATCTGAATCATGTTCACAATGCCAGAAGTTTATCAATTTTATAAGTTTATTCAAATAACAAACTTGCAGCTTTTTGAATCCTCTTTATTGGGTTTTTGTTTTCCAGTGCATTTATTTCTACTATGTTTATGTTTTGCTTCTATTTTCTTTGTGTTTGCTTTGTTCTTTTTTAAACCCCTTAAATTGGACACAACTCCTTTTTAGTCCCTTTTCTAACACAGAAATTAAGGATATAAATATTTTTTGATGTAGTACTTCCAGAATTTCAGAAATTTAGCATTTCAATTATCTTTCATCCTAATAATGTTTTTAATTCTCACTTTGAATTTTTATTTAACTGTTAGATTTACTTAGAATTGTGTTTGTAAAGCCCAATAATTTTTTAATTTATCTTTTTGTTATTGACTTCTAACTTCATGAATTCAAAATAATATAGTATGCATGATTCTTTGAAAAATTTGAGATTTACTTAATCACATTAAACACAGTTCAGTTTTCCTAAATGTTTCGTTTAAGTCTGAAAAGAATCTTTATTCTCTAATAATTGGGTATAAGATTTTTTATGTTTCTTACATCTACATTTTTAAATACAATATTTAACCCTATAACTTAATATAAAATTGTAGGAGCCATGTTGAAATCTTTCACAATGATTGTGCAAATTAATAAATTTTCCTTTGTATAGTTTGATTTTTTAATAGTTTTGTAGAGATATAATTTATATACCATCCATTTCATCCATTTAAATTATACATTTCAGTGGATTTTAGTATATTCATATTTATCACAGTCAATTTTAGAATTATCCACTACTTTAAAAAGAAATCCCATACTCCTTAGCTATCACCTTCCTCTCCCTTATTCCTACCTCCTAGCCCTCAGCAACCACTAATCTAATATGAATGGAATCATATAATAAGGGTCTTTTGTGACTGGCTCATTTCATTTAGCAATGTTTCAAAGTCCATCCATGTTTTGGCATGTATTCAAAACTTCATTCATTTTTATAGCTGAATAATATCTTGCTGTATGGATATACCACCTTTTGTTTATCCATTCATCCTCTGAAGGACAGTTGTGTTCTTCCCACCTTTTGGTTGTTATGAATAATACTGCTATAAAAATAATTTATGTACAAGTTTTTGTGTGAACATGTTTTCTTTTATCTTGAATGTATACTTAGGAGTGGAACTGATGAATAATACGGTAACTTATATATGAATAATATGGTAACTTATAACTAATCATTTGAGAAACTACTAGACTGTCCACCAAAGCGACTATGGCATTTTATATTTCTACCAGCAATACATGAAGATTGCAGTCTCCCCATATCCTCTCAAACACTTATTATTATTTTGCTTTTTTATTCTAGCCATTCTAAGTGTGAAGTAGTACCTCATTGTGATTTAATTTGCATTTTTCTGGTGTCTGATGGTGTTTTTTGACCATTTATATATCTTCCTTGGATAAATGTCTATTCAGATCTTTTAGCCATTTTTTAAAATTGGGTTATTTGGGGCGCCTGGGTGGCTCAGTGGGTTAAGCTTCTGCCTTTGGCTCGGGTCATGATCCTAGGGTCCTAGGATCAAGCCCCGCATTGGGCTCTCTGCTCAGCAGGGAGCCTGCTTCCCCTCCCTCTCTCTGCCTGCCTCTCTGGCTACTTGTGTTCTCTGTCTGTCAAATAAACAAAATCTTTAAAAAATAAATAAGTAAATTGGGTTATTTATGTTTCTATTTTTCTATTATTACTATAATTATTCTTTATATATTCTTGAAGTCCCTTATCAGATCTATAATTTGCAAGTATTTGTTCCAGCCTGTGGATTGTCATTCTACTTTCTTAATGGTATCCTTTGAAGCATAAATTTTTAATTTGATGAAATTCAATTTATTATTTTTGTCTTCTGTTACTCATGCTTTTGACATCATATCTAAGAATCCTTTGCCAAATTCAAGATCACTCATATTTACTCCTACACTGAGATTTATACTTTTTGCTCTTGAATCTAGGTCCATGATCCATTCTGACTTAATTTCTTAGATGGTGTTAAATAAGGATCCAAGTTTATTCTTTTGCATGTGACTATCCAATTGATTTAGCACAATTTGTGATTTGTTATAATGTGTATTAATTTAGAATTTTTATATCTTCTTACTGAACTGAAGTATTTATCCATATAGAATCACCCTCTCTATCCTGAATGATGTTTTGTTATTATAGACTATATTGTCTGATGCAAATATGGTAACTTATACTTTCTTAAATACTTTATATTTATCTGGTGTCTTTTTTCATCTTTTTAATTTAAACTTTTCTGTGTCTTTGTATTTTAGTTGTTTCCTTTTTAAATGTCATGATCCTGGATTTTTAAAATCTAATCTGAAAATCTCTTTAGCTTGTCAATTTAGCCCATTTACGTTTATTATAATTATTAGTACATTCAGACTTGATTACGTTGCCTTCTTTGCTATTTCCTATATGTTCTATTTTTTCTATATTACTAATTTCTCTTTCTTTGCTCCTTTTAAGGGTCAGTTCATATTTTGTTTGTTTTGTTTTGTTTTCCCCTTTGGATTTCTTACCTTGTGAAGATAGGATTGGTGTGTTTCACTTACTGATGTATCTGCAAAGCCTGGAACAGTGCCTGCCGCTTGTTAGTTCCAAATAAATATTTATTGTCAGATCTATGCCTAGAAAGCACTTTGGTTGGTGGGTCAATTCTTAGTTCCATTTCTATTTAATGACCAAAGAGTTTGATGCTTTTTAGCAGAAGTGTTCAAAGACTGATGCAAGACCACACACACACATACACACACACACACACAGAGAAAAGAAGAAGAAAAAGAAACATGTACTCCTTAGGTTTTATGCATTAGTGTATCTGTATTGTATAGCAGTTTTAAAAATACAAGATAAAAGAAATAATTATGTATTTAATAATTCATCCAGTTCTTTTTGCATGTGAAGAAATTGAAACAAAATGAGGTTATGAAAACCTCATAAACCATCCAGCAAATGCACATATTGTTCCTAATTCATGCCTGGGAAATTCACTATTGACTTTTCTCTTGATTCACTAAGTTGCTCCTTTTAACTTAAAATTAAATTAAAATAAGCCAGGGGTGCTGTCAATTGTAGGTGACTTGTCCTGTGGGATCACTGGTGAATATCACCTCCCCCAAAATTCTAGTACTAATGATTTCTGTGACTTGACTCCAAGCACTTACAGTGAGAGTCTAGTTTTTATGAAAAATGTATATCTCCCCAAAAGAAATAAAACTCCTCCCATGTCATTTTCCATTTGTGTACTCCTGACTTCATTAAAATTGCATACTGATCAAATCACTTGGTTTTGCTAATAGCTCCACAGAGGAATAGTCATTGCTAGAGCATGAACACCACAATCCATTTTCTCTGATTATTGTTTTGCAATGTTGCTAATTTGACAGCTCCTGCTGAACATGGGCTCATTATTTTGTGTCATTGTTTTGGGAAAAGGAATATCAAATGAATAACAAAGTAACTTACAAAGAAGCATGCAGTTGATGATAGGTTAGCAGAATGAGAAGTTTTTCACAGACGTGAGAGAGAATAGTCAAATTGAAATGGTAAGGAACGAACTTCTTGACACCTATATGATAACTTCTATTTCAAGATTCAAATGCTCTGCAAATTTTATTGGCTCTGTAATGACCTAACCCTGTTCCAAACAAGATAAACATATCATTTTTCCTAGGTACATCTCTTTCTTTTTCTCTTTCTCTCTCTCTCTCTTTCTTTCTCTATCTTTCTAGAAACTCTATCTTTCTAGAATCTCACATATATAAGACTTATTTTTTATGTATATGTACTTCTATTCTAGACTGGTTTTTTTTTTTTTTTCTTTCCCCATGCAATTGTTTTTACAGAAAAGCAAACATTTGTCTTTGTCTATGGGCAATGGTTAAAAAAAAAAAAAAAAGCCTCACAAAATCTGGCCCCTGCCTTCCTTTCCAAGCTCAATTGTCTGCTTTCCCCTTTGCATTCTAAATCTATTCTATTTGGAAGCCATACTTGAATTACCTAGGTTTCTCTCCTGTTTTACAGCTCTACAGGTGCTCTCTCCCCTTCTTGGCCAAATAGCTTTATTAACTTACATCCATTTCTTCCTTCTTCCTCCCATCCCACCCCTCATTGGTTCCTATTTATTATAGATATCTGATTTAAATCATTTTATTAGAGACACTTTTGCCGTATCTTACCCAATTTATACAAGATTGTCTCTTAAAATATTTTCCTGTATACTATTTATCACATTGTGATTCTGTGTTCAATGTCTAGTACCCACTAGATTCTGGATTCTAGGAGGTCATGTTTATTCTCTTCACCTCTGTATCCCCACTAAATAGTGCTTGACACACAGTGCTTCCCATTTAATCTCTGTTAAATCAGTGGATAACAATGCTGTATTTTCTTTCAACCATGTATCTCCATTTTGTTTTGTCCTTCTGTTTTGAAAGACCTTCTGCATTTTAGTTTGTTTACTTCTTCTTCAAGATCCAGCTAAGGCTTCCCTTTCCCAAGATGTCTTTTGTTCCTTTGTTTCCTCCTTTCTTTTACCTTGGTTTCTGTCCCTCTTTGTGTTCCCAGTATACAAACAGCTCTCCCAAGCCCCTGATATACAGGAATGAAGCTCTGAGCTATGTATGCTCCTCTTTGCAAAACTCTGGCACTTCATGGGCACAGGTCATATTTGCTTTTTCCCCATTTTTTGGCCAGAAAAAAACAAGAACAACAACAACAAAAAAAACCCCATATCAGAACATAACACAGATGCCCCAAAATACTCTTAAAAGTTAAAAAAAAAAAAAAGAGAGAGAAAGAGAGAGATTTGGATGGTAATTGAGATTCTTCCATTTAGTATTAAAGCTTGCCATAATCATCCATAGAACTAAGAAAAATAAAGAAGTGAAATAAATAATATATATTTACAGTGAGGCTGTTATGACTTTTCTGATAAACATTGTGCAGAAATAGATTAATTTTTATTTGCCCATTTTGAACTACTTGGGGGATATTTATCACTATAGGATTTCTTATAAAGCATAATTATAGTATCCCTCATGAGCTGTATATGGAAACTTAGTTTTGAGAACAAGTATTTGGCAGTCCTGGTTGCCTGCTAAAGGTAAACTCAATGTAATTATTTCACCCTGTGCTTAACACTTTTTCGTCTGATTTGAGGATGCTTTGCAAGTTTTGTAAATTAGATGACAGAATTACCAGGGGATATGAAAAACATGAATCCTAGAGCCATCCTTATTGTCCCTTTGTAGAACTGTCAGTGGCTTTGTCTCCTGTATTCATCATACTCTTAGAGAACTTTAGGATGCTGAAGACTTTATATTCAGCAAGAGCTGCTCCAGTCTAAATATAATGGGCTGGGGTGGCTGGGTTGCTCAGTGGGTTAAGCATCTGTCTGCCTTTGGCTCAGGTCATGATCTCAGGATCCTGGGACCGAGCCCTGCATTGGGCTCCCTGATCAGCAGGTAGCCTGCTTCTCCCTCTCCCTCTGCTGCTTCCCCTGCTTGTAATCTCTCTCTCTCTCTCTCTGTGTCAAATAAATAAAATCTTTTAAAAAAGGATTTATAATAAATAAATAAATAAATAGACCTGGACCTACCCAGCAAACTTCATTGAACGGTACTCTTAAAATTTGTGGTTTTTTTTTTTTTTTTTTTTTTGCAGGTACATTTTACTCAAACTAAAGTAACTCTGAATAAATACTGAATGCTAGTGGATGGTGTGCATTCTGAGATGTTTAGCAAGCAGCATAGTGAAGTCTATAAATTACTTAGACATACATCAAATTTTAAAATGCATAGATAAAGGGTTGGAAAGTTAGATAAATATGTGATGAAACGAGTTCAGTAAAAACGTTAGTTGCAGAATCTAGATGGTATGTATATGATGGCTTGCTATATATTCTTTCATTTTTCTATATGAATATCTTCAGAATAAAATGTTGGGATGTTACTTCAAGTTAGATTGATGTAATGCAGGAATAGGTGAAGACCAACAGGGAGGATACATTTGTGAATAAATCTAAATAAACATGAACTTAAAACAACAACAAAAAATGGCCAGTTTTTAAATCACTAGAGTCCACACATTTATTTTGAACAGAGAACTTTGATTTGTGTGCAATGTGTCCTCTCATTTTCCTTCCTTCCTTCTTTGTAGCAAATTATAAAGTGAAAATTATTACCTTAACACATTCATGCCAAAATCTGTTTAAAAGTCTTATATTTTAATTTCCCATCAGAAAAATCCAGCCTAAAACTGCATACTGTCCCATATGTAAGTTAACTGTGATAGACTTTGTTCAATAAATATTCATTTAGTCCTCTTCTTTTTTTTTTTTAAGATTTTATGTATTTATTTGACACAGAGAGAGAGAGATCACAAGTAGCCCTTCTTCTCTTTTAAGCCAGAATGTAATTCCCCACTCCCCTTTGGAATTAGTCATGTGAATTGTTTTGGACAAGGCACAGGAGTAGGTGGTGATACAAGCAGAGACATTAGAATGTGCTTGAAGAGTTTGGTTTATAAATCAAGGAGTACAACAACAACAAAAAATGATGACTGTTTTAACATCATTTCATCATTTCTAGCTCTTTTTTTAGTCTCTCATTTTACTCTCACTAAATACTTCTCCGTGATTTCCAAATGCAATATTGAACAATTAGATTGCTTATTTAAATATTATCTTTGTGATAAATTTGACTTTAAGAATTTAGTTCATAATGAAGATTGTATTAAAAAAAAAAAAGATCACATGCTGGAAGAAGATATTTGTTACCCATGTAGCCAACAACAGAATAATGGGAATATATAAGAGAAAACTTCTACAAAACAATAAGGATGAAAACTACTCAAGAGAAAATATCAAGAAGAAATGCACAAAGGAACATAAGTAAGCAACATATATAAAAATGTTCAAATCATTAAAAATCAGTAAAATAAAAGATTAAGCCATTAGATTAGCCAAAGTTAAAAGATCAGAAAATATTATATATTGGTAAATCTACAAAGTAATGAAACTTCTCATACTTTACTAATGGAAGTGTACATTCTTGCAACTATGGAGAAGACGCTAACAGTATCTAGAGTCCAGAAACATATACAGACCAGGATATAACACCATGGCTACAGTCCAAGACATCTCTTGTACATGTATATGTAGAGAGAGGTTCAACATTTATGGCAACATTACTTTAAGAAGAAAAACTTGGAAAAAATTCATATGTCAAACAAGAGGTAAAAATAAATTATGGCACTCTAATGCAAGGGAATACAACGGCATTCAAAATAAAAGACCCAGTATTCAAAATAAAAGAAAACACAGATTAAGCTCATAAAATCTCCCAAGTATTTAAACAACATTTTCATTTAACCTGGGGTTATCTTTAGGGTTTCTGATTCAGGTAGGAAAGTCACAAACAAACTTTTTCACTTTTCTCCTAGCTAGGCTTATAATTTGTCTTTGTCAACCCAGAGAAAATCTGGAGCATCGCTTTCATTGCTTCTTCTACCCTATGAGGATGTAAGACACATCAGGGATATACTGCATTAGATGGACTGTTCTGAGTAAAACTGGTATGACATTTAGAAGCATTAGGGGGTATTGGAATCTTCCTGCTGTTTTCCACTTCTGCTGGCTTTATGTGAAACATCATGTAGGGTATTTGTGGCCAACTCCCACAATCCTGTAACTGTTGTTTCTCTCCCCTTTGGTGCTGAACAATGTGCATTGAGCTTTCCCCCTTGCATCATTCAGTACAAGTAGGACACACCCTTCCAGTCTTTACCCTTTCCTCACAGTCCCACAGATGCATCTCATTTATTATTTTGATAACTCTCTTATAAACATGTGCTCTTCTTCTTCCTGCTGTGATGTTCATTAGTATCTGGGTGTTCAGGGCATTTTCTGTTTCCTCTGTTTGTTACTCACCATTAACTCCTACACCATTCTCTGTTCTGTATTCTTGTTGCTCTGGGATTTTTTTTCCCCCTCATCTTCATGTCTCCAGTTTAAAACTTAGAGTTACCTAGCCTCCCAGCAAACACATAGTTTTCTGACATGGACAAATGCAATCCATCTCTGTGCAAGAGATGATCCTTCCAAAGTCTTGGGCCACAATTCCGCTTATTGTTATATTTTGGATACTAAATGTTTTATCTTCCAAAGGCTCAACTATTGGTAACATGAGGTAATGAGAAGGGGCCAAGTGCTACTTGTTCTAAGGATAGTTCTCTACTCATTTGAAAATATCACCAATTTTCATATGAAAGAGCAAGAGTACAAAGATATCAAATAATTTACATAAATCTTTTTAGCTTCCCCAATACCTGCCAAGGTCATTAACCAGGACAGAAGATCATTTTCTGACTGTCTGACCTTATTTTTTTATATTTCATGTTGGTGAGAAGACATTCTAGGCACAATTCACTTGAAGGAAGAGAGAAAATTAAGTGAAGATGGTAGCTCTGAGTAGTAAACCAACTGCTGACAAGTTTTGATCAAAGTACTATCACTGTATAAGATTTATTTTTGGCCACCATGAGCAACATATACTTTTATGAAGATGTATGTCAAATGGAATTCCATGAAGAGAGGGTCAGGGAAAGATCTCACTTAGCAAGATTGTGTGATTAATTTGCCTTCTGAATTTATGAGACAGTGCATTCAAGGCAGTTCTAAAGACCAACAAGGTGATTACAAGTGACTGAGTAAACAACGTAATTACTGTGAGTGGAATTTAATCTCTTTGTATGTTCTGCTAAAAATCCTAGTTTTTGAAAGAATGCCGTGAGCACAAAAAGGTGAATACTACTGCCGTAAAGTCTACTGCAAGGAAGGGAGAGCAAAGGGGGATGATCTGGTCTTAAAACAAACATTTCCATCTACTCAATATAATGTCTTGAACTTCTAAAATGTAGGCACCTTTTTAGGCACTATGGGATTAAAAGTCAAAAAATTTGATTCCCTTATGTATGAAATTATAAAATATTTAATGAGATAAAATGTCTGATGTGTATCTTTTCCTTTTTCGAAGATTTTAAAATAATAATAGTTAACTATTTACTGAATATATGTTGTATACTGTATGTCTAGGGCTCTACATAGATAATTTTACTTATATAAATATATCTAAAATGGCATTAAGAGATGGTTATTGACTCTGTTTTAAATATTTGAGGGAATAATGCACAGAAAGATTAAAAAACTTGTTCAAACCCATATAATGAGTCAGTCTCAGATCTGGAATTAGAATATGAACAAATTGCAGAGATTGTCTTCTTAATCAAAGTTCAGAGTCTATGCTGTAAATAGGGATCTAGGAATCTATTTTAAGGATATATTGGCACTAGACAGGACTCAATTTGTGATGAAACATTCTAGTTAGCATGGTGGAAACAGGTAAATCAGAGGCTGGTTCTGATTTTATACGAAATAGGGCTTGGATTTAGTGGCTATAGATTTAGGAGTGATTGAGGCAATGTAGTATATGTATCAAAACAGTATCCTTCAACATAAGAATGAATATAAATGTTTTTTATGGTCTGCACCATGTTACCAAGTAGTTCTTTCTGATGGAGGTGGCAATGTGGCCAGACTAGGATTTGTATTTAGCCTTGTACTTGAGATTAACCACTAGGTGGCACTGAGTCTACAGACCTAGGATAAACCTGAGTTTAAACTCCATTGGATAAATTGATATGCTTCTTTTCTGGATATGAATGAGCACCCCTTTTCTTATATATGCCCCCCAATACAAAATTGTGTGAAACGCCGGATTCTAAACCATACTTAGCATCAGCTACTACTTATATTCAGCTCCAAGGCTTTATCATTTCCTCCCCCTACTGGTTTCCCGAGCAACATTTTTTTCTTAAAGATTTATTTGAGAGAGAGAGAGAGAGAGAGCACATGTAAGCATGCGCGCGTGTATACACACACACACACACACACACACACACACACACACACGGAGGGTGGGGCACAAAGGGAGAAAAAAATCTTAATCAGGGGCGCCTGGGTGGCTCAGGTCATGATCCCAGGGTCCTGGGATCGAACCCTGCATCGGGCTCTCTGCTCAGTGGGGAGCCTGCTTCCTCCTCTCTCTCTGCCTGCCTCTCTGACTACTTGTGATCTCTGTCTGTCAAATAAATAAATAAAATCTTAAAAAAAAATCTTAATCAGATTCCTGCTGAGCACAGAACTTGACTTGGAGCTCGCTCTCATGACTCTGAGATCATAACCTGAGTGAAACCAAGTGTGGGAGGTTTAACCAACTGCGTCACCCAGGCACTCCCTGAGTGACATGTTTTAATGCACATGCCAGAGCTTAGGTAGATTGTGAAGTAAAATGTTAGCATAATGATGTGGTCTATGTGTAGTCTTCTGATAATGTGATATCTCTAGGTATAGTCACTGACTCTCCTTTAGGGATAAAGTACATCTGTAGTAATTAACTCCTTAGTAGGGCCATATGAATAAGATAATTGTCCTATTGAATATGACTGAGTCTCAGAATAAGACCCTGTCTCTTTACTACTCACAGAAGTCCATTTATTAATATTACATTCTTAACGAAAGAGTGTTTCTAAGCCAATTTAGGTTAATGAAACTGAGGGAACACTTTTTTTTTTTTAAAGATTTTATTTATTTATTTGACAGAGAGAGATCACAAGTAGACAGAGAGGCAGGCAGAGAGAGAGAGAGAGAGAGGGAAGCAGGCTCCCTGCTGAGCAGAGAGCCCAATGCGGGACTCGATCCCAGGACCCTGAGATCATGACCTGAGCCGAAGGCAGCGGCTTAACCCACTGAGCCACCCAGGCGCCCCAAGGGAACACTTTTGTGAAGTAGAAATACTGCCCAAACATATTACATAGAGTTCAAAAACAAAGAATGTTTATCAGCATAGAAACATAATAACTCAAACTAGCAGTCAAAGCAAAGTTTTAATTTCTTATGGGAAGCCATGTATTTGTTAAAACTTAAAACTCTTCAAAGATAAATCAGATTGATGGGAATAGATTTACAAGGCAGAAACCAAAGACCAATTAGGAAAGGTATATAACATTTTCTGTTATCATGATAGACCAAATTATAGACTTAGTATTCTTTCATCATAAAATAAAAGTATAGTTGGAAGTAAATAATGAATCATTTCATAAAAAGTTACTATTTTTCTTAATAAATAACATAGTGGTATTATAGATAGATAGATAGATAGATTCATAATCTCATTATAAAGGTTAGACACCATAGAAAACAAAAGCTAATCATGCATCTAAATCTTTCAAAACCTTGTTCATGTCAATTTCATAGAATTGTATAGTTGACCATTCACTTCATGTAGCCTTGCTTCTTCTGAGTTTCTCCTGCTTGGCTCCCTTACTAGATAGATTCTGCTGACTTCCTGAAAGCCAGCCACTGCTACCTTTTGATTGTTGCATTTAGACCACTGACATTCAAAGTGATGATTGCTGTAATAGCTACCATATTTATTACTATTTTCTTTTTGCAGGCAGAGAAGCAGGCAGAAGGAGAGGGAGGAAGCAGGCTCCCCGCTGAGCAGGGCTGATCCCAGGACCCTGAGACCATGACCTGAGTCGAAGGCAGAGGCTTAACCCACTGATTCACCTAGGCGCCCCTTTATTACTATTTTCTATTTGTTACTCTTGTTCTTTCTTTCTATTTTTGTCTTCCACTCTTTTCCTGCCTTTTGTGGCTTTAATTGAGCATTTTCCATGATTCTATTTTCTCTCCATTCTTAGCATATCAGTTATACTTCTCGTTTTACTTTTTTTAGTGATTGCCCTGGGGTCTGTAATAGACATGTACAAGCAATCCATATCCACCTTCTAATAACACTGCTACCTTTTCCACACTAAGTCCACATACTTCAACCTTCCCCCACTCCAAGTTTTACCTTGGACAACTCTGGTCCTCCTCCAACTACTCTAATGCACACCAGTCTTCAAAATAGGGCTAATAGAGAAATTTTGGATAAATTCTTTTCCTGTTGGAGAGCTAGGTTTGAAGTTCTACAGGGAACACCAAGGCCATCATTTCTTAAATGTCTTTGGTGCAAGAGAGATGCATTGCAAATATAGGCCCAGGAGTCTACTGAGTTTCAGAAAATCTGCAAACCATATTTATATCTTTGAGACTTACAAGGCCCTTTAGCATAGGAAGGGCTCCTAGAAGTGCTGTAGTAGTGAAATCCAGTGTTTACCGAACTTATTCAAACATCACATATTTTTTATAACTATTTAATGACATTTGGGGATTCAACAGCCTACACTACAAATTAACCAGAGAAATGGCCCTGGTGGTTCAAGGAATTTTTTAATTGTTGGAATAAAAAGTTTGTCTTTGAAGTACCTTGTATGACCTCACCTATGCTTGTGCATGAGCCTGTCTTGCTTGAGAATGGTAGGCAGATTCCTTCTGGGCTCCAGAGGTGCCTGTGTGCCATAGAGGATGGCTTTGCTCTATCAGCAAGTAGTCCTAAGAGCTGGCTTAGCTGAGTAGAAAATCAGCCATTTCCTCCCTCTCCTAGAGGAGTTCAGTCGGAGGTACTCAAGCAATGGGCTGCTGACGGGCAAGTTACCATCTCTTTTATGAAAACTTTTGTTTCTTGTTTCTGGCATAAACAAATTAAAACCTATGGCAATGATTCCCATGGGAAATTATCATATACTCCGCAAAACATGTTTACACCTTACTGTCTTTATCTGCCTCCTACTGATTTAAGAATGTTTATTAAGGCTCAAATTGTTTAAAAACTGTTTTACAATGTTTTAGAAAATACAGAAATTAAATCTACTGTAATTCTACACCCAGGGACAATTACTACTAACAAATTTAGTGCAGTTCCTTATTAAATGTAAGTGCTTTCAGACATTTGCTTTACACTGTATAATTTCACATTTTGCAAATTTCATTTAACATATCATTAGCTCTTTCCCAGATCATTCACTACTTCTTGAAATTGTTGATTTTAATGGCTACATAATATTCCATCCTAACATAACATCTCCCCTGTTATTAGGCATATAAGTTATTTCCCTGTTTTCATTATTATTAAAACCTGAAGTGAACACACTTACAAATAAATAGTTGTTGGATGATTTCCTTAGAATAGATTCCAAAAAAGAAAAAACTTCTGTGTCAAAGATTATGAATGGCTTTTTATATATAGAGATTTCCAAAATGTTTCAAAAACCACACACACACACACACGGACACACACATACACACACACACGGTACACACACACTACCTGTATCACTGCTCTGCATCTTAACATTTCGTTAGTTAGTCAGCATATATGTATCTAGTATTGATGCATATCCATGTGCTGGGCCCTATTCACCACATGGGGTGGCCTGGGCCCCCCACCAACAAACCTTCCGCCACCATCACACTTGTTGCCTGGAACCTCTGCCTAAGACTAGAGTCCCCTACTACCCTGTCCTAGAGCTCACCCTCTCTTGGGTGGGAGCCCAGGGAAGCCCTGAGGACAGACCTCTCCAATATGACACAGAACTGAGGGAGCTGAGGCTGGGGCTGAGAAAGACACACTGTGTGACACGCTCAAGTTCTCTGCCCTAACAAAGCCTACAGCCTACCTGGGAAAGTACCTACTAAGTAAAGGTACATATCAAACAAAGAATAAAGTATAATGAAGATATATTTAGGAAGTCAATAAGTTGTTGTTATTGTTGTTGTTTGCCAAATTCCTAGACAAAAAACATCAACACATTATTATTTTTTCATTTGGTGTATCTTTGGCTACTTTTACCGCTAATATTTGGTTTCATATATTTATTTTTTAATCTCCCCTATGATCTTTCTGTTCAACTCTTTTGACCATTTTCTATTAATGTATAGAATTTTCATTGACTTAAAATATTCTTTATAAATTAGTGACATTACTCTTTGTCACACGATTGTTGCAATTATAGTTCAACTTACCAATCTATCTTTTGATTATTATATGCAGTTATTATGTGCAGCTTTGATTTTTATATATTCAAATACCTAAGTTAAGTATTTCAATCTTTACCCCATTATTATTCCAGCTTACTAAGTCCTTATTCATTTCATAATAATTTAAATATTTTCACATCTATGGTTTCCTAGACAATTCTTTCTAGTCAGAAGTGCTTGTTGTAAAGTATAGTAATCATATTATCAATATAAAAATAGCTGATATTACTTGAGAAACCCCTCTGCATTATCTCACTTAATTCTCTCAACAAGATAGTATTATTATCTGCATTTTACAGATAATAAAAATGAGCACCGAGCGATTAAGAATTTGGCTCAGTACCAGATACTAAGGTTGGTTTTGAATCCTTGCAGTTTTTCTCCAGTTTTAACTATAGAATGTTGTTACTGGTTGTTCTTATTCCCATTTGTTTAACTGTATGTCAAGTTTTCTTTATGGGAGGTTTTTTAATCTGCTCATTTTTTCCTTTTTTTTAAAATTTAATTTTATTTTTTCAGTGTTCCAAGATTCATTGTTTATGTACCACACCCAGTACTACATGCAATACGTTCCTTCCTTAATACCCACCACCAGGCTTATTTTTTTCTTTATTTTACTCATTTTTATCTTTAAGATCTCAAGATGATGTGGTTTGATGGATGTCTTTCATTCACTGATTTGAGCAAGCAACCCTTTAAATCTGAAAAATTCCCTCCTTAAATTATGAAATGGTTTATGAGTTATTAAATAAACAACTCATTTAAAATTGCACAATCTTCATTTTTTATTATTCTCTCTTTACGAAACTCCTATTATGAGGTTGCTGGATGTTTTGGAGAAATATTTAATTTTTAAAAATCCTTTTCTTCTTGTTATTGCTTTCTTTGTTTTTGTCCTTTTTAAAAAGATTTTGTTTATTTATTTGAGAGAGAACGTGAATAAGCAAGGGTTGGGGGAAGAGCAGAGGGAGAAGCAGACTCCCCATTGAGCAGTGAGCAAGGCAGGGCTCAATCCCAGGACCTGGGATCATGACCTGAGCCAAAGGCAGCCACTTAACTAGCTGAGCCACACAGGCATCCCTCACTTTATGAATTTTTAATTACACATCTGCATACATGAATACATACAGTATTTGTCTGGATTTTATTTGTCCTTATTAGAAATCTCAATGAGGGTTAGGTTTTTTTGGTTTATTGTTCTATTTACAGTATTTGGCACCTTTTGTTTTTTTAAGATTTTATTTATTTATTAGAGAGAGAGAGCAAGAGAGAACATGAGCAGGGGCAGGGACAGAGAGAGGGAAAAGCAGACTCCCTGCTGAGCAGGGAACCTGACCTGGGGATCAATCCCAGGACCTGGGATCATGACCTGTGCCAAAGGCAGTCACTTAACCGACTGAGACACCCAGGCACCACTTCTTTGTTTTTATTCTAATTTCAGGAGGATTATTTATTATTATTATTATTTTAATGTTGCTGTTTTGTTTGGATGTTTAATAATGAATATGTATTACAATTATAAGCTGGTAAAATAAAGCTCTTTTCATTAAAAAAAATGGTTAATTTGAAATAAATACCACTAGTACTACTTATAACAATAGGAAATATTTATGAAGAAATTGTTAAGCATTTCTATGTTTGAGAATGAGAAGTTTCTCATGGCTTCATCTGATTTTGCTCCCTTATTACCCATGGGGAGAGCTAGAATCTTGAACAGAACTGTGTGTCATGACGGAACCTTGCCTCATCAGAGCAGTAGTAGCTGGGAGCAGCCTGGTCTTAGAGGCGCCCCTTCTCTGTCTGTACCCCCTGTCTCTAGACCCTTCCATGCTGTGCTGGGGCTGCACTGGAGGCTGGGAGAGGGCTGGGGCAGAGGGAGCCCATTGCAGAAAGCTCTATTTTGAAAATCTTTTGACGCTTCTATTTATTTTTAAAATTTTTTATCATAATTTTAATTTCCATGAGTGCTTTTTTGATTTGCTATGCTTTATTTGCACTATTCTCATTTATTCTCACTTTGTAGATGTGCTATTCATGTTTATCAAACTAAGCGTATTAATAATAGTTTTACAAAGTTTGCTTTTGGCTATCTTGAGTTTTCTTCTTGATCCAAGTCATTTTCTTCTTATTATTTTAGGCTTTGGCCATGATTTTAGAGATTTTTTTTGGGAAATATTTTGTGACCCTTGCCTTTACATTTCCATTTAAGTGAGACACTAAAGGTCCTGTGGGAAATCCAGCTGCAAGGCAAGAATTTTAATGGGCAAACAGCATCGTAAAGTGATCTAGCAGAGCAACCTCTTCCTTAGGTAACCCCAAATGTCAGAATATCTCAAAAGTGAGAATTTTTTTTTTTCCTAGAGCAGTCTCTTTAGAAACTAATATTTTATTTTCTTGCTCTGATGACTGGAAGGGCATTCTTGTTCTCCTCTGTTCTTGGAGCAGGGATGAGAAATGATCACAGGATTCCTATGCAGATTTTCACTTAATCCCTGTATCTTCAGTAAGCCTGACCTCCACATCCCAAGCATCTTGAGTTCTGTTTCTCCAGAGAATATATATCTTCCATCTGCTGGGGATGGGCAGGGAAGGAGAATCACCTGGCTGCTTGTTTGAGGAGGAGGAGATCTAAAGTTTCATTTCCATTATAGATAATCAACCCTCATTTGAGTTTAGATTTAAGACTCGATCCACATCATATGTTCTGGATCTCTCTAAAGTAAATCAGGGTTTTATCATTATTCCTCTGTGAAGGCACTTAGATCTTAGCTTTCTCTGCTTTTATTTTTTAAAAAATACAAAATATGGAAATACTATATATTTTTTTCAAATAGTTGGAGAAAGAGGTAAAAGTTATGTTTTTAAAAATAATTTACATTCTGAACCATAGAAAATTTAGCCCAAAAGTTCATAGGGATTTCTACTGATTATTTTATGTGCTAGTTGCTAAGGCAACCCTACCCACTCTATCAATCACCCTTTGACCAGGTAAACTTTTTCTTTCTTTTTTTTTTAAGTTAAATTTACATACTAGCAAAAATTAACATTTCCATAATTTTATGGTTGAAGAAGAGTGAAGTTGAGGAATGGAGTGATACAGAAAAGATATCAATGATATGAAACTATATTTTTCATGGCTCTGCACTGTGCCTTTTCACAGCTGGGTGCATAGCTGACCCTTAATTATGTTGTAAATTAATCAAATACTATTCAACAACCATATCTATTTTTTCTTTGCTTTTTTCCTGGCCTATTCTAAAGCAGGCACTAAAGACTATCAAAGCTCTGAGTTCGCCCTGACCAGCATATGAAAAAATCTCTTTTCTTTTTCTTTTTAAGATTTTATTTTGTCAGAATGAAAGAGAGAGAGAGAAAGAGAGCGCTCAAGTAGGGGGAGCATCAGGCAAAGGGAGAAGCAGTCTCCCCATGGAGCAAGGATCCTGATGCTGGGCTTGATCCCAGGACCCTGCAACCCTGGGATCATGACCTGAGCTGGTCAGATGCTTAACTGACTGAGCCACTCAGGCACCCTGTGAACAAATTTCTTAAGAGGCAGTCAACAAATATATCAACACACTGAGACCCTCATAAGTAGGGTAGTGAATTCATCTCTATAAAGCATTCATGTCATCTCATCAAAATTCATCTCATCAAAAGCATTGTTACATGTCTGTGTCGCAGGCTAAAGCATGGTAAATAAGAGCATTTCCTCGATATTACGCTCAGTTAACTTCATAGCCCCTATAAAGAACATAGGTTTTGGAGTCATAAAATTGTATAAGGAACCAAATTCTATCATCACATAGAAGCCCTGTGATTTTTAATAAATGATCATCTCTGGGCTTCAGTTTATTTCCATGTGGTAAATGAGGATAATAATAGTTTGCCCTGTGTCCTCTCAAGTTCTTCTCCATGACTAGCTCATCTTTCCATATCCCCCAGTCTTTTTTCCTGAAAGTCCCCTCCCGCTCCTTGCTCCAACTGAATGCTGGCTATCCCCGGAGAATACTTGCTATCAAGTAGAATGTGTTTATTTCCGTATTCTTTAAGCTCACACCTGCATAGTGGAGTGAGCAGCTTCCTCCTTTCCAGACATGCTAACATATCCTTACCTCCTCTCCTTGCTCTTGCAGAAACCCTTACTATTTTGAGGTCTACTGATGCTGTTAGCATTTAACACATTGCTCCCATCATCACTGGCTTCCACGGACCTCTTCGTCAATTCTCTTTTATTATTTCTGTCTTTAGAGAACCCAGGTCACAATGGCTTCATCACACTTTTCCTGACAGGATATTAAGCAATTGTTAATAAGAGCAGGTCTCTAAAACCCTGACTTCTCAGCTCCTTGAACCATTGTCTTACTCCAACACAATTTTGATTAATCTTTCAGAATGCTCTTAATAGCTTTTGTGGCTCAGCCAGTAAAGAAACTAGTGCTTGGGAAAACAGGGATGAAAGCCAATGATGGTTGCTGCTTTGAGCCAAATTTTATGTGTTGAATGCATAAGAATATCCCAAAAGTAAAAGTAACTTCAAACCAAGATCACTTTGCTGAACTACAACTATTCTATTTTCCATAGGTCTTGCAATTTTGAAGCAAGATCAAGAACAGAATGCACAAAAACTCTGACCTGCGAAACAAAAGCAGCATCTTTCTGTGGGTAATAAACATTTTCTTGGGTTATAAATAGAATCCAATTTGTCTCTTGATATTCTCATGGAATTCAACTACATAGACTATTCTGACTTTTAACCAAAAACGTGTACACTTCCTTATGTATTTCCCAAAATAGACAGAATTTGACTCCACGCTGTTATTAAATCAAACAAAGATATATAATAGAAAATAAGTACAGTATTCTCATTGTATATATAAAATTAATGCCTCTTCTCAAGCAACCCACAAGGTCCATGATGCATAGCAATTTATAAGATGGTTAATGAAACCTACCTCATAGAACTGTTGTCATAATTACGTGCAATCTTTTTATGTGAAGAGAGTTATCAAATTTGAAATTTGACCATGCCGAGCTATTGGAGCAGAAGTGGTTTCTTGGTGCTGAATAGGCTGAGATCACAAAGAATCACACTGCTGCTCAAGGACCTGATGATTTGATATTCTAATTCCTAAATATTCTCTGAATTCAACCTCTTTTGCTTACTTCTGCCATAACTGTGCACTCACATAGGGAAGAACCTTTATCTCTTGCCGGGATCAGTGCAGACGCTTCCAAGCAGGTCTCTTCTTTCAAATACAAAAGGTCTTCTTTTCAGGTAGTAGTCCTAGTGATCTATTTACAAATGTAAATCTGATCATGTCTTCCCAACCCTGATACCACACACACACACACACACACACACACACACTCTCAAATCTGCTAGTGGCATCTCACCGCACTAAGGAAAAAATTCAAACCCTTTATCATGACTGATGAGACCTTATATCTGAACAGGGCTCTGACCTCCTCTCCTTCTTCAGTCCCTTTCATTTGTCACACCTGCCACTTTATTATATATATGTTTTGGTCTGTCATATCTTTCAGCCACTAGAATATAAAATCTATTGGTGCAGGGAGTTTCTGTCTGTTCTGTTCACTGCTGTAAACCTGCAGCTTAAAAACAGTACATGGTACGCAGAAAGCACTGAAAACATATTTGTTGAAT
Source organism: Enhydra lutris kenyoni (assembly GCF_002288905.1). Classification (NCBI taxonomy): domain Eukaryota; kingdom Metazoa; phylum Chordata; class Mammalia; order Carnivora; family Mustelidae; genus Enhydra; species Enhydra lutris. The sequence continues at coordinate 15,105,654 of NW_019154092.1, forward strand.
GAGTGAATGACTTTCATGTATCCATTTCCTTCACTGCACCTCAGCCATAGTTACATCCTAGGTTTTGCTCTCCCCAGAAACCATCTTACCTCAAAGCACAAATGTCCCATTATGACTGCTTGTTTTGTCAAATACTCTCATGGAAACCATGTTTCCACCTCTTTTAGACCCTCATACAGTGGCTCCACCACTTACTCTAGACCTCAGATCCTCTTAATCCAGTTTCAATGTAAAGATCTTTCAATATAAGCAGTCCATGGCATCTTCCTGCAAACCTTTTATGCTTTCATTTTACTCATCCAGAAAAATGCACAAGCTGAGATTTAAACATTTATCTTCTTTGTGTATAGACTCATGCAGTGAAGTTTCACAAAAAAAAATCTTGAAACTGGCCAGATTGGGTTCACTACAAATTCATGATCTTGAATTGCAAATGAGTTCTCAGTAGCAGAAAACCTATGCTGTTTCCTCAAGGAAGGGTATTATTCTACTCTCAGCAAGAAACATTTCATACCCCTTCCTTCCTTTCTAATCTCCAACCACTTTTTTCTTTTAAGACTTTATTTATTTATTTGATAGAGAGAGACTGAGAGAGAGAGCGAGCACAAGCAGCAGGCAGAGGGAGAGGGAGAAGCAGACTCCCTGCAGAGCAGGGGGAGCCTGACGTGGGACTCAATCCCAGGACTCCGGGATCATGACCCGAGCTGATGGCAGTCGATTAACCAATTAGGCCACCTAGGCGCCCATGTCCTGCCACTTATAATCACCTTTCCATTTTTAGTTAATGTATTTGCATCATATCCCACTGAAATATTGAAGTCCTCATAGAGAAATATGTTACATATTCTCGTGGCCAAATCTGCTTCCATCTTCTCTTTCCTCTTCCTTCAAAGGAGAAATGCCCTGGCAAAGGTTAATGCCTTCATATGTTCCCCCTGTCATACCCTTGCTCCCCTTTTTGATGGCTTTACTCTCCTGGTTATCTCCTCTCTTGCATTACTACTCTGTTTCTATGGACAATTGCCGTAAGTGTGGAAACCCATTCCAGAATTCCCCATGTTTAAATATAGCTTCCTTGTCTCCACATCCTTTTCTAGCTACTCTACCTTTGCTCTACTTCCTTCTCTGAAGTTTTGGAATAATTTTCTACAAATCATTTTTCTACTGTCTCACCTCCCAGTGATCTCCCACATACACTGATTAAAAGTTAGTCCTCATCAAGCAATTAAAGTTTCTCTGGTCAGCATCACATCTATAACTCCATTGCTGATTCAAACGGGTGCTTTCCAGTAGTCATCTTCTTAAATACTCTTGTTCAGTCTCTTACACTTCTCCCCTGAGTCTTGTATTCTGTGAAACTTCCTCTTCTCATTTTTCACCTGCCATATTTCACTTTTCTTACCTGTTCTCTTATCTGCTCCTCCCCTGTTACTAGAACTGTAAGGGTCTGAATCTTTCAGGAATTACCCTGTGCCTCCATTTCTTTTCAGTGTCTTCCTCAATACCTTTAAAATTTTAATTTCACCTCTTACTGTGCCTTTCAATGCTATCTATATGCTGATAATTAAAACTCTGTAACTCTGGCCTACACCTCTCCATGAAGTGTTGGTTTTAACTCTTGATTGCTTACTTGATATCTGCAACTGACAGACTTCTCAAAATTAACATGTTTAAAGTGAAAGATGAAACTGCCTCTTCATGAATGTTCCCTATTTCTCTAAACAGCCATACTGCCTGCCCAAATGATTGTTTAAGCCATAACTCAGGAGCCATCTTTCAATTTATTCTGTTCCTTACTCACTATAATGAATCAAGTAGTGTCTGCTCTACGTTTAATAATTATCTAGGTTCTCCAAATTGGCCCATGTCCACTGCACTCACTCTAATTTAGCTGTAATCATCTTTCAATGCACAGCTTCCCACAACTTCTTAGTGTCCCTTCTCCCGATAGTCAAAGTGATCCTTCCAAAATTCAGATAAAATCATATGGCTCCTCCTTTAAAAAAGCCCTCTAATGGTGTTCCATTGTGTTTCCAACTTTGTCCATCCAAGCTTACCACCCTCATCGTGGTTTACCTTCATCTGTGCTTACTGTGCTCTGGCCACATCTAAACTTCATTCTGTTTCTCACCAGCTACGCTCATTCCAGCCTTAGGACATCTGCCCTTGCTGTCCTTCTGCTAGGAATACTCTGTCCCAAATTCTAACATGGCTGTTCTGTTCTCTTCATTCAGATAACAACTCAAATATCAACCCCCTTTGTGACTATTCCCTGACCATCTCAATTTCCTCAGGATGGAATCCTGAGTGTATGAATCCAGTATCAGGGTCATTATTTGCTTTTTACATGCATAATTTTAAGTTCAGTTACTGGCTTATAGAATAAACTTTGTCCACAACATAATAGAAGCAGAAACTTGCTCATGCAGTTGAAAACTCCAGTTCTAAAATAGTTCAGGCTATAATTGCCATTTTTTGTTTTTACCAGTGAAGCATAATTGAATCTTGACAACATGACTGTAATCAAAGGATACATGCAAGTTCACCCTAATCAATGTGCCTGAGCTTCCAGATGACCTAATTCAGGAGATATTGATGGAAAAGTACACCAGTTTCCACTGCACTTCTGCCAACATTAACCAAGTGCAAATTAGATGTCTTTTTTGTCATTCTTTTGAGTGGCTTGGTTCCAGTTGTGTTAAAAGTGATCATTGATCACCTGAAGAGCCATGGTAGTTTGGTAAATTAGTTTCAGCCTGATGTTATTTTATATATAAACAGACTAATGTGCAAAACCTTAGGCATCACAGATTGTGTATAGTGTGGTAGACTAGCTTAATTACTTTTAAATGATCAATGAGAAACCCATACCAGTATGAAAATAATGGGAAAATAAGAACTACAATGATAGCAATTATGAAATAACAACAGATTCAGTTATCCTAAGCATGTCCAACAAATAAGACTGGTGAGCAAAATAACCATATATAAAAAACAGTGTTTAGACACAAAATAAGAATGAATGTTTCACTGACTGAGGGATTGATTGCAGAAGAACTCTATGTAAGCTATATAATGTAAAGTGAGGCCATAGAAAAATGCTATGAAATATGTGTAAAGACTTGCCATGTGGCTTATTATTGGGGCAGTTAGCCTAAGAGGGTGTCATTGAATTCCTTGTACATTCATATTTGAATCATCCTTCTAAGGAAGCATTAAAAAATTTCAATGTTACTAATTCAAGAAATACATATTGAAGCAATTATAAAGTATAATTTTCCTCCTATCAAACTGGGACAAAAATTGAGAATATCAATTGTAATTGAAGACACAGTGGTATGAGTACTCTCTTATATAGTTTTATACAAACATCAGTTGGATTGTATATTGGTTAAGCCTTCAAATCATTAGACTTTAGGATTAAAACACAGACACGCAGACATACACATTGCTGCTTCTAAAAATCTACCATTATAAATTCATTCCTACATACACAAAGACCTCTATTCATCACAGTGTTGAGGTGATAGCACAAAGTTGGAACAGAAATGTCTTTCTGAAAGACAGTAGTTGAAAATATGATGTACCTATTCAGCGCAATTCTATACTCCAGGTTAAAAAAATGACATTATTGGTAAGTGAGGAAAAAAAGAGATGGAATAATACTTATGGTAAGATCCTATTTATGTAAAAAATAAAGACCAAAAAAGATAAACAGGCATACATGTACATTTATATAAAATGTAATAATTTTGTAAATATAAAGAAGGATACAGAAGGCTAGCCATGAATCCTTTAGTGTGGTTACATCTGGGGAAAAGGAATTTTCACATTTTTCTATATAATAAAATTATAAATAAATAAATAAAATTATATACATGTGTTATTGGTGTTAATTTAAAAATAATAACAAATAAGAGTCTATGAACCTATTTTCAAATTAAAACAAGATTAGGTCAGCAACAAGAGATGGAATATTAAATCAGATTGAAACTTAGCTGGGAGCCTTGAGACATGGGTCACATAACTGGCCAGATAAACTCATGGGTTTTAGTTATTGTGGTAGGTTGAATAATGGCCACCCAAAGATGTCAAGGTCCTCATCCCAGAAACTCATAAATATGTTACCTTACTTATATTCAAAAGGGACTTTGCAGATCTTCAGATTGGGAGATTATTCTGTCCCTTGGATATAATCATAAAGATACTTATAAGAGGAGATAGGATGGTCAAAGACTGAGAAGGTGATGTGATAATGGGAGGAGAAAGACAGAGAGACAGAAAGGAAGACAAAGACAGAGACTAAGATTGGAAGATGTTACACTTCTGGTTTTGAAGGTGGAGAAAGAAACCACCAACTAAGAAATGCAGTTGCCTTCTAAAAGGTAGAAAGGCAAGGAGACTATTTATCCACTAGAGCCTAAAGAAGAAACGAGCCCTGCTAACACCTTGACTTGAGCCCAGTCAGACTGAATTTGGACTTCTGAGCTCCAGAACTATAAGAGAATAAACTGTGTTGTTCTAAGCCACTAAATTTGAGGGAACTTGTTGTAGTAGCATTAGGAGATTAATATAGTAATCTGGCCTATCAGTAGAGGAAGTAGAATTGGATTATCAATAATAAAAATAATTTTAATAATAATTAAAATGGCAAACATTTATAAATACTTCCTATGTGTTAGAAACTATGTTAAGGGCTTCATATGCAATACTCGTAACAATCTTGTATGTACACACTATTTACATATTCCACTACACACATGAGGAGCCAAAGTTTAAAGAGATTTAGTAATTTCCCAATGAGTAACAGAACCAAAAAATAAACAGATCTGGTTGACTCCATAACCTTCTTATGGTAGTGACCGTATGAGTCACTGCTGCTATTCTAAATGTGGTAAGGCTATGAAGACATTCTTCCACAATGGCTTTTGATTTTAGAGCCATTCTCATATAAATGTACTAAATTTGTAACAGATAATTAAATTCTATTTTCCCTGTGGGAACATTCAAAGAATTTGAATGCACCAATGCAATGAAAGCCACAATGTTAGGAACACAATGCATGTTCTATGGCCTAACTTATTGAAATAGGTTCTTGTTTTCTGTGATTATATATAACACATGTGGATCTGTGTGATAAGAGGACACATTTTAATGAGTGATTAATTTCATAGATGGACACTGAGGTATAGATAGGTTAGATGGCCTTCGTCTTGCTTGGGTCAAGGATCATGGATTGTGTGGTTTGAGGACACACATGGTGGCCTGGCTGGGGACCACCTGTTTCACTCTATGATGGGTTAGGACAGGGAAGAGATGACAAATTTCTGAAGCAGTTTTGGTCTGTGGCTGGGACACCTGGAGCAATAAGACCCAAGGGTATTGAGGAGCTGCTAGAAAGCTATGAAGGGGAATACTAAAGAGCTGAAGTTCCAGACCCTTCTGAGCTAAACTGCTCTAGTCTGTTTTACATGTGTTTCTGCATAGGCTTTCTTCAGTTGGTAGAGGAAGGAGGAAGGGTACAAGTTTTGGAATGGCTCATGGAGAGTTCTGAGAGAATACAGGAAGCCCAGGATTGCAGAGCCCAATTGGGGTGGGGGTGGGGGTGAGGGAACTACTTTCAGAATAATCATGTTGTCAATCTTACAATTTAACTGTATTTCAGTACTTTTGTTAAGGACTCTATACCAATACTTAGGGATTCTAGGATGGGGCTGCTGTGGGCTGAGGGTCCCCTTCCAACTCTATGCTATGCTAGGTCACACTCTGGGCTGCCCCTAGGTTGGCTCCAGAATCACGCAGGTGAAACCACTTGATGTTGCCTCCTTCATTACTGCACAATTGCCACCAGCATTGAAGAACCAGGGTTTGGACAGTTTGCTAATGAAATAGAGAAAAGAGTCGGTTGAGTGGTTCTCTTAAATCACAAAAGAATGTTGGTTTTATGTTAATTAGCTGTTATTAAGTGGGGATTCTTTTGTTCAACTGGGAGTTGAAATTCTCAATAAACATGCCTGAGAGCAACCACCACCTCTCCAAGTAAAATAAGTAAACAGCCTCATCAGAAAAAGAAGTTGGTGGCATCTGGTTGCAAGGAATAAATAAAATCTCCCATCTGGTGAAAGGCTTTTGAGATCCCACTTCCTATTCAAATTGTCACTATTACTGCAGCTGGATGACAATATCTTGAGTATTATAAGCAACCTGTCCAGATCAGTTCAGTGAAGCAGCATAATTCAGTTTCGCTGATTAAAAAATGGATATTTTCTTGTCATGCTAACTGAAATCTAACAATATTTCACAAAGTTATGATGCAACACAGAGCAGCTCGATAAGTAAAAATACTCTGGGAATGGACAAGTTCTAAAACTTAGTCTGTCTTATTTATTCACTATTCTTCCATCTACTGATAGTAAGAATTTGGGTAGTAATAAAACCTCTTCCTAAATGTTAAATACAGGATGAAAGTGCTCTATAATAGAATTGGATTGTTAAAGAAAAAGTGACTTTTTTTCAAGGGTAGCTTCATTAATTAGCCCATTTTATCTACTTTTAGTCTAATGAATTGCCATCTTTCTGATATAAAAAATATCATACTTGGTCTAAGCATCTGCTTAGAAGATACTAAGAGAGTCCTAAGAGAATCTCTGGGAAACAGCAGCATCAACCCTGAAATAAATGGAAACTTGCAGGTGTGCCCTTTGATTGAATAAATGTTAATTAAATTTGAGGAACAGTTGCACTAATTGGTGACACACTCCATTTTACTGTTTTTCCAGAACTGATCTGAGAAGTAAACAGATTTAAGTGACTGAGCAATAGTGAGATTCATGCAACTACAGAAAGATCTCCATATATATTTAATTAAATTGACCTTAAGCCATCCTGTAATGTTTATTTCAACAAATAGCTCACTGTGTGATCACTTCTGGAATATTTGTATGACTTGAAGCATCTTTTAGGTATAATCAGCATTCAAAACATCATTAAACTTTACTGTTTTTGTATCATTAGTGTCTATAAAATATATTACATTGGGCAAATGATAGCAAAGAGATATATTTCATTTATGTGGTTCCCATCTCCCACTGCCAATTACCAATAGACTACATGAATTATTTATCGTCTCATGTTGGCTTAATATCAAATATTTTGCAACTTATATATATTAAAGATTGAAAGGGTAATTCTTTTATTTTCTCCCTTTCTTAGGAGAAAATCTTTGGAGAATACCAACAAACTTCTTAATGAAATACAAAGCAAAACTGAGATAAAAGAAAATCTTCTCCAAAAGGAGGTTATTTGATTAAAACTATTTTACAAAATGGCAGTGGGCATTTCAATCCAAATGTTGAAGATTCAACAGTTCTATATACAATTAAATGAATAAATTTTAGGGTTTTAGAGTTGCAGAAAGTATTTATTTAACTTTAAAATATAATTTTTAAAAAGCAGTATAATCAGATGGGGACGAATTAGCTGGAACTAACCTTGGCTTCAGGAATTTTTAATGAACAATTTACACAACTGTACTAGGAAATGGACATGATACTGTCCCATTTCTTTAACCTATCTTTCATATCAACAGCTTTGTTTTCTCTGTGGAAATGCACATCTCACCGATTTTTATCCTCTAAACATTCTTTTTTACATTCATCACTCTATTGTGAATTAGGTTGTAACTACAATTTTTAAGCACTTTACTGAATATCAGTTGTTCATACAAAGTAAAAGATTTCAAATAAAAATGCAGAAAATAGCATGTGACTTTCTACCATTCATACACTGATAATCAAGGCTGAATTGCCTTGCCCTTATTCATACCCACATTTTCCTAAGCAAGCTCAATTAATGGCCATTGGCCTCCATTGATTCCTGCCAGTGGCACTCAGATCAAATTTTAATGTGTATAAGAGTTATATGGGATATTTAAAAAAAAAATAAAACAGATTCCTTAGCTCTACCTTCAGACATCCTGCCTCATTAACTCTTGAATGGAGCCCAGGAATCTAAGTTTTTTAGCAAACATACCCAAATAGTTGTAATGAAAGTGGGAAATAGACCATATACTGAGAAACACTGGAATAAAAAATAAATAAAAAATGCAACTTTGAATGAATCCCAATTAAGACCACAGGCTTGCATTACCTCTTAAAAAATAAAGGGCATGCAACTTCTAATTAAAACTATCAGGTTTTTACAATGAGATACCACCTCACACCAGTCAGAATGGCTAAAATTAACAAGTCAGGAAATGACAGATGCTGGCCAGGATGCGGAGATAGGGACCCCTCCTACACTGTTGGTGGGAATGCAAGCTGGTGCAACCACTCTGGAAAACAGCATGGAGGTTCCTCAAAAAGTTGAAAATAGAGCTACCCTACAACCCAGCAATTGCACTACTGGGTATTTACCCTAAAGATACAAACATAGTGATCCGAAGGGGCATGTGCACCCGAATGTTTATAGCACCAATGTCCACAATAGCCACACTATGGAAAGAACCTAGATGTCCATCAACAGACGAATGGATAAAGAAGATGTGGTATATATATACAATGGAATACTATGCAGCCAAAAAAAGAAATGAAATCTTGCCATTTTCGACGACATGGATGGAACTAGAGGGTATTATGCTGAGCAAAATAAGTCAATAAGAGAAAGACGACTATCATATGATCTCCCTGATATGAGGAATTGGAGATGCAACGTGAGGGGTTTGCAGGTAGGAAAAGAATAAATGAAACAAGATGGGATTGGGAGGGAGAAAAACCATAAAAGACTCTTAATGTCACAAAACAAACTGAGGGTGGTCGGGGGGAGGGGCTAGGGAGAGGGTGGTGGGGTTATGGACATTGGGGAGGGTATGTGCTATGGTGAGTGCTGTGAAGTGTCTAACCTGGCAATTCACAGACCTGTACCCCTGGGGCTAATAATACATTATATGTTTATAAAATAAATTTTAAAATTATAAAACAAAACCCCCAAAACTATCAGGTTTTTTTCTCTCTGAATTTTATCTTTTTTTTTTTTTTTACTTGAGTATGGTTGACACACAATGTTATATTAGTTTCAGGTGTATAACACAGTGATTTCAACAATTCTATACATTATAGCTATGTTCACCACAAGTGTAGCTACCACCTGTCACCATATGATGCTATTACAGTATCACTGACTATGTTCCCTATGCTGTGTCTTTTATTTCCACAATTTATTCATTCCATAACTGGAGCCTGTACCTCCCACTACCCTTCATCCATTTTGCCCACCCTTCCCCCTCTTGCAACCATCATTTTATTCTCTATTTATAGGTCTGATTCTGATTTTTGTTTATTCACTTGTTTTGTTTTCTGATTCCATGTATAAGTGAAATCATATGGCATTTGTCCTTCTCAAACTATCAATTTTGATTAACTTTAGAAACAAGGAGATTCCACATGTTCAATTGTTGATTTTTTAATTTTATTCAAATGTTGGTTAAAACAGTTTAGTGAGATTCAGATTGATACTGTTGATTAAAATTTGGCATAAGGAAATATTTTTAGGCCCAAATAAGCCATTAAAATCCAATTTTGTAAAACAAAACAGAATTTACTCTATATTTTATATACTCAGTGGGCAAAATGATGAACATGTACTAAGGAAAAAATAGAGCGAGGTAATTAGTATTCTTACATCATTTATTTGCTTTAAGAAACAAACTCTCATCAAAAAAATCTGCTTTCCAGGACAGAGGCTCAATGAAAAACATTTTCATTTTAGTTTTTTAATTTTTTTAATTTTGTTTTTTTTTTTAAAGATGTTATTTATTTATTTGACAGATGGAGATCACAAGTAGGCAGTGAAGCAGGCAGAGAGAGAAGAGGAAGAAGGCTCCCTGTTGAGTAGAAAACCTGATGCAGGGCTCAATCCCAGGACTCTGGGATCATAACCTGAGCTGAAGGCAGAGGCTTTAACCCACTGAGCCACCCAGGTGCTCCTTAATTTTAGTTTTTTAAAATTCATTTTTATTTTAAGATTTTATTTATTTATTTATTTATTTATTTATTTTTTGAGAGAGAGAGAGGCACAAGCAGGGAGAAGGAGCAGAGGCAGAGGGAGAAGCAGGCTCCCTGCTAAGCCTGGAGCCCAATGTGGAACTTGATCCCAGGACCCTGGGATCATGACCTGAGCTGAAGACAGGGATTTAACTGACTGAGCCACCCAGGAACCTTAATTTTAGTTTTAAAAAACCTGGAGTCTATTATAGAAAATGGCCAGTGAAGTATATTCATGTTTGTTATTTTCAAGAACAAAGAGAAGATTTCCAAGGCTAGTCCAAGCTAACAAATAAATAAAAACACTTACGAATTGACTTATATATGGGATAGGTGTCTCCTGTTAAAAAAAAAAAAAAAAGACTATAGAAAATATCCATTAAGGATTACTAGAAGATGGAGAAAGTTGTAGCCCTAAGCTTCAAGATGAGTTTTACAAGTGTACCCCAGGATCAGGAAGACCTATCAATAGGAAATGCAATTTGCAAAACACATGTGGTTAGGTTTCCAACTGTGCTAGAACAAACCCTGAAATACCCCAAGTTCTCTCCCCTAATTACTGATTTCTCCTGTCATATTTACCTTACATCCTGACTTTGTCTCATACAACTAACCTATAGTACCCAAAGTCTAATTAACTTGCTGGGGGGAAAATAATAGAGTCAATCCAGTCATTTGGCATCAACTGAATCACAAATTTGGTCATTTTTCCCGAGTGTGATTTTCTCTTCTCTGAAATCAATCAAACCATATGATCAACATTAATATGCTGGTTAATCAATTGCTTGATAACATATGTGCTGGCTTCTACCATGGAAACCTTGAAGATTTCAGAACTCAAAGAATAGAAATAATTAAACCCAACAATAATAATAGACGTGTAATAACATGCCAGTTACTGTGTTAAGCACGAATTAATTCGAAACCTCAGAATGCTATGAAGGGAATATTATTTTATGTCCATTTTGCTGAAAAGAAGAGAAGTACAGAGAAAGTCTGCGGCTTGTCCAGTGCTATACTATCTGCAAGTGGCAGAAGCAGGTTTGGGAACACCTGTTTTTAACTCCATCACCCATACTCTCAACTACTCTGCCAAACCAGTAGTACAGCTTGTCCTGAATCAGCTCACCACAGTCTTCCTCCTAATGAAATCTCCTGCAGATGAGTTAAGAAGAGAAGGGGGCTGATACTTTCCTGTTATCAATGTCAGGAAACAATGCAGATCCAATCCCCTAATTCTCAAATGCTTTGAAAATGGAAAAGGCTATGTTCTTAAAGTAAAACATGCATAATCGTCTGTAAGAGCTATAAATAGGCCTCTTGAGGAGATTCATGTGTGCCCTTACTTCCTGTGCTGACGTCTGACTGGCACCGCCAACAGTGTCAGAGCTGTCTGTACAAATGATTACACAGAAGACTTGGAAACTTTCATAGTTACTCCAAAGCATGGTCTCAGTGCTTCCACCGGATACAATCAGGGCAACAACTCATACATATATCTGGTGTGGGCAGTGAAGGATTTTGATCCAAATATGTGAGTGGGGTGAGTAGGCAGGAATAAGGGGAATTGATTCTCTTAATTACAAAATACTGCAAATTCTTGTTAATGAAAAGTATCCCGGGATAGTAATCGGACTCTGATATAGGTATGCATACATATGTGTACATATACATATATACAGAGTATGATGAATACAAGTTAATATTCTCTAAAGAATGTAAGAGTCTTAACATTAATCATTGCATCATTCTGCAACATAGTGATATTCTTTGTAAATACATGGTATTAATTTTTTCATTATATATATTGTATATGCATTAATTGCCTACCCTGTACCAGGCACTGGGTCTATAAATATGAAAAGATATAAGCCTTGCTTTCAAAGAGCTCACAGATTTTTGGGGAGACAGAACACTGGCTACATGTTCTAAGAGCTGTGCTCATTCATTCAACACACATTTATTGAACAATTATTATCTAGTAGGCAATATAAAAGGTGTTACGAACACACAGGTGATCTAGGTAAACACAATCCCTGTGTTTAAGTTGTTCATAGGGAAGTAGAAGGTCCACGTGTCCCTGAGAACAGAGCAGGTAACTCAGCTTACCTGAGCACAGCTGGAAAAGCAATTAGAAGCTTTCCCATAGGGTGAAACAGAAGTTCATTGAACAAAGAAGGATCTGATGTCTTGAAGTGACAGTTCTAATAAGGATAATAAAGACTTACTGTGGCTCAATGGCGGGACATCCTACTGGAGATTGAGCCTTAAATGTGAATGGCCTTTCCTGTGGTAAGGTTTGCAATTAACCCTTCTGAGCAGCTGAGACTGGTGGTCATTTCTTTCTTATGTGAAGCTACTCAAATGTGGTCTTCCAGCATCATTGGAAAACTGGTTAGAAATGTAGAAATACAGAATTACAGAATCTCTGGTCCTACCCCAGACTTACTGAGTCAGAATCTGCATGTTAACAAGATTCCCAAGTGCTTCCTGCACGTTCAAGTTTGAAAATGCTCCTCTGAGCCACTGAACCTGAACCTTGGCTGTACCCTGGAATTATCTGTGGCCCTTAAAAAAATTACTCATGCTTTGCCCCCGCCCCACTGACTCAGATTTGTTTACTTTTTCCTGGGGCCAGAACATACTCATAATTTTTAAGTTCCATGGGTAATTCTAATGTGCAACTAGAGTTCAGAAACACTGATCAGGGAAAGTATATACAAAAGTTGGCAAAACGTCAGAATCACATGCAGCATGCCTTGCCCCAGACATAATACATTATAGCTCCTGAAGATGGATGTTGATAATTTCTGTGTGTGAGTGCGTGTACATAGGGAGTATTTGTGTAATATTTGGCTGCATGTTTGTGAATAAAAGATCAAATAAGAAAGCCATAAACGGGAATCCAGTATCCACAGAATCTTGGTTCAGGAGGAAGACCAGAAGTTTTTAATGCAATGATACCCTGGCTCCATTTTACTTACTGGGTCGTGTGAGGATTATTGGACCATGTTATTGCATTATATGTATTTATATTATATTATATTATATCATATATAATATAAGGATATTGAATTATATATATTATATTGGAAATATGTGGAAAAACCTGTGTAGATTCTAGAAATATGATAGAATTAACAATTTGGACTTAATATAATACATGGAAAGTTGTCAAATTCAATTGAATGGCCTTGTCCTGTGTTTTTTTTTTGAACTTGCTTGATGGAAAATAGCAATGATTCCTTAATTTCTCCTCTTTCTACCACTCACAGACTGGGTGGCCACCACTCACAAATATAGCTCTTGATAAATACATGATCTCATCAGGCACAGCATGAGTACAGTGTGGTTTGGGGCATCTTCAGGAGCATGTGTGGCAGAGGTAGGAAAGAGTATGTGAATGTAAATTTAGCAGGCATGGCATGTGCAAATTTTCCAGAAGCATTTGGAAACTGGCTGCATCAGAGAGTATCAAATGCAATAGAAACCCTCAACAGAAAGGGGAAAGAACCAAGGCCATGCCATTGACAGCCATTCTCAGTTTTGGCTGTTTAAGATGGTCTAATTATGAATGTCTAAATGTAAAGTTGGTGAGGGACGCCTGGGTGGCTCAGTGGGTTAAGCAGCTGCCTTCGGCTCAGGTCATGATCCCGGCGTCCTGGGATGGAGTCCCACATCGGGCTCCTTGCTCGTCAGGGAGCCTGCTTCTCCCTCTGCCTCTGCCTGCCACTCTGTCTGCTTGTGCTCGCTCTCTCTCCCTCTCTCTCTCTGACAAATAAATAAATTAAATCTTTAAAAAAAAATAAATGTAAAGTTGGTGAGAGGTTTTAATCAGAATTGAGTAGTAGTAGCATGTGAGAAATTTATTTGGGACTCTTTTTTGCTTCTTAAACCTTATGCATCATCTCCAATGTTTTTTTCTTTTTAAAAAAGACAATGATTGTACACAGTATAAAAGGGAAGTCTGTTTTTGTATTTCTTATCATCTCCTTCAAAGTTAAAGCCTGTGTTAACTGCAGCTTTTAATGGTTGTGCCTGCCCTGGAGAAACTCATGAGGTTTCTTAAAATAGGGGTTTTTTTCTAAAATAGATTTGGCTGGAAAAGTTTGCAATTTCTCATCCTTTTAAATAGATACATTTTCCTTATAAATGCTTTAAACTTTAAATTGGTAAAAGGAATTAAGGTCACTAGAGGAGAGGCATAAAAAAGAACTAAAATGTCCTAGAACGACATAGCCAGAAGGGAGATCTGAGGATCTTGCCTTTTTACTTATTAAAAAGATTGAAACGAAGAAGTTACCTTAACCTTATACCCATCTCCCAAGAAATAGCCATCCTAACCCATTTGGTAAAGCACTCTTGGAAGGCTGATTCTAAACTAAAATGCTTCCTGCTAAAAATGCTCATTGTGTATATTCTTTTTATGTGTCTTGGTGGAAATGTGCACGTTTTGCTTACAAATGACATTTATTCAGGGACCTGAAATCTGTTACCTCAGTTCCCCAACCCTGAGGTCAATCTGGATTCATGTATAATGACCCATAACTTTTCCCTTACTCTCAGTCTTTCAGTCATTCACCTATATTCCTTGCATATAATAATCAATAAATATTTATTGCATTAAACTGACTCAGTTGATTTCCTCTGGATTTCGTGTTAGGCCACATCCTGTTTTAGTTATGAGGGCCTACGGTAGAGGCAGACACACCCAAAGGAGGATTTAAATAACCCTGAGTAGAATAATTCATGGTTTTAAACATATATGTGTGAGTACGTGAGTGTGTGTGTGTGTGTGTGTGTGTGTGTGTACATACATTCTCCTTTCATTGCCATCTGGCTTTTCAACCAGTCTTGTTCTGAGGAATTTACTTTTGAGCTGAATTAGGTTCCTCCTAAGGCTGCTAACACTCTAGGAGATCATCCCCTTATTCAGCAGCCCAAGACTCTAAGAACACTGGTATATCTGCCCAGTAAACCATCATCAGGCATTTGCTAAGTGACTGACAATGATTATTGGCAAATATTACTAGACTAAGAATCTGGAGGAACTATTTTCACAAAATTCTCTCTTTTAATTATTTATCCAAGTTCAGATCAATTATAATTTCCAAGTTCATATAATGTACCAAACACTACTGAGAATACAGTATGGAGGAATGCAATCCCTGTCTTAAAGGCATTAAAAATCTACTTTGTGGGACACATGTATATGAATCATAATTCAAGTTTTTAAATATAAAGACAGGTTTCAGAGGATATTGTGAAAATGCATAGGAAGTGTGCATAGCAAAAGTCTCAGTTGGAAGAACGAATGTCAGGTCAGCAGTGTTTAGAGAATGAACAATCACAGCAGAAGGAGTTAAACATTGTCAAGGAATCCTTTCCTCCAGGCAGCAACTCATGGATTTTTTTTCCTGGTCACTCCAGAGATATTCCTGACACATAAGCAAGATCAGAAAAAGGGGTAAAAAGGGAAAGAAAATATGGGACAAGAGAGGAGAGGAGGAAGAAAGCGGAGGAAGGAAAAAGGGGAAAACAAGAACCATCTCATTCAGAAAGTTCCTGGAACAACTTGAGAACTACTCTATTTCTAGAATGTAGCTTTACAATCCCCTTTCCTTACCTCCTTATGGTACTATTATCTTCACAAAAGTCTTAGCAATTTTTATGTGATTGGACATTGGATCGTGGTTGAAGCACTTTGTAACCAAGCAAAGTGGTAATAACTGATGTTCCTTCCTTTTGATCCCAACAGTGCTTTGCCAATATTGTTCTTTGCACTTGGGATTCAATTGTCCCTGGAGACGGGGGACAGGTTCCCACTCATCCCAACAGAGCCTATACACAGGTGAGGATCTGTCAATTGATTGCCTCTTGAGATTGCTTCTAAGAAGGGATGACCAAATCTAGTTTTAAGCCCAGATTGTAATTTTTCAGCCCCATAGGCAATATCACATTCTGGTTTTTGATTTCATATTCTCTCTAACTGCTCATGTTATGCTAGGTCTCTTTTCCTTAGAGTATCTAGAGAATAGTATCCATACATGCACTCCTATATCTCTATTATATTTAAACCTGTTTATAACTACCCAATTTTCCACCAAACCTCATAGCCACAGCAAATGGTTTTAACTCTGTGAATAAAATAATTCTATAAGATGCTTGGAGAAGGAAGTTTATGGTGAAATAAGTTAAGAAAAAATTATGCAAACTATCTGCACAATGATGTGGTTTAAAAAAAGTCTTAACATCTCTCAAAGTTAGTATTCTAAAGATCAGAGTAACCTGGATACATTTTTAAATTATAGATCCATGGGACCTATCTTAATTAATTAAAATGTTTTATAGTAAGTCTGAGAAATCTTTAATTTTTGTAACTTCCTACTATCCATGATGTCACCATCCTCGTCTGGATTCAAAAGCCAGTATTTGAGGGGCTCTATTTTTCAGAACTCTTCACCACCCTTTTATTGATCATTTGAAAGTATTCCTTTACCACTCTATGAATCAACTAACAATTATTCACAATTCTACGTGATAACATTAATTGCATTCTCAAGAAAAGTCTGTAACTGTTTGGAATATTTGTTTTTGTTTTTTTTGTTTGTTTGTTTGTTTGTTTGGAATATTTGTAAAGATGATACAAATAAGGAAGTGGCCATTTCAAATTTTAACTCTGGAATATTCCTATCCTTATTTGCTTTTCTCTCCCAAGCCAATCTTCCCCCAACTTAATGTTGGTGTGTGTCCATGATTTTCAGAGTTTTCACACATTCTTTGTGTACTAATGGGAAATGGATGAAGCACTGTGGACTTCAATGATAGTAACCTTCACATGTAGCAATAAATTATTTTAACTTTCCTAACAGATTCACAAAAATATATTTTAAACTACTTAAGAATTTGTGAAAAAATGTCAAACTTAAGTTTTTATTTTAGAACAGTTTAGAGTTTTCAACTTAATTTTCACTTACAAAAAGCAGTTTGAAGCTGGTAAAAACTCAAGTAATCAGAAATGTGTAATAAGTAATCAAAATGTGAGTTACAAATTGTTATCTAGTGACAATGAACAGCATAAAATAACAAGGGACTGGCTGTCTACAGGATGGCAAGTTAATGAGAAAGAGCTAGTATGTAATAGAGACTAATTTTTAACTGAAAATAAAATTTGCATTGAATCTCAAGTGTACAATGTCTTAGAAATTATCAGAAATATGAGACAATGAAAAGATTTTTTTGAGCTATTTAAAAAAATTGTTTCCTCCTTCATACATTTATTCTCCAGGTTAATGAAAAACAGCATTTGCTAATCTTATGCTTTCTTTCTGATATCTCAACTGCCATCATTTTAACTAAAGATACACTATATTTTCATTTGTTATACATGTGTGTGTGTATACATATATATATGTACACACATGTATGTATATATATGTGTGTGTATACACACACACACACTACCACACACACACACACACACACACTACCACATGAACCACAAATGGTGTTTAGAATTCATCATGTCAGCAATGGTAAGTAAGATACAACACCAATCAAGATGCTTAATGCTATTTTTGACTCATGCCAAAATCCCATTCTCATCTTTATCTTCCCTCATAGAGTACAATGAGCACTTACAGCTTTTTCCAAAATCTGGCAATGCTTGCAATAAAGAATGGAGACTTCACTATAGTTATATGAAGGTGGCATTTATTTTCTGGCAGCTCTCCTCTGTCAAAAAATAGAAAACTTTGAATGATCATGTTCCTCAGTTTAGGAATCAAGGATTCTTCCTGAATAAGGGAAACTTTGAAGCTAGATTTGCCTCGATACATGTTTTTTCGTGATGAACCTTCCCCAAACTCTAGTAAAAACTGGTCCAGGATGTGGTGGCTGTATCCCATGACAGTGGCAATGAGAATTCCAACAAAGAACTAAAAAGCACAGGTGGACAGTATAACAGTAAAAGGATTTTTGCAGTTAGAAATGCAGTGTGCGTGTGCACTTGTGTGTGTGTGTGTGTGAGTCTGTGTGCCTGTTTATGTGTATGTGTGTGTGTGTGTGTTCAACTCTTGCCAAACTGACAGGAGAAATGAATATTGTTTTATTGGCATACTCATGAGCTTATAGAACTTTCTCACATATTTACTGGCTACTTACATTTCTTCTTTCATCTAAATCATATAATGTATATACTTTTTATCATTTTCTTGTTTGGTTGTTCATTGTTTTTTGGGTTGACTTTCATTAGTTCTTCGTGCAGTATAATACTAAAAATTGCTGTTTATTACATGCTATAAATATTTCTTCTTTACTTTATATAAGGAACCAATGGAAATATATTCTACTTAGTTCATTCCAGCTCCTGAAATAACTTCTCAGTTTACTTTAATTTTTCTTTTTCTTTTTTTTTTTTTTTTGTGGTAGAGAGAAAACTGTTTTTGTGCATAGAGAAAGGAAGAGAAGAGATCTATAAATCAATGTTAACTATCCAAACTACTTATATTCTTCCCACAGGCAAGCTCAATTACACGAGCAACTACTGAAGCTGAAGGGTTATTTTTTTCCCCAAGTATATCATGCTACTAGCAATCTTCATCCAACAAGTTATCTCCTGTTTTTGACGTCTATCAGATCAGCTTCTCCATCAGTGTGTAAGGTGTCATTAGGATAGGTTGGCTCCTGGTTCCCTGAAGGTAATTTTGAACTAAAAATATAGTGATCTTTCCCTGAAAAGAGCTATAATAATTCTCCTTATAGTTTAAGGTCAGGACTAAATCTCATTCACTCTAAGACATAAAAAAATAAGTAATGTTACTTGAAGAAAATATTCAAATAATTTGCTTAGAATAAAAATTCTAGAATTATTTACATTTTTTTCCTTATGGCTGAGTCCTCAAAATAAACTCTATATTAAATATTTTTTTCAATAGCTTTATTAAGATTTAATTTACATATAATAAACTATATGTATTAAAATGTGTAATTTGATAACTTTTAAATATGTATAACCCCTTTAAATCATCACTATAATTGCTAATAATCATATCCATCACCTCCAAAAGTTTCTTCTTGCTTATGTGTAATTACCACTCCTGCCCAGACAATTATTGGTGGTTACTAAAGTGTTTTTACAAACATTTTATGCAGTTTTTTTATTAGTTTGCATGATTTCTTCTTATTAAGTTTTGAGAGTTCTTCACAGATTCTGAATACAAGTCCTTTATCATATATACACTTTACAAATATTTTCTACCAGTCTGTGGTTTATGTTTTCGTTCTCTTAAAAGTATCTTTTGAGGGGCAGAAAGTTTTAATTTTTAATGAAATCTAATTTATCTTTTTTTAAGGTGTGTTTTTCTTGCCATATCTGAGAATTCTTTGCTAACCCAAAGTCACAAGATTTCTTATCTTTTTTTTCTACAAGTTTAATAGTTTTAAGTTTTATATTTAGGCCAATAATTCGTTTTGAGTTAATTACAACATATGGTATAGGTTATGGATCAATGTTTGTTTTGGTTTTGGTTTTGGTTTGGGTATTTTGCATATGGTTAGCCAACTGTTTGAGCACTATTTGATGAACATTATTCTTTCTCCACTGAATTGACTTTGCACCTTTTCAAAAACCAATTGTCCATATACATGTGTGTCTATTCCTGGACTTTCTATTCTGTTCCTTTAATCTATTTATTTATCTTTGCGAATACCAAAACTGTCTTAATTACATTAACTTTATAGTGTCTTAACATTAAATAGCAGTAGTTCTCCAGCTCTATTCTTCCTTTTACAAACTTATTTTGACTAATCTAAGCACTTTGCATTTCCACATTAATTTTCAATTAGTTTGTCTAGTCTCACAAAAATTCTTACTGGGATTTGACTGGAGCTGTGTTAAATCTTTACATCAATTTGGGGAGAATTTACATCTCAACAATATTGAGTCTTCCAACCTATAGATGGACACCTCTCCATTTACTTAGATATTTACTTCCTCTCAGTGCTTTATATTTTTCAGTATGCAGGCCTTTAATATCTTTTGTCAGACCTAGCCACACATATTTCATATGTTTGATAGTAGTTTGAATAATACTTTAAAATTTTTATATATGGATTATTTGGTATATAGAAATATAATCTGACCTCTGGATTGATACATGAATGTATGGTAAGAATTAAGAGCTTCAGCAGAGTCATCAGAAAACACTGATCATGTGAGTATGAATGGAGTGAGGAACCAACAGCTGTACCCTCCTCCTCCACTATATTAAGTGAAGCAGATAGTGGCTACCCTTAACAAAAACAAATCCTTGAAAGAACAGATTTGTCTTGAGAAGTATGATCATGTGATTTTTGAAAGAAAGGAGAACAGGGTATGATGCAACCCAATTTGCTATAGTGGAGGCCATTTCACTAATGGCCATACTCACTGAAAGGATGGTTTAGAAAAAACTAGCATGTGCAAGCAACAAAGACTCACATCTGCCTTAGTGTGGACTCTAAATAGAAGAGGCTTCCATTTAGAAATTCTGAATGTAAGATACCTCACCTGAATTTGGACTTCACATTTAAGTTACCTATTTGGACTGAATGTGAGCCAAGAAAAGAATATTGAAAGTACTCCTACAAGAATATATTCCCTGGAGCACCTGCCAAGTTGTGCTCTGCTACAGAACTTTTGCAGAGGAACACACTTGCAAGAAAAGGTCTATTAATGCCTCCCACCAGGAGAATGGTAGAGAAATGATACCCCCAAAATCTGTTCCTTTATAAAAACAGTGAAAAATTGTCAAAATCAACTTTTTCATATTTCTGGAAATTAAGCAAAGGCTTGCAATAATCTAAGGTGTGTTTTTTCCAGAAAGATTGTTTAATCTCAGTAAGAAGTTTTGTAGCATTTCAACTTGTTCTGTTCCCTTCCCTCTTTCCTCACTCCACAGTAGCCTTAAAAAACAACAGGATTGGGGCACCTGGGTGGCTCAGTTGGTTAAAGCCTTGCCTTTGGCTCAGGTCATGATTCCAGGGTCCTGGGATCGTGCCCCGCGTCGGGCTCTCTGCTCAGCAGGGAGCCTGCTTCCTCCTCTCTCTCTCACTCTGCCTGTCTCTCTGCCTTCTTGGGATCTCTGTCAAATTAATAAAATCTTAAAAACAAACAAACAAAAAAACAACAGGATTGCAAGCATGGTAGCTATACAATCAGCAGCCTAAAGGCATTACAGGGGCAAGAACAGATTTGGAGCTCCACAAAAAGCCCCACCTCAGAGAATTGTTAGGATTTGACCTGCTTGACAATTGTCTGAAAAATCTCCATTCACAGGGTTTATTTTTATTTGAACCCAGATTTTTCTCATTGGGAAAATCCCCCTCCCCAGGTTATTTATCAATCAGTATCAGCAACAATTATTTAATACTACAGCTTTCTACAGTGGTGATACTAGTTGGGGCAAACATGAGATTGGCCATAAAACTTAAAAGTAAAATCTGGGAATGAGGTGCCCATAGAGGACTTTGAAAAGCTCTGACATACTCCTGAGCATTGTGAATTCCACATACAAACACGAAGTTGTTTGCGTGTTCAGAAGAAAAACCCAAGAAGACCCCAATCTCTCAACTCTGACATTGAGGTTCTGCACAAGAAGGAAAAGTTATAAACTACCAGAATGTTAAAGGCATATCCAACATAAACACAGAGTCCATCAGAAATGGTGGAAGACATTGGTTCAAAGCATTTAAAGAAATATCCATTCAATCATTAGCTGACCACACAATCAAGTGTCAACTTCAGCAATTGCACAGATCAAAGAATAAGGGCTTTAGGGAATTCAGGAAAGTCACTAAACAAACAAACCACACCAAAAGAAACAATAACAACAACCAGCAATAACAACAACAACCAGCAATAACAACAAAACCTGCTATATCATGCTATTTAAAATTTCTAGATTTCAACAAAACATTATGAGACATAAAAGTAACATGAAAGTATGGCTTATACACAAAGGTAAAAAGGCAGTCATTAGAAACACTACCCAAGGAATCGCATGAGTTAGACTCATTAGAAAAACATTTTAAAGAAGACATTATAAATACGTTCAACTAAATAAAATAAAATATATCTAAAACATTAAAGAAAAGCATAAGAACACTCCTCAAATAAGAATATCAATAGAGGGAAGTTATTAAAAAGAACCAAATAGAAAGTGTCAAGTTGAAAAGGAAAATAATAGTAAGGAAAATTAAACAGAGGGATTCAGCAGTGGATTTGAGCTGCCAAAACAAAGAATCAGAATATTTGATGATAGATCAATAAAAGTCAATCAGTCTGAGAAACAAACAAACAAACAAACAAAAGGAAAAAAGAAAAATGAACAGAGGCCTGTGGAACATCATCGAGACAGCAATAAATGCTTAAATGGACTCCTAGAGGAGAATAAAGAAGGGAAGAGAGTCCCAAACTTCCTATATTTAATAACTCAATTTATACATTCAAGAAGCTCAACAATTTCCAAACAGGATAAACTCAAAGAGATACACAACTATACATGTTAGAGTTTAATTCTCAAAATCTAAGACAAAGAGACATATTTGAAAGCAGAAAGATGAAAAAAGACTTGGATTAGGAATGCTCAAATAAATGAACAACTCACTCTGGACAAAACAAAGTGGGGTGACATCTTCAAGGCATGGACAGGCCAAGGCTATTAACCAAGGATTCTATACCCAGAGAAACTATCCTTCAAAAATTTGGAAGATGTGACATTGCAAACAAAAACAGAGAATTTTTCATTAGCATAGTCTCCCTACAAGAAATACAAAATGGAGTCATTTAGTCTGATAAGAAAAAACACTAGTGAGTAGCTCAAATCCACACAATAAATAACAGTGCTAACAGAATCTATATAAGTAAATATAAAAAACAATATAAACATTTTGTAACATTTTCTTCTTTTGAAACACAGCGACATGGAGTAATTATTATAAAACATGTTGGTAGTTTCATAAAGTACAAGTTTGTAATTTGACAATAATATTACAAAGGAAGGCAAGGGAATGGAACTATTTTAGAGCAAAGCTTTTGTATGCTATTGAAATGAAATTGGTGTTAATCCAATCTAGATTACTTTAAAGATTTTTTAAAAATTTATTTATTTGACAGATGAGATCACAAGTAGGCAGAGAAGCAGGCAGAGAGAGAGGAGGAAGCAGGCTCCCTGCTGAGCAGAGAGCCTGATGCAGGGACCCTGGGATCATGACTTGAGCCAAAGGCAGAGGCTTTAACCCACTGAGCCACCCAGGCACCCCCAATCTAGATTACTTTAAATTAAGAATTCATTTTAATATCCAGGACAACCATTAAAAAAATAAAATCTAAAAATATCTTTAAAAAAGAGGGGATATAAAACCAGAAACCACATAAGATATATAAAAAAACAACTGAAATGACCAATGCAAATGCTACTTACCAATAAGCACTTTAAATATAAATAGATGAAACATTTTAATCAAGAGGCAGAAATTATCACACTGGATTACAAAATAAGACACAATTACATGTTCTCTACAGGAAGATTAAAAAATACAATGTATTTAATATAATGGGATTGAAGAGATAGATAACACAAACAGAAAGCATAAGAAATGTGGAGTGACTATATTAATATCAAGAAAAATAGACTAGACTAAAAAAGTTACTGGAGATAAAGAGGAACATTGTATGATGTGTGATAATAATAGGAACCCAGGCCATCAGATGTAATAATAAAAATCATCTTGACCTTTGTCCTGCACCATACTCAAAAAATAAGAAATGCATCACAGATCTAGGTATGAACCCTAAAACTATAAACTCTCTAGTAGAAAACATTCCAACAGTGGAAAAGACAGTTTTTCAGGTAAGATACAAAAAAACCCACAAACCATACAAAATGTGATATACTGGATTTTATCAAAATTTTAAAAAAATTTAAAAAGCAGAATTAAAAAAAATCTGCTTCTTAAAAGATACTTTAAGAAATAAAAGACAAAATACAGACAAGAAAATATTTGTAAAACACATATCTGTGAAGGACTCAAATTCATAATATAAATATACACAATAAAAAGAAAAAACAGCAACACAATGAAATATGGGCAAAGAGTCATGCAGACATTTCACCAAAAAGAGATATGGGTGACAGATGAGCACATGAGATGTTCGACATTATCGGGCATCAGATTATCCATGAGAAAATGAGGTTGCAATAACATTTATAAAGAATTAAGGAGTATATGAGACAGGAAAATTCCAATCCTCATTTATAGATCATAGATGTGAGAAATTCCTAGTAAAATATATAACATACTGAATCTAAAAATATTATTTTAAATATTATTTTAAAATATTAATATCCAAGAGGTTTCATTTTTGAGATGCAATAATTACTTAATAGAAATTACTTTGAATAAACTTAACACATTGAGGGCACCTGGGTGGCTCAGTTGGTTAAACGACTGCCTTCAGCTCAGGTCATGATCCTGGAGTCCCAGGATCAAGTCCCACGTCGGGCTCCTTGCTCAGCAGGGGGTCTGCTTCTCCCTCTGACCCTCTCCTCTCTCATGCTCTCTCTCTTTTTCTCTCTCTTAAGTAAATAAAATCTTTAAAAAAAATTTTTTTAACACATTGAGGAATTAATGGAGGATAACACAGCTCTAAATGCAGAAAAGTCAGTGTTCAAATTTAGTACCGATTCATCACTAAAAACTTTAAGTAAACTGGAAACAGAAAGAATTTTCCTTGATGTGATAAAGGAATCTACAAAAAATATTTACAGAAATTAAAGTTAATGATGAAATTGTAGGAGCAACCCCTTAAAATTAAGCAGTGAGCAAAGGATTCCTGATATCACTTTTTGTTTTCAACAGTGAATTGTATCCTCTAGTTAATGAAATAGAAATTAGGAAAAAACATACAAAAAAACCCCACCATCATTCACAGACAACGTATGAATTTGTACTTAGAAAATTCAACAGGTATGTTGAAAAAATTAATAGTAGGCATAAAATCAACATAAAATAACGAGTATGTTCCTATATACCAGATAGACATTGAAAACGCTAACAAAAATAACATCATTCAGAAAGACAAAAAAATATGACACACAGGAATAAATTTAACAAAGTATGTTGAAAGTCTATACCAAAAATATCACAGAGACACACAGAAATGCCTTCAGCTACGAGAATTTATTGGGAGCACAGGAGCAGAAAAGACCGTTTCATTGGTCATACACTCAGGCCTCCTGGAGAATGGGGCTCTCATTCTGTGTTCCAGTAATTATAGCAATGAAAGCAGTAGCTCTATGGGCATTCTGCCTGGTCTAGGGACTGCTGTACTGTTGCAGTTTAGCTCCTCAGCATCTATTTCACACTGCTCTTTTTCTCTTCACCACACATAAACTTTCTAAAAGAGAATCATACTGGTTTGATTAACACCTATTCAGGTTAGGGTCCTTATTGGACAGAGATCTCTAAGAGACAGATAAATGAATGCTAATTATTGAATTCTTACGAGGGCCTAGGTATTTTTTATATATTGTATCATTTAAACCTAATAAAAATCATATGAAAGAAGTATAACTCATATCCCTTTTTATAAATAGGGAAACTGATGCTTAGAATGGTTACATAAATATGCCAAAGTCACCTAGCTAGTAAGTGGTGGAGTGGGTGAGTCCAGTGTCCATGCTCTTGGTCACTCTGCCCATGCTCCAAATCATTGCCTCTTACTGGTTCAGTCTCTACAGTGTTACATTTCAGTAGTAGAGTGTAGATTCCTGTTCTAATAACTGTGGTCAGGAAAACCGGACTATATAGATTACAAAGCATCACAACCTTTTCACAAGACGTTGTTGCCAATATTTTAAGAGGCAATAGAGATGGAAAATTCTTGTTTTGTTACTCAGCAATAAAAGCACACCAATCCTGTTTAGTATTAGTTGCCATAAAATAAAATGGGTAGTATAATTTATTCTCAGAACTATTACCCTGATGCGGTAGATTTAATTTGCATTTTTTAAAATGCCAACATAGTTATATTCTGATTTTTTTAAGGCACAGATTAAGCACGTTTGTGTCCAAATGTGATACTTATCTTTGTACTTTTTCTCTGTACTGTTGCTCTATCAGAGCAATTCCAGAAGCAAGAGTAAATACCCTATAATTAAAATGACACTGACTCTCTATGAATATATTCTAGAATTTAATGGGAGAGGAGCAGCAAAAGGGAGGTGATCAGTCTCTATGGTTAGCTGCTATAACATTAGGACAATAAAGTATCTAACACTCTCAATTATATTTCAGATTTCTTGGCTATAGTCATAGAACCCAGTACTATGCTTTGAATTTAATAGGCACTCAAGAAGTTTGTATGGGGAATGAAAAGTGACTATACATTTTTCTTAATGTACATAGCCTGTTTGCATTGACTTGTTGCAAACAAAAACTGTACAAGTAATAGGAAATATCTTCCAAGGACAGGAAAGT
Organism: Enhydra lutris kenyoni; assembly: GCF_002288905.1. NCBI lineage: Eukaryota > Metazoa > Chordata > Mammalia > Carnivora > Mustelidae > Enhydra > Enhydra lutris. The sequence continues at coordinate 15,132,215 of NW_019154092.1, forward strand.
GGTGTTAAGTCAACATAGCAAAATGAGTTCCACATATTTTTAGGGCAAATGACAACTGCACTGAAACAACAATTGGCCAATGCAAGGCTGCTAACAAGGAAATAGGTAAATTGAGTAAAACTGCAGCTTACAGGGGTGCCTGGATGGCTCAGTTGGTTTTGCGACTGCCTTCAGCTCCGGTCATGATCCTGGAGTCCTGAGATCGAGTCCCACATCAGGCTCCCTGCTCAGTGGGGAGTCTGCTTCTCCCTTTGACCTTCGCCCCTCTCATGTTCTCTGTCTGACTCTCTCTCTTTCAAGTAAATTAAAAAAAAGAAAGAAAGAAAGAAGGAAAATCTTAAAGAAACAAACAAACAAAAAAAACTTGACTACAGAATGGACAGTGCCTGTTAAATATTTTCCAGAGCCTAGAAACTCCAGACCCAGCTAGCAAGGAAGAATTCTGGGTCCACAGCCATTTTTTTCTTTTTTAAAGATTTAATTTATTTATTTGACAGACAGAGATCACATGTAGGCAGATGCAGGCAGAGAGAGAGAGAGAGGGAGGCAGGCTCCCTGCTGAGCAGAGAGCCCGATGCGGGGCTCGATCCCAGGACCCTGGAATCATGACCCGACCTGAGCCGAAGGCAGAGGCTTCAACCCACTGAGCCACCCAGGGCCCCCACAACCATTTTTTTTATATCCCCTCTAAATGTGGTGTCAGTAGCAGAAAGAGTGCCTAGAAAATCATCTAAATTCACTAAAGCCTGTTATCTGATACAATACAAAGAAGCAGTTCTTATTTAAAAAGGTAAGAACCAGAGACCATGAATTCCTAGCAAAGGGAAAGAAAAGAACCACAAAAACAATATGGTACTGATGCATCCAGCTCCAAAAAGAAAGGAATCTAACTAAAATCATTTGTGCAGGTGTTAAAAAATGGTACTTTCCACTGCCCCTGAATGATGGAAAACCTCCATGAATAAAATTCCACAAAACACAGGAGTCCTTATTATAATCCAATATATTCCAGGCACATCTGATTCATAAACACTTAAATGAAAAAAAGATCAAGAACATAAAATTTTCAAGTATGACTGGTTTAAAACTAAGTAAAGCTGAACCTTTAAAATACAGATACTACAAATTAATATATCAATTGATCTGAATATTAAAATACTGATATGAAAATTACTGACTTTTTATAAATAAAAATGATAGGTTTATTTTAGTCAATTTTATAATTACCACTTTTTCTAACACTTTACCTGTTTGGCTAAAAATCATAAACTTAGAATATTAATTGGTTGGGTCAATGCAATTAATTTAGTTAGATCTAAAGAAAATTGTATCACATGAAACAAATCTTTGGTAATGAGCACAAAAGAAAGGGAAACAACTTAATACAGAATAAACACACCTGAGCCTTGCATGCCATGCACTGAACAGCAAAACACTGAAAAATATGAGGCACAGTACATGAGAAGGAAGTACATGAGTTTTGTACTCATGTACAAAATGAGTACATGAGAAGGAAGAAAGATTGTAATAGAGGGAATGTGTCCTGCATTCTCAGCTTCTCTGGTCTTCCTTCATGCTTCTCCACCTCAATTTTTGCAATAGATCTCTATTTGAGGTTCAAATTTACATGTGTTACATACAATCCTCACCTCTGTATACATGTTAGTATCACCTGGAGAGCTTTGAAAAATATACATGTCTGGCCCAACTCCAGACTCCTTATGTATATCCTACTACCTAAGGTTGAGGACCAGGCATAGATATTTTAACAACATTTCAAGTCTGGGTTGACAGTCACTGCTGAAGAACTCAAAGAAAGAAATGAATGCTGCTTCTCTAACAAAAACAAGTCTGTGAACGGCATTTTATTATTCAGAAATTCAGGAACTACTAAATTTGAAAAGAGAATATATATTTTGTCAAAAAATAGACTCATTGTAACTAGGTATTAATATCTAAATCTGTACCATTATCAGAAACATGAAATAGGGATAATACAAAAATGAATGACTACTTTTTAAGGACAAGGGACATATGTAAAATGCAGCTGCAATTTGCTTTATGACATTCTATAAGGTTAATGAACTTGCTAGAAGTATACTAATCCTGTTGCTAAGCAACTAAATTTTCTGTGCACCTCCAAAATAAGAATCCCAAATTATTAAGCATTTTAAGAGGCTAATTCAGGACCGGTGTGTTGTTATAAAATGAGAATCAAGTATTTTCATGACAGCCATTCTCACCTGGAAGTTCTTCTAAGGAATCTAATCACATTGCCAAGAGGTATAAAAGACAATGAAGAAACCATTGCCCTTGGGATGATGACCTTGTGTTGAATAAGCTAATAGCCTGATCTAAACAACTAATTTGATTGATAAACAAGAGATGTCCTAACACACTGATTGAACAACTGGTTGATTTTTTGAATCACCAGTTAAAACTAGACTCTAACAACAGAAATGGAGCCATGATATTAAATAACAGTTGAAATAGACACTGTAGTGTCAAATATGAAAATCCATATATTCTTCTTTCATAGCATTTTAAGTATTTTAATGCATTTTAAATCTAGGAAATAAATATCTTTGTGCATTTATTAAATTGTCCTTTCAGAATGAAGTTACAAATTTTAACATTCTTGTCACATATACTGGAAAAATCACTCAAAGGATTCTTGACATTTCTTAACATATATTATTATTTATAATGGTATTCTTTTAATGGTCACTACTTATAGTATTGTAATCACATCTTAGTTGAATAGTTGATTTCCACTATTGTCTCCAGTTTTGATAATTAGGAAACATCAATTACCCCAAGACTAAATCCTTATGCTGCAAAGCAATCTTATCTCTATCCAGTTGTGCTTCCTTTCCTAAGGTAATGTCCTTCGTATCTGCCTGTAGAACCCCGGAAACTAAGCATATCAGAACAGTGGCTAATAGCAGTTTCTAAGCAGATTCCCGTGGTTAAAACTTGTCATCATCACATATTAGCTAATTTTTTTTTTTTTGTAGCTAACTGATCTTGAACAAATTACTTTAGCTCTTTGATTCAGTTTCTGTGAAATGGCAATACTCACACATCTACATCAAGGATTTTCAAAAATTATTTCACAAATGAATCATCTAAGAATCTTGTTAAGATTCTGTCACTCATTAATTGTGTTTAATATAGAATCTATATTCTGCATTTTTAAACTCTCCAGATGATGCTTGTCAAAGCTGCTGGTTATTGCCAGACTTTGAGGAGCAGGATCTGCATCATAAGGTCATTGTGAGGGCTAGATGAGATAATCCATGTAAAATTATTAATACAGTGCTTTCCTACATAGTAAGTGCTCTTATCATTAACATTTTCAGAGAAATTAAAATTACATGACCTACTATATTTATTTTACAGATAACTGAAGATCTGAAATGACCTGTTCCAGGTCACATGAACTAATCCCAGGGAAGCCCTTGATTGTTGCCCATAGCTTCCTTGTCCATTTCCTCCAAACTTTGATCACATTATCCCTCTTCCCTCATCTAGAATGCATTCCAAATCTACTCTTTCTACACTAACGCTATGCATTCAAAACTCATGGTTTAACAGCCACCCTGGGAAGCCTTTTCCAATCGTCTAAATCTATACTGTCTCCCTGTTCCTCTGAGCTGCTATTTTTCTCTTCTTTTCTAATCCTTTTGTACTTCCCACACACACTTTTATTTAAAATATTTAGAATGTAATCCAACTAAGTGAAATAAATGCATGAACTGATTTTTTCGCTCTATGTATATTCTATAGTATCCTCTCTATAATCAATAAATAACACTAATTTGGGGCACCTGGGTGTCTCAGTGGGTTAAGCCCCTGCCTTCAGCTCAGGTCATGGTCTCAGGGTCCTGGGATTATGCCCCACATCAGGCTCTCTGCTCAGCAGGGAGCCTGCTTCACCCTCTCTCTCTGCCTGCCTCTCTGCCTACTTGTGATTCTCTCTATCAAATAAATAAATAAAATCTTTAAAAATAAATAAATAAATAAATAACACTAATTCATAGATCAAAGATCATTCATATACTTTCTTGTCATTATGAATGACAGAATAATGTCAGCTAGGTAGATCATTCAGGAAAAGCAGAACACCCATTCCCTTCATGCTCTTTCTAAGTGTATTCTTGATTTCCTTCATAAGTTCTTAAAGAGAAAATAGGATATGGAACTGGAATAACCTGAGTTGGAGTGCTCAGGCACACTTAGAAGTCTATATGGTATGAAGTTAAGATGGCAGAGTAGTAGGGGAATCTTATGCTTGCCTACTCTCTAGATAAATATCAAATCATTCTGAACACCTCAGAAATTGATCTGAGGACTAAAAGAACAAATGCACAACTACAGAGAGAAAAGAGGCCACATTGTGGAAGGCAGGGGGTAAGAGACATGATTTGGGGGAGAAAAGAATTATGGATGCTGCAGAGGAGAGGAAACTCTGATCACATAGAGGAGAGAGAGACAGAGAGAGAGAGAGAAACAAGTGCACAGTGGCACTTTTCCAAAACCACTGACTGAGAAAATAAGTGGGGTTGATCATTGTGAGTTTTTACAACTAGCAGAACCCCAAAACTGAAGTCTTAGAGGTCCATGACATGGTTGGTGTGAAGCCTGAGGTGGGTGCAGCAGTGCTCCTATGGAGAGGGAGGGCAGGGGCATGATTCAACATATGGTCCAACGATTCCCTGCATTGCACTGGGACAGACAGTTCCTCCTTGGAGTTCATCTGGGAGAGGCAACATTGCCTCTCACAGGACAAAAGAGCCAGTGGGTACCCACTGCACTGCCCCATTTATTACCATAGGTGCAGAGATACCTGCTGATGGCAGCTAAAACCTGGATGCTGGTTTTTTGTTGTACTTTGCTCTAAACTCTGAGCTCTGTACATTTGTGTAACTGACCTTCTTAGAAAATAAGCACCAGCCCCAGCATGCGGAGACCCTACCCCAGAGGATCAGCATGGGTCCATGCCATGCTGGGTCCATGCCATGCTAAGTCCCTAAAATTTGGAATTTTGAAATTCAATGTCTGGGATAAAACACAGGAGCACAGGAGCACTGCCACTCCTGGGCAGACAGATGGCCTGGACACAGACAGGGTGAAGCCAGGAAACAGACAGAAGCCTGGGAAACATGAAAATAGATTGTCTGCTCTTTGGTGAAGGCTTCCTGAACCTCAGCAGGTGCAAAATCCCCTCTCTGGGTATGAGGGAGCAGGCTGGTGTCATTTTTCTCCCCTACCCATCAGCATGGATGGACTTAAGTGAGTAGTACAGCATCCACAGTGGAGGCTTGAGCCATTTACACCAAGACCCACTGCCCTGCACTCTGCAGGTGCTTCTTTACTAGGGCAAGTGTGCATGAGTGCCAGAGCAACAATGGGCCACTCCCCAGAAGGCCAGCACAAACCCCCTTGCAAGCACCAAGTCTACAACCATAGAGTGCTGCGAGGCCTCACCTCTAGTGGAAATCAGATCAAGCCTATGTTAATAAGCAGACCAGAGAACACTTGGATAAAACTTGCCACACACTGGACAAGGTCAAACACTCACCACTATAGATAAGAAGAAACTCTGCAGAGGACTGACCTGAGGGAAAGAGAAACCAAAATACAGGAGCTGAGTGCATGTAGCATATACCAGAAACACTTCCTGAAGCACCAGGCCTTGGACAGTATCTGACCTTTTCTTAACAAATCCATTACTCTCAGGAGCAGGAAACAACAAGTTTTCCTAACACCAAGAAGTATACAGAGACCTAGACAAATACCAAGACAGAGGAATTCACCCCAAAAGAAAGAACAAGAAAAGGTCACAGCCAGGGATCTAATTGAAATAGATATAAGTTATATGCTTGATCCAGAATTTAAAGCAACAGTCAAAAGGATACTAGCTGAGTTTGAGAAAAGCATAGAGGATACCAGGGAGTCCCTTACTGCAGGATAAAAGACTGAAACACTAGTCAGGATGTAATAAAAAAAATGCTGTAACTGAGATGCAAAACCAGTTGGATGTAATGACCACAAGGCTAGAAGAAGCAGAGGAATAAATAAGTGATATAGAAGATAAAATATAAAATAATGGAAAATAATGAAGCTGAAAAGAAGAGAGAGAGAAAAATATCGAATCATGAATGTAGACTTAGGGAACTGAGCAACTCCATGAAGCATAATAACATTCATATCATACGAGTCCCAGAGAAGAGAGGGGAAAAAGGCACAAAATGTTTATTTGAGAAAAGTATAGCTGAAAACTTCCTTAATCTGGGGAAGGAAACAGACATCCAAATACAGGAGGCAGAGAACTCTGATCAAAATAAAAAAAAAAAAAAGGAGTCCGATACCGAGACATATCATCGTAGAATTTAAAAAATACAGAAATGAACAAACAAAACCACCAAAAGCAGCAAGGGAAAAGAAACCCCTAACTTACAAGGAAAGACAAATGAGAGAAGCAGCGGACCTTGCCACAAAAACTTGGCAGGCCAGAAGAAGGTGGCACGATATATTCAATGGGCAGAATGGGGAAAATATGTAGCCAAGAATACTTTATCCAGCAAACAAGGCTGTCTGTCATTCAGAATGACAAAGAACTTTCAAGACAAGCAAAAACTGAATGAGTTTGTGACCACTAAACCAACCCTGCAAGAAATATTAAAGGGGACACTTTGAATAGGAAACACAGACCAAAAGGGACAAAGACTAGAAAGAAAAGAGAAAATCTCCAGGAACAATGACTTAACAGGTAATACAATGGCATGAAATTGTTATCTATAAACAATCACTCTAAATGTAAAAGACTAAATTCTCCAATCAAAAGACATAGAGTCTCAGAATGGATCAAAAAAAACAAGATCCATCTATGTGCTCCCTACAAGAGATTCATTTTAGACCTAAACATAACTGCAAATTGAAAGTGAGGGGATAGGGAACATTTATGCTAATGAATGTCAAAAAGAAAGCCAGAGTAGCTATACTTATATCAGACAAACTAGATTTTAAACCAAGGACTTTAATAAGAGATGAGGAAGGACACTCTATCATAATAAAGGTGTCTTTCCAACAAGATGTGACAAATGTAAATATCCCCCCAATTTGGGAGCACCCAAATATAAAATCAATTAATAACAAACATAAAGAAACTCATTGATAATAATACAATTATAGTAGGGAACTTAAACACCCCATCTACAACAATGGACAAATCATCTAAGTAGAAGATCAAAGTGACACATTGTACCAGATGGACTTAAAAGACACATTTAGAACATTTCATCCTAAAGCAGCAGAATACACATTTTTTCAAGGGCACATGGAACAGTTTCCAGAACAGATCACATACTGGGTCAGAAATCAGCCCTCTACCAGTATAAAAAGATTAAGATCATACTATGCATATTTTCAGACCACAGTGCTATGAAACTTGAAGTCAACCACAAGAAAAAATTTGGAAAGACCTCTAATACATGGACATTAAAGTACATCCTATTAAAGAATGAATGGGCTAACCAGGAAATTAAAGAAAAAATAAAAGAAAATAAATGGAAGCAAATGAAAATGAAAACACAATGGTCCAAATGGTGATCATAAGAGGGAAGTATAGCAATATAGACCTCAAGAAGCAAGAAAAATCTCAAACACACAACCTAACCTTTCACCCAAAGGAGCTAGTAAAGGAACAGCAAAAGAAGCCTAACTTCAGGAGAGGAAGGGAATTAATAAAGATTAGAGCAGAAATAAATGATACAGAAACAAACAAACAAAAAAAGCCAGTAGAACAGATTAAAGAAACTAGGATCTGGTTCCTTGAAAGAATTAATAAGGCAAGCCTGGGTGGCTCAATTGGTTAAGCATCTGCCTTCAGCTCAGGTCATGATCCCTGGGTCCTGAGAACAAGATCTGCATCAGGCTCCCTTGTCAGCAGGAAGGCTGTTCCTCCTCCTACCTCTCCCCCCTACTCATGCACACACTCTTTCTCTCTGAAATAAATAAATAAATACATAAAAAATAAATTAATAAATTGATAAATCTCTAGTCAAACTTATTAAAAAGAAAAGAGAAAAGATTGAAATAAATAAGATCATGAATGAGAGAGGAGAGATCACAACAAATACTATAGAAATACAAACTTTTATAAGAGAATATAATGAAAAATATGCCAACAAATTGGGCAATCTGTAAGAAATGGATAAATTTCTAGAAACATATAAACTAAAAAATAATGAAACAGGAAGAAATAAAAGATTCGAACAGACCCATAACTAGCAAAAAATTGAATCAGTAATAAAAAATACTCCCAACCAAAAAAAGGTCAAGGGCCAGATGGCTTCCCAGGGAAATTCTACCAAATGTTTAAAGAAGATTTAACATCTATTCTTCTTAAACTGTTCCAAAAAATATAAATGGAAGGAAAACTTTTAAATTATTCTTTAAGGCCATTATTACCTGGATTCCAAAACCTGACAAACACCTTTCTAAAAAAGGAGAATTATAGGCCAGTATTCCTGATGAACAAGGATGCAAAAATTCTCAACTAGGCACTAGCAAATCCAGTCCAACACTACCCTAAAAGAATTATTCACCATAGCCAAGTGATTTATTCCTGGGCTGCAAAGGTGATTCAATACTCACAAATCAATCAATTAATAAAAGAAAAAATAAGAACTTTATGGTCTTGTCAATAGATACAGAAAAAGCATGTAACAAACTTTGCATCAGTTCCTGATAAAAACCCTCAACAATGTAGATATAGAGGGAACATACTTCAATATCATAAAGGCATATACAAAAGACCCACCTCTAGTATTCTCAATGAGAAAAACAGAGCTTTTCCTCTAAGGTCAGGAATGCCAACAGGGATGGTCCATTCTCACCATTGTTATTTAATATAGTACTGGATGCCTCAGCAACCAGACAACAAAAAGAAATAAAAGGCATCCAAATTGACAAGGCAGAAATCACACTTTCACAATTTGTAGATGACATGATATGTAGAAGATATGAAAGACTATGTAGAAGACCTGAAAGACTCCACCAAAAATTTATAGAAATGATACACAAATTCAATAAAGTTTTAGGATACAAAATCAATGTACAGAAATCTGTTGTATTTCTCTACACCAGTAATGAAGCAGCAGAAAGAAAAATCAAGGAATTGATCCAATTTAGAATTGTACCAAAAACCATGAGAATAAACCTAACCAAAGAGTTAAAAGATCTGTATGCTGACTACAGAACACTTGTGAAAGAAATTGAAGAAGATACAAAGAAAAGGGAAAAACATTCCATGCTTATGGGTTGGAGGAACCAATAAGGTTAAAACCTCTATATTATCCAAAGCAATCTACATATTTAATGCAATACCACCAGCAGTTTTCACAGAGCTAGAATAAACAATTTAACATTTGTATGGAACCACAAAGACCCCAAATAGCCAAGGTAATGTTGAAGAAGCAAAGCAAAGCTGGAGGCATCCCAATTCTGGACTTTAAGGGGTATTTCAGAGCTGTAATTATCAAGGCAGTATGGTTCTGGCATAAAAACAGACACATAGATCAATGGAACAGAATAGAAAACCCAGAAGTGGACCCACAACTGTATGGTCAACTAATCTTCAAGAATATTCAATGCAAAAGAGACAGTCTCTTCAACAAATGGTGTTGGGAAAACTGGACAGCTACATGCAGAAGAATGAAATTGGACCGTTCTCTTTCACCATACACAAAGATAAACTCAAAATGGATGAAAGACCTAAATGTGAGACAGGAATCCATTAAAATCCTAGAGAAGAACACAAGCAGCAACCTCTTTGACCTCAGGCACAGCAACTTCATACTAGACATGTCTCTGGAGGCATGGGAAACAGAAGCAAAAATAAACTATTAGGACCTCATCAAGATAAAAAGCTTTTGCACAGCAAGGAAGCAATCAACAAAAGTAAAAGACAACCTACTGAATGGGAGAAGACACTTGAAAATGACATATCTGATAAAGAGTTAGTATGCAAAAATCTATAAAGAACTTATCAAAATCAACATCCAAAAAACAAATAATTCAGTTAAGAAATGGGCAAAACGCATTTTTCCAAAGAAGATATCCAGATAGTTAGTTGACGCATGAAAAAATGCTCATCAGTAATCATCAGGGAAATGCAAAACAAATGATTTTTAACTATGATGAGTTACCACCTCATACCTGTCATATGGATAATTTGACAACATAGGATACAGCAGATGTAGTTAGGATGTGGAGAAAAGGGAACCCTCTTTAACTGTTGGTGGGAATGCAAACTGGTGCATCCAGTGCAGAAAAGAGTATGGAGCTTCCTTCAAAAGTCAAAAATAGAACTACCCTGTGATCCAGCAGTTACACTATTAAGTATTTACCCAATGGACACACCAAAAAATGCATTCAAAGGGGCACATGCACTGTGACGTTTATAACAGCATTATCAGCAATAGGTAAATTATGGAAAGAGCCCAAGTGTCCATAGATTGATGAATGGATAAGGAAGATGTGGTATATATATATACAGTGGCATATTACTTGACCGTTAAAAAAAGTGGAATCTTACTGTTTGTATTGACATGGGTGGAGCTAGATGGAAGGGGATCTTCAATATTAATTATATTTGCTTAAATATGTGGAAATCAATTAGCCCATTAAAAATTGACAAAAAGTGGTCAGAAAAAATTGTTATGAGAAAGATTACAAAGTCTTTTAGAAGGTTCTTGCATCGCTCCAGGCAATTGGTGATTGTGACTTCGAATTATATAGTGATAACGTATATATACAGAAAGTAGAGCAACCTTAACTGAGAAGAGACAATCATGAGCAATTGATAATTGCTTACATGGGAAGGGAAGGAGAGAATAAAAAGTCAAAACGATTTAAAAGTTTCTAGTATGAGAGAATGAAAGTATGGGGTATAAAGAACTGCACTAGGCAAGAAAGCAATAATAACTACAGTAACCACTATTTTCTCTCTATTACTCATGAGACTGATTGGTTCATCTCTGTTCAGACCTTTGCCACTGCTACACTTTGTCCCAACGGTATACAACCAAACATCACATCTATAGTAACAAAGTTTGGAAGACATATTTTCTACCTTTATTAAACCCACAAAAGAGCAGGTGTAGTTACATATGAAGAATATTCTTTTTGTTTTTAAATTTACATACACCAAAATTCACTTACTTTGTTGTATAGTTTTATGAGTTTGGGGTAAATGCATAGAGTATTGTTGCAAACACTACTATCAAATAGAGAAGTGTATCATCCACCCCCCAAATTTCCAAATACTACCACTTTGTACTTAAACTTTACACTATTCTTTTTTTTTCCTACCACTATTCTTAGGCCCAGAAAACCACCAATCTATTCACTTTTCCTATAAAAATACATAAATGGAATCACAATTTGTATAGCCTTTAAGTATGCCTTCTTTTGCTTGGCATACTGCATTTAAGAGTCATTCATGATGTTGCATGTACAGTAACTTGTTCCTTTTTGTTACTGATCAGCATTCCATTTTATGAATGTGCCAGAGTTTCTTTATTCACTCTCTAGGTTAGGGATGTTTAAGTCATTTCCACTTTGTGGCAATTAAGAATAGAACTGCCATAAACGTTTGCATGTAAGTTGATGAAGACAGGTTTTCATTTCAGTTGGGTAAAACCTATGAGTGAGATGTCTGGTTTACAATGGTTAGTTAGCGAGGTTCATCTTTTTGAGAAATTGTTAAATGTTTTCCAAAGAGATTGTATCATTTTACTTTCCCACCAGCAAAGTATGAGATTTTCAGGTATTCTGCATTCTCACCAACTCTTAGTACTTTCAGCTCTTTGACTTTAGCCATTTTAATAGATACATAATGGTTTCTCATTCTGGTTTTAATTTGCATTCCCCTGATAATTAGTGAGGTCAAACATCTTTTCATGTGCTTATTTGTTTTTCATTTATTCTCTTTGCACAAGTCTCTTCAATTCTTTTGATCATATTTTAATTAGTTTTTTTCATATTCTTGAGTTTTGAACATTTTTAATACTTTCTGGTTACAAATCCTTTGTCAAAAACAAAAATTTGCATGTATTTTCTCCTAGGCTGGGATTCATCTACTCATTTTCTTTTCTTTTCTTTTTTTTTTCTTCTCATTTTCTTAATGCAGTCTTTGACAAAGCTAATATATTTTTTTACTTTAACAAACTCCAATTTATTAACTTTCTTTTTTTTTTAAGAGAGAGAGAGTGCAAAATGGGGGAGGGGCTGAGGGAGAGAGATAAAGAGACTCTCAAGCAGGCTCCATGCTTAGTTCAGAACCCAACATAAGACTCAATCTCATAACCCCATGATCATGACCTGTGCCAAAATCAAGAGTCAGACATTTAACTGAGCCACCCAGGCAGCCCCGTTTATTAACTTTTTATCTTATGGGTAGTGCTTTGGTATTTTATAAAAGAACTATTTGCCTAACTCAAGGTCACAAAGATTTTATTCTATGGTTTCTCCTAAAATTTTATGGTCTTAAATTTTAAGTTTAGGTTTTAAGATTCCCCCTTGGAGTTTTAGTGTTTTCTGTAACTGGATATCCAATTTTCCCACCATTATTTATTGAAAAGACTATTAGTTATCCACTGACTTATCTTTGCTCTTTTGTTAAAAATCAGTTGACCACATTGCATGTGTCCTTTTCTTGACACATTATTCTGTTCATTGATCTAGGTATCTATCCTTTCACAAAACTACACTGCCTTGATTACTGTAGCTTTAGAGTGAGTTTTAAAATCAGGTGTAAGGGGCACCTGGGTGGCTCAGTTGGTTAAGCAACTGCCTTCGGCTCAGGTCATGATCCCAGAGCCCTGGGATCGAGTCCCACATCGGGCTCCCAGCTCCATGGGGAGTCTGCTTCTCCCTCTGACCTCCCCTCTCATGCTCTCTCTCACTCTGTCTCTCTGTCTCTCAAAATAAACAAATAAAAAATATTAAAAAAAAATAAAAAATAAAAAATAAATAAAATCAGGTGTAAGGACCCTCAAATTTGTTCTTCCTTTCAAACTGTTTTGCCTTTCCTAGATTCTTTGCATTTCTACATAAATTTTAGAATCTACATGTCAATGTCTACACAAAATTCTGATACTTTGATTGGAGTTTTCTTAAATTGAATATATAAATGAATTTGTGGAGAATTGACATCCAAAAAATATTGAATAGTTTAATCCATGGGCAAATTTATGTTGGTCTTTGATTTCTTTCATCAGTATTTTATCATTTTCAGCACACACATTCTGCTAATATTGTATGACAATGATATCAAGCTCTGGGTCCTCTCTCACTTTCAGGTTAGGCTAATTCACTAGAAGGACTCACAGAACTCACTGAAAGCCATTACACTCATGGTTATTACAGTGAAAGGATACAGATTAAAGACAGCATAGGAAAGAAACACAAAAGGCTGAATCCAGGAACTCTTCCATAAAGGAAGAGTTCCAAGTATGAGTTTCTAGTTGTTTTCTTTTTTAAATATTTTACTTATTTGTCAGAGAGAGACAGAGAAGGAGCGCACAAACAGGCAGAGAGGCAGGCAGAGGGAGAAGAAGTTTCCCTGCTGAGCAAGGATCCCAATGTAGGACCTAATCCTAGGACCCTGTGATCATGACCTGAGTCACCCCTGTGACCTTATACCAGTAGAGTCATGTATTCTATTCCAGTGGAGTGATGAAGAAAATTAACTTTCCCCAACAACAGTGTGTGATATAGACAGAGTACTGCCAACCAAGGAAGCTCACTCAAGCCTTGGGTTTCAGAATTTTTAGTGGGGCTCAATCACATAAACATGATTAGCATGATACGAAAACATTTGATCTTTCACTATTACTTACAACATTAGCTGGTAGGGCTCTTTTTGTTTTTGCTTTTGTTTTGTAGATTCTGTATATAGAGGTAGTTACCTATTCCTATTTTTCTGGAGAGATTTTATAATAAATGGGTACTGAATTTTGCCAAATGCTTTTTCTGTATCAATTGATTTTTTTTTTCCCACTAGGCTGTTAATATTGAGGATTGTACTGATTTTTTTGGAGATTGATTCAGCCTCATATACCTGTCGTAAATCCAATTTAGTTATAGTGTATAATTTCTTTTATATACCTTGTTGGAGTCAATATACCAAATTTGTTGAAAATTCTCATGTCTAAGTTTGTGAAAATATTGATCTGTATCTTCCCATCCTTCCTTTCTGTCTTTCCTTTTTTTTCTTCTCTATCCCTTTCTCTACTTTCTCTTTCTTTTTTTAAATTTCAGTTATTGTATTTTGCAGTTCTATAATTTCCAGTTAGTTCCTTTATAACTTTTATTTCTTTTCTAAGATGTTCTATTTTTTCATTTGTTTAAAAGGAATTTGTAATTATTCTCAAAGCAATTTTACAGTGGCTGCTTTAAAATCTTTGTACAATTATGGGTTAAGCCTCTGCCTTCGGCTCAGGTCATGATCCTAAGGGTCCTGGGATCGAGCCCCGCATCGAGCTCTCTGCTCAGCGGGGAGCCTGCTTCCTCCTCTCTCTGGGGCGCCTGGGTGGCTCAGTTGGTTAAGCAACTGCCTTCAGCTCAGGTCATGATCCTGGAGTCCCAGGATCAAGTCCCGCATCAGGCTCCGAGCTCCACGGGGAGTCTGCTTCTCCCTCTGACCTTCTCCTCGCTCATGCTCTCTCTCACTGTCTCTCTCTCTCTCTCAAATAAATAAATAAAATGTTTAAAAAAAAAAACAGTTGGTTAAAATCTTTGTACAATTATTCCCACATCAGATTCATCTCTGTATTGATGTGATTTGTCTTTTGTCACTTAAGGTACAATTTTCTTGGCTCTTACATGACCAGTGATTTTTTTATTATATCCTGAACCTTTCTTCTGGTCTACTTTTATGGACTGTAGTCTAATGACAATTTAGTTTTCTGAGCCCTTACAATATTTCATTCTGCTTCATTTTTCTGGTTCTGAGTGAGTGAGCACCTGCTAGACCCCCACTCGTGCCACATATGGAAGTGGAAGACTTTCTTAAGCCCCCCAGTTATAACTAGGTGTCAGGTGGGATATGTTGTATCAGCAGGAGAGAATTTCTTGTGCACTGATCTCTGGCTGAGTCTGGTAGGCTACAGCAGAGTATACCTCTGCTGTGTGGCAGAGAGAAGGAAAGTGTCTACCTGAGCAGATGAGTGGAAATGTCAGAATTGCTTGCAAGTATCACTTCCCCACACACCATGTACCATGACTTCCTTTCTTCAAGATCTAGTTTAAATCTTATTTCCTCTAAGAAACTTTGTAGTGTTGGGGCGCCTGGGTGGCTCAGTGGGTTAAAGCCTCTGCCTTCGGCTCAGGTCATGATCCCAGGGTCCTGGGATCGAGCCCTGCATCTAGCTCTCTGCTCCACGGAGAGCCTGCTTCCTCCTCTCTCTCTGCCTGCCTCTCTGCCTATTTGTGATCTCTGTCTAATAGATAAAATAAAAAATCTTTAAAAAAGAAAAAAAGGAAACTTTGCAGTGTTATCTGGTTAAATTAATACACACTCACTATATACATGCGATAATAGCTTACACATCTTTGTTACAGTACAGTACTTCATTAAACCTTGTAACAGAATGGTTCATAAATATGTCTGCTTCACCCATTATTGTGGGACTCCTTGGAGGACAATTACTGGTGGACATTTTATTTGCATTTATAAAGTTCCTGGCCCAGTATTCCACATAGAGTAGGTACTAATGCTCTTTAAAAACAAATTTTAATAAATGGATACTTTTCAGTTCCTTCTCTTTCCAACTGTATTTTCCAATTTCAAATTTCTTGGAATAGTTTGTATTTAAGTCAGGACCTTTTACAAACCTATGTCCTACTTAACTCCAGTGCTGTTGGTTTCTTATCCTAGGCATCCTATCAAATTCAGTACTATAGTGACTATTTTAGGATCTAAATAACACTTTTATTTTGATCAAATATGAAATAATTTGGTAATAAAACCATTCAATTAACTACCACTCAAATTCAAGCATTGAACAATTCTTTTTTACTTGATTACTACTACAATTTTACATCTCAGTCCCATAATTTCCTTAATTTAGTTTTCCCTTTATGTCAAAAGACTTATATCTGCAATGAAAGTCATGATGGATGCTAATTACATTTAGTGCTTGCAGGTCTATTTCATATTTAATATTACTAAATTATGGAGTTTTTTATGACTTCAGGAATACTAAATATTTTTGATAAGCATGTTTTCTACATTTCTTTTCTAAATTTACTTTCTTTTATTACTATTAAAGTTTTATTCAATTATAATTAACATACAGTGTTATATTAGTCTCAGGTACACAATATAATGGTAATATACATTCTACATACTTACATACATATATAGAATGCACAATTCTATACATTTCTCAGTGTTCCTCCAGGTAAGTCTACTCTTTTTTTTTTTTTTAATATTTTATTTATTTGACAGAGAGAGATCACAAGGGGAGAGAGAGAGAGAGAGGAGGAAGCAGGCTCCCTGCCTAGCAGAGAGCCCGATGTGGGACTCGATCCCAGGACCCTGAGATCATGACCTGAGCTGAAGGCAGAGGCTTAACCCACTGAGCCGCCCAGGCAGCCCCAGGTAAGTCTACTCTTTTTTTTTTTTTTTTAAGATTTTATTTATTTATTTGACAGACAGAGATCACAAGTAGGCAGAGAGGCAGGCAGAGAGAGAGAGGGAGAAGCAGGCTCCCCGCTGAGCAGAGAGCCCGATGTGGGGCTCGATCCCAGGACCCTGGGATCATGACCTGAGTTGAAGGCAGAGGCTTTAACCCACTGAGCCACCCAGGCGCCCCGGTAAGTCTACTCTTAATCCCCTTTATTTCACTCACCCACTCTACCTCCTCTCTTAAAACCACCAGTTTGTTCTCTCTATATATGTATATATATATGATAAGCATGTTTAAACACATAATCTTAAGTGTGTTTCTTTTGACTACTCACGTGCTGATACAATTTTATAGTTAGGTGTGTCCCTATGAAAGCATACTCTTTCCTAAATTTCACCGTAAAAATAGAATTCATGCTTTCATTCAGTGTCATGCTTCTCTATCAAATAGATTTCTTTTCTTTTTTTTCTTAAAGAGAGAGAGAGAAAGAGAAAGAGAGGAGGAGCAGAGGGAGAGGGAGAGAGAGAATATATGTGCTGGGCATGGAGCCTGATGTGGGGCTCAATCTCACAACCCTGAGATCAGGACCTTAGTGGAAATGAAGAGTCAGAGGCTTAATCAACTGAGCCACCTAGGCACCCCTCAAATAGATTTATTTTCTAAAATTTTTTAAAAATGCAGTTTGAACTAAGGTTCACATAACAACACAACATCCAGATGGTTATATTATGATGATATATAGTAATTATATATAGCAATCTCTGATTCCTCCATGTTATAAAAAACACCATGTCAATCTAAGCAATGGAAGTATAAAAGAAAAAATAAAATAAAAGTAAAGAAAGATAAAATTAAGAATAGAAGGAAGGAAGGAAGAAAAAGCTATATGTTTTAATATGTTTAAATAAAATGGTTTATATAATCTTAGCACAAAACTCGTGCCTAAAAAGTTGCATAAATTATTATTCCAGCCAAAAATATCAGTCAAGGTGAGCATAGTTATTTAATTAAGCAAATGTTCATCAATATCACTTTCCAAAGTGGAGGACAACTGTATAAGGTGGTTGGTATGCTGGCCGAGCTTGTACAGAATGATCTCACCATTCATATCTTTGATGTCAAATAGTTTACATCTTCATCCTTAATACATTAATATCGCTGGATCATGTTCATATTCTAAATTCAAACTTGCCTATATCTAATGATTGATATTTCTAATAATTGCCTGCAAACCAATAATGCCTGCAAACCAATCATCACAATTCCAAAGCAATGCTGGTTTTGAAATTATTTAGACATCTTATTGAATCTTGCCATCATTAATTTTTACAATCAGTGGAGTTGACACTTAAGAAGGATGTTAGTAGTGATATGAAACACAGAAGTCATAAATACCAAATTGAGAACATATGAAAACGTATTGTATGTAAAATGAAAACCTAAATTGATCTTTTCAGAATTTATACTTTTTGATTGTGTTTTGAACTTTAAATTAAAGAACAAAATTAAGGATGTAAATATTTAATAAAATGTCGAGAAAGGGAATTTTGAATTTTATGTCTAAAAGTGAAAATAATTAGAAATTATGTGGTATTATTTAGCTCTCTGGAAAAAGAAACATGTTTTGCAAAATGTTTTCTTCTTCTACTTTCCATGTCAACATCAGTACAATATTAAAAACTGGTTGCATTTAAAACTAAAGGAATGTCAGCAAATTTCTATTGTACAGATTAATGATTTAAGTCTTGTTCAGATAACCTGTTAAACCAGATGTTTCTTGGTTAACCCATTTCATTGAAATGTTCTCTGGCTATGAAATTGAGAAGGTAATCTTTTTGTTCCTATACTCTGTGTCTAACTTCAGGTCCAAATGAAGTCATAGTTTTTTGTTTTTTTCGTTTTGTTTTGTTTTTCCTGATCATAAGTAGATGACAAAGGTCTTCCTTATTGTTTTCACTATCTAGAGAAAATTTATTAATCTTCTTACGTACAATCCAAATACCACCAACTTGAGAACCTCTCCAAATACCACATGACAATAAGGATGCAACCACCGATATTTTCTTCAACATTTGGTTCATGAGGATAGAATTATTCCTATGTCAATCTCTTTCTCTGACTTAGCTCCATCCAATAGAAAAAAAAGTGTGAACCACACATGTAATTTAAAATTTTCCTATAACTACATTTAAGGTAAAATAACTTTAATAATACATATCATTGAATGCAAATATCTAAATCTCTTTTATAATTTCAATGTTATTAGTGCACAAATTATTATGGAGAGATTTTATGTCCTTTTGATTTTTTTTTAAATTAAGTGTCTTCAAAATCCTGTGTCACTTTACCATTAGAGCACATTTATTTTTGGACCAGTCATATTTCAGATGCTCAATATATGGCTAACAGCTGCCCTCTTGGACATTACAGATCTACACTTGATTTTTGATTGATTGATTTCATTCACTGAGCTTTATTTATCCGTTTATCTATTTCCTAACTTTCTCCTTTATCTTTTTACTTTGAAGAAAATATAAATAATTTAGACCTACCTATTTCCATCCTAGTCTTCACACTTAGATTTCATACCCTTTATTTAATGGCAGAATACCATTTTCCTCCTGACTTCTGCTGAAATATATCTGCAGGGATCTTCACTGTCAGCAGCATTATTACTGAATCATTTATTGATACTTTATGTGTAAAATGTGACATTAATTGTTCATTATACAATATGTAGCAAATACTATGACATACATATTATAACCCCACTTTTAAGTAGAGATTATTTGAGACTCAGAGATTGAACAACTTCAATACAATTATTAAATGGTCAAGCTAGGATCCAACCCTAACCTAGACTTTTCTCCAATATACAGCATATCAAGGAGCAACATGTAAGATTGACTGGATCCTCTCTTGTGATAGAGTATGGCTATGACCAATATCCGACAGAGTACCGGATATATGTTAAGTGGTGACTGAGAAATGAAAAGATGACAGGAAATGGAGACATCCAAAGTAACATTAAAAACAATCTTTCCTGGCTGCCCAGGTGGCTCAGTTGGTTAAGCATCTGACTTTGGCTCAGGTCATGATCTCACTAGGGACCAAGGTCTACTTAGGGCTCCCTGCTTGGAGGGGAGGCTGCTTCTCCCTCTCCTCCCTGCTCACACTCTCTTGCTATCTCTGTCTCTCAAATAAATACATAAAATCTTTAAAACAACAACAACAATCTTTCCAGATAGGATGAAGCCTGTATTAGCTTCCAAAAGTTTTTCTCTTCCTTTTAAAACTTTCCTTCATAACGTTAAATAAGAAAGTAAATCCTCTTCTACAACTCTGCATTTTTTCCTAGTCCTGAAACATTTGGGATCAAAGTAACTCCATAGATCTGTGAATAAATACAAACCATACAAACAATAAATGCAAACATGTAAAATAAACATGATTTCTATGTGTGATCTGTATAAATTAATGAATATACATTTGCATGATCTCCAGTAATATTTGAACTGAAAATGAGATCAAAAGCAAACATTTGCCAACATGTAGCTTGTTTTTGTAGTTGTTGTTGTTATTTCATTAGCTTCTGCTAGATTTTTTCATATTAAAAAGTAACTGATTTTTAACAATGTCAAAAGATGGGGGGATCTATATATCTGCTAGGAAATTATTACCTGCCTTATAAACTTTTTCACAGAGGTGCCATTCTAGTTAAGGTTAGATCATTTATTTTTGTTCTGATTGCTTCCTGATGAGAGTCAAAGTTAGTAATGAAAGCACATTTATGAATTTTGCCTCATAGGCACAGATCAAAGATCATGAGATCATAGGTTTTAATAGGGCTGGATGTGCAAATGTTCTATAGTGGTTTAAACTTTCTGCTATTAAAAAAAAAAAACTTTGATGTATCACTAATTGGCTTTAACACCATTGAAGAGGTGCTGAAATCAGTAGGCAAGAAATTTCCAGCGTAGGTAGAACATGGAGAACTTTGAGAATCACCATATGCTTTCAGAAATTCAGGCATTAAAACACAAGTCCAAAAAAGGAGTCAGAACTCAATTTTTCTATTATTATTTTTATTTTATTATTATTATTTTTTAATTTATTTGTCAGAGAGAGAGAGAGAGAGCAAGCACAGGCAGACAGAGTGGCAGGCAGAGGCCGAGGGAGAAGCAGGCTCCCTGCCGAGCAAGGAGCCCGATGTGGGACTCGATCCCAGGACGCTGGGATCATGACCTGAGCTGAAGGCAGCTGCTTAACCAACTGAGCCACCCAGGTGTCCCTCTATTATTATTTTTAAAACACGGCTTCATTATAATTTCTACAAAGCTACTGCAAGTGTTCTTGCAAATTCTAAAAAACTTAAGTTGTTAATTCACAGTTTTTATTTTTGTAGACAACTACTTGTTATATGCAGTGCATTGTGACACCTAATGTGCAATGAAAGAATGACAAAGATCGTTCTTCTCTGGTAAGTTGTGCACACTTGAATGAATATCTGTATCAGAAACTCCAATACTCATGAAATAAGGAAACATGTCAGACAATTGTCCTACAAGATGTCTGGAATTGGGTTGTTTGATTTTAGATTTTACTATCTCAGTACATGCCTTCTAAAATCATGTTTCTTAAATTGATCAATAAAATAACCTCTACCAACTCTTGGGAAAAATATAGAATTTCACTTTTACTACTAGAAACTAAGAATAACTTTCTTCATCTACTATAATTGGTCATTTTTTACTAGAAGAGGTCATTCTCAAGGACATTCTGAGAACTTATTTGTAGTAAATAGAACATATACTTAATGTTTCTCCAGTTATAGTGACATTTTTACATTCAGACAAACGTATTTGTTCTTATTCCACTTGGTGACTAAAGGATGCATTCATATAATGTGTAAACATTACCATGGTCTAATAGGACAATCTTTTCATCATACCAAAAAGAAATCCCATATAAATTAGGAGTAACTCAGTATTCCCTCCCATTTCCTACCTGTCAACCTTAGGCAACCACTAATATGCTTTCTATAAATTTATTAGATTATGCCATTTCTTTTATTTTCAAAGAGGCTTCTGGACAGTGAGGAAAAGATACACACATAAATAACTATGTCAATAACCATGTGAATTTTACTCTAGATTTTCTTATTTTTAAAGATTTATTTATTTATTTGAGCAAGAGAGTGAATGCAAGTTAGTTTTATTAGTATATTCCTTGAAATATATAAGGAAAAAATAATATCAACTCATAAAAAACCTTTTAAAAATCAAGGGATAAAGAACATTTTGAACTCTGATTTGTAAGAATTCTTATAATAAAACATGCCCAAGATATTTTAAGAAAAGAACATTATAAGTTAATACCCTCATGAACACAGGAAAAAAGTACTTATCAAGTTATGAGGAAATATATATACAATATATACATAAATATATTAATTATATATTTTACACAATTATAATATGTATATCATCTATTTAAATCTCTATATATCTTATCTATATCTATATCATCTGTAATACACAATCAAATGCAAATTATCCTAGTAATATACTGTTAGCTTAAAATTTAAAAAAATAAAAAATAAATATTCACTAGCGAAAACATGAAATTAGACCTTACCTCACACCATTGTTGAGGAAGAAAGATTTTACTCTTCTCTTTAACGTTGCTTTCAGCTGATCTAAAAATTAAATTGACATGAGACTGATTAGCAGGAGAAAATCATATTTAATCATGTACATATAATGAATCCACATGAGAGATTTCAAAGACAGGAAAATGTGGTACATA
This sequence comes from Enhydra lutris kenyoni, assembly GCF_002288905.1. Taxonomy (NCBI): domain Eukaryota; kingdom Metazoa; phylum Chordata; class Mammalia; order Carnivora; family Mustelidae; genus Enhydra; species Enhydra lutris. The sequence goes on from NW_019154092.1 coordinate 15,154,726, forward strand.
CATCATTCTGGACTAAGATAAAGAGAATAGGGATTTGAGGCTTCAAAGGGAAGAAAGGCAATTCCCAGAAATCATGAAAAGATTAGATGTTTGATAAACACATGTTTGCTGGGTCATCCAGAACCAATGACAAAGAGAGGATTTTGATCAAAAAGGCCTTGCTAAGTTGTTACCTGTCTACCATACCCAGTTAATATTATACTATGGTTATTTATGGTGATAGCTCCCTTTGTGGTCCTCTGTCTAAATTCTTTTAGGCAGTTAGATGGGAGGCAAAAAAACTTTTTTAGTCTTCTGTTTCTTAAAAATAATCAGCTGAAAATAATCCACATGTCAAAGAGACACACTTTAGGGTGGCAATTTTCCTCTCCTATGCCATGCATAAAAAGTAATTAAAAATATATCATAAACCTAAATATAAGCATAAAAATGATAAAACTCTAAGGAAAAAAAACATAGGAATGAATCTTCATGACTTTGAGTTAAGCAAAAGTTCTGTAAATATGTATATAAGGATAGCCAAAACAATCTAGAGAAAGTATATTAGAGGACCTACACTGTGAGTCTCAGTATTTGAGAATATCAGAATGACTATTTGATGTAATTATTTTTCCTATTTTTACAATAAGCTTCATAATAATGGTTTAGTGTGTTTTGAGATTCTAGCTAATGACATTTTTAGTAAGTTGATCATGTATCTCACTTTGCCTAAAATACTATTGATTTTTTTTCAAATGTAGATAATATTTTTTATTGTGTTATGTTAGTCACCATATAGTACTATTGATTTATGCCTACTGCTCATCTGTTTTTTTGTTTCATGTCTATTTTTTAAATAGGCTTTATTATTTTTAGTTCAGTTTTAAATTTATAGGAAAATTGAGAAGATAGCTTAAACATCTTTATTATTAATAATTTACAGAAATATGGTACATTTTTTAAAATAACTAACAAATATTGAAATATTATTATAAATATAGTAAGTCAGTTTATTAAATTTTATTTTGTTTTTACCTAATGTCCTTTCTCTATCAGGAGTCCACCCACAATACCATGTTAATCTAGTTATTGTGTTTCATTAGGTATCTCTTAGCTGTGAGAGTTCCTCAGACTTTCTTTGTTTTGGAGGCCTTGACAGTTTTGAGAAGTACCAATCAGATATTTTGTAGAAAACCTTTGTATTGCAATAAATCTGATGTTTTTCCCATAATTAGTGTAGGGAATGGATTCATGGGAGGAAGAACACAGAGGTAAATTGCCACTGTCATCACATCATATCAAGTGTAAATACAGTCAACACGATTTATGACTTTTGAAGTTGACCATGATCAGCTGGCTGTGTTAGTGTTTGTCAAGTTTCTCTTCTATAGAATTTTTATTTTTTCTTTGCCATACAGTCTCTTAGGAAGGAATCACAACGTGCATAAGGAGTGGGAAGGTATGCTCCCTTCTTTGAGAACACAGTATCTATATAAGTTATTTAGAATTATTTGGCACAGGAGAGTTGTCTTTCCTTCTTGTTTATTAATTTGTTTAATCATTTATTTCTATCAGTATGGATATTTGTGTTATACTTAGGTTATAATCCAGTACTACTTATTGATTCTTTTGCTCAGATTGCTTCAGTTGTAGACATTGGGTAATTTTTAAATGGGTTACTGTGGTCTTTGACATATCTTCATGTCATCAGTGTTGTGTTGTGTTTTGTTTTTAGCACTTTTTATTATAACAGCATTTAATAACAGCATTAAAACCAAAACATGTAGACTGGGTTTACTTGTTGTCACTAAGGTATTATTACTAAGGTAAACACAAGTGTTTACTTGTCAGTTAACAGAGCAAGGAAGTATGTGTGCATACTAAATCATATATGCACACATATCTACCAATGTTTCTGTATAAAACCAATTGTATTAGTATTTAGCTAAACTCGAGCTATAGATGTTTCTGACTCTAATCAATTACCACATAAGTCATTCTAACTTATTTCCCTTGCTTATCTATAAGGTTCCATTCTAACAGTGAGAAACCAGGCTCCCACCATCTCTAGTCTATTTATTTAATTGTCCAATTCTGGTATAAATATACCATGGAAAAAAATTTTATCAACAACTTGTCAGTTCCTCTGCCATTAGTCTTGCAGATTCCTCTCATTTCCAGAGTTAGTTAGTTCAACATCTCTCACTGCCTTTCTTGTTAGTGAGGTTTCTTCATATATTTGCAGTACAGTTGGATTCTCTTGTCCTACTCTGCATTCCTTCCTGGAATCCCCAACCTCCTAAATAATTTCTTGAATTGCTATATATTAAGATAAATTGTCTGTACTAAAACATGCTGGGCTCTGACAGATGCACTATGTTATGTATCTACCATTAAACTATCATAGAAAATACTTTCATCCCTTTAAATTCCCCTGTGTTTTATCTAGTCAATCCCCTTTCCCTCCCTCCAAACCGTTGTCAGTGTTGATCTTTTTACTTTTTTTTTTTTATAATTTATCTTTCAAAATGTCATATAATTGAATTATGGAATAAGTAGTCTTTTCAAACTGATTTTTTTTAACTTAACAATATCCATTATGTTTTTTATAGCTTGATAGAATTTTTTTAAGTCACTGAATAGTATTCTATTTTCTGGGAGTTCTATAATTTGGTTCATTTATTCATTTATTGAAGGACAACTTGGTTGCTTCCAGTTCAGAGAGATTAATGAATAGAGCTTATAAAAATAAACATGGGCAGGGTTTTGCAATGATATGTTTTTAAATGATTTGAGTAAACACCAATTAGCTACCTGTTGGATTGGATGGTAAGACTGTATTTAGCTTTGCAAGAAACTAACAAACTGTCTCTCAAAATGGTAGTGCAGCAATCCCACTAGCAGCAAATGAATTTCTGTTGCCCTGTGTTCTCACCAGGATTAGGCAATATCAATATTTTTGGATTTTTTTTTTTTTGGAAATTTTTTCTTTTCTTTTTTTTTTTTTAGCATTGTATTTTCTTATTTAATTTTTTTAAATTTTTTTATAAACATATAATGTATTTTTATCCCCAGGGGTACAGATCTGGATTTTACTTACTATAATAGATGTGTGGTGGAAACTCACTATCTCTTTTTTTTAAATATTTATTTATTTATTTTTAGAGACAGAGAAAAAACCTTAAACAGACTCCTGCTGAGCACGGAGCCCATTGGGGAACTCAATCTCATGACCCTGGGGTCACGACCTAAGCTGCAACCAAGAGTTATACACTTAACTGATTACACCACCCAGGCACCCCACCCACTGTCCTTTAAATTTGTAATTCCTGAGTAGCAACTAATTTTGAGCATCTTTTAATGTTTTTTTTTGCCACCTGTATATCTTCTTTGGTGAAGTGTCTCTCCGGGTTTTTGTCCACTTAAATAAATTGAATTATTTATTTTCTTGTTGAATTTTAAATCTTCTTTATATATTTTGGATGCTTTACCAGATGTGTGTTTGAAAAATAATTTTTCGGGGTACCTGGGTGGCTCAGTCACTTAAGTGTCTGCCTTCAGCTCAGGTCATGATCCCAGGGTTCTGGAATCTAGCCCCATTTGGGCTCCCTGCTCAGTGGAGATCCTGCTTCTCCTTCTCCCTCTGCCTCTACCCTCTGGCTCATCCGTTCTTATTCTCTCCTTTTCTCTATATCAAATAAATAAATTAAATATTTTTTAAAATAAAAATAAATAATTTTCTTAGTCTATGACTATGATTTCATTCTTTAACAGTATATTTCACAAAACAGATAATCTCAATTGTAATAAAATCTAACATCAATTTTTTTCTTCCGTGGGTCATGCTTTTGGCGTTGTACCTAAAAACCCACATTCAAAACCTAAGTTTATGCAGATTTTCTCCTATGCTTGACTCCAGAAGTTCTATAGTATTATGCTTTGTAATTAGAGGGTGGACCATTTTGAATTAATTTTTGAAAAAAAGTTACAATTTCTCTGTCTAGATTGATTGACTGATTTTGCATATAGATGTCCAACTGTTGCAGCACCATTTGTTGAAAAGACTCTCCTTTTCCCACTGAAATGCCTTTCTGCCTTTGTCAGAGATTGGTTAACTATACTTATGTGGGTCTTGATTCTAATTTATTGATTCTTATGTTTATCATTTGGCCAATACCTCTCTGTCTGGATTACTGTAGTTTTATAGTCTGTCTTGAAGTCAGGTTGTGTTATTCTTCCAACACTTCCATCAGTATTATGTTGCCTCTTTCTGTCTTTTGCTATCCCACATTAAGGTTAATTAGCTTGGATTATTTCTTGGTTTCTGTTTTGTATATTTTTATTTTTTTAATTATTGCTGTTTAAATTTAGAAGTCCAGAAGTAGAGGGGCACCTGGGTCGCTCAGTTCATTAAGTGTCTGACTTTGGTTCAGGACACGATAGCAGGGTCCTGGAATAGAGCCTTGCATTAGGCTCCCTGCTCCTCAGGAAATCTGTTTCTCCTTCTCCTTCTGCCCCTCCTCTCATCTTCAGACGTAAAAAGACTGTAAAAAAAAAGACGTCCAGAAGTAGATGTCATAGGAATAGAAAGTATATTTCTGACTCTCCACAAAGCATTTGTTTCTGTAATATGGAAACTCTTCTGGATCAAAAGTAAGAGATTGCAAGCCATAATGAATAGTATTGGCATTATTTGGGCCTAAATGGTGATCAGTGAAGTATGGATTAAAAAAACATAATTGTAAAGACTATGGGGGCAGAGAAGTTTTCACTTCTTCCCCTCTAGGTTTTTTGCTTAATTTAATAATTAAATTGATACAAGGCAATTTAACAGGAGAAAAACAAACAAAAGTTTATTAACATATGTATCTCCTATACATATGAGAGAGATCGAGGAAAACTGAGCAACTCCCCAAAATGGCCAAAGCCATCATCTTAAATACCATCTTCAGACAACCAAAATATGTTGAGTGGGAGTTCATTATGCCTCATATTATGCCTGCAGTTCCTCAAAAATAACCAGCTTAAAATAATCAATATACCAAGGGACACAATTTGGGGTGGCAAATTCTGCTTCTCTACATGAGTTAAAGAAGGTAATGATGAGGAAAGTGTAGACTAAAGGTCTTGAAATCTGGGTAGTCACATTAAATTAATAATCATTTTGCTTGGGAACAGTTGCTGAAATCAAACCTCCACTGAATTAATTTTCATCATAAGCACTCTTATTTAGAACCAGCACATGGCCATTACCCATTTGGTGGAATCAGTAGACAATACCATTTACAGAAATTGTATTGATCTGTGACCTGGGAAAACAGAACAAGAGCTGTTACGTACTTCTTCAACAAGACAGGAAGCATTCTTCGCCAGTTTACCTTGACTGTACGTTCTGCAAGGTCATTTGCCACCTCATCCATGGATTCCATAATGACTAAAATAAATATGACTTCTTGTTTTATGTTGAGGGATGAATAAAGGAATCAGGTAAGCAGCCCACAATAGAGCAGCTTTGTTATTTACATTCTGTCTAGCGATTCACAGGGTCATTAAGTTGCAAGGACAGGAAAATAAGTTGCAACTGAAAACATATATCCTGGTTACTTAATATGAAAATACTTAAAAATGTTCCATGAACCCAATAAACATTCCCCAGTCTCTGACATCATATCTATTCTAGCCTAATACCAAGATGTAGAGGATCTGAATGTTGTTAACTCATGTTATCCTTTACAGTTTTTTGTAATAAGCTCAATTTATTGTTGGTATTACAAGTTTTCATCATCCCTAGAGTCCAAAAGGAGTAAAATTTTATTTTTCTAGTATGAATGCTTCTCAAATTGTGTGATCAAATAAATATATTGTAAATGTAACCAACACTGAAGTGAACTGAAAATGACTAATAAGGTTACAAGTATAGTGTAATAACTCTTAATGGCATTTCTATTTTAACATGACTGAAAGTCTTTAAAGAACAGGAATAATTATCAAATAACATGTAGAAAGGTACACATCAAATCAGTCACCAAATTTCAGAGATATTCTTAGGGCACTAATATTTTTCTGTGGTTTTTGAAATTACATATAGTTAGGACTATGTTTTCGTGGCATTCGTGAAGTACAGAGTGCTGAACGAAGGGCCAGGCATGTATCGATCATCCAATTTATTCAGAACACTCACAAACTTAAGACCTCAGATTACTGCAGAACTTAGAGATCTAGAAATAAAATCCAGGTCTAAAGTTGTAAACCTTTTGTGATCTGTTCCACACAATTTCTACCCTCTTTCACTGGTTCTTCGTTCTGATTTATGCTTTACTTTCTTTCTACCACATGGTAAGGAAAAATGTGTGCTGATTATTTACTTGGTTCCCTTTTTAATATTTTATCATTCTATCAAGTGTTCATCTGTGTTTTCTGAACATGCCCATTCATTCATTTGTTAATTATATTGCACTATTTATCAGATACAAGTGCTGGCCTTGTTCTAAGTACTGGGCATTCCATCCAACCAACAGTTAGTGCTTGTTAGGTATGAGTCACTTTAATATCTCACAACCACCACCTATGATGTATGGACTATTGCAACCCACAAGTCACAATTGAAAAAAAACTTAAACAAAATGTTCATAGGTGTGACAGAGCTGGAGAATAAATCCAGGTAGTGTGACTCTGCTTCCCACCATTTAACTACGAGAATGTACCAATTCTCAGTCTCAGAGTGATGAACTTGACAGAAAAGGTCTATCCTTTTATAGTGCTAGCTCTCTAATGTGGGAAAGTAGCAGACAGCAAGTAAAGAAGTTATTAATTTCAAGTAGTGGTAACTGGTATTTACTGTTAATAACAAAAATTCAACTGAGTTACTTAAAAGATCAAATTAGCTTTATTGAATGGTTCATGTATCAGGTAGCATCCAATTTAACAAATAGCAAGAATCTCCCTTGAGCTGAAGAAAAGGAAATGTTTTTAAATATAGTGTTAAAAAGAAAACCAAAGGCCCAAAATGGCATCATTTAGGTTACAGCCCAAGTCAGTAAACCAGGGCTTAATACCTAATCTAATTGCAGTTTCATCCTCTCCCAGAAATAATAAGGCTTAAGTGGAGAGTTGGGGATTTTCTGATAAGCAACAAAGAGGTAATTTGTTGAATGGGCCTTCTCCATTCCCCCCAAAGAAAGATGAGGTAATCTGCATAGTAACAACCCCTTCCCTTCCCTGTAAGGGAGGGTGATTGACCCGAAACAATCTTGTCTTTTCTTTTGCTTATAACTTCTTTGCCACATCTTCCTTTCTATAAAAACCTTCCATTTTGCATAACTCCTAGAAAAAAATGAAATTATTAGCCAAGAACACATTGTTTTAGGCAAGGTCACCTTCCTAAGGTGGAACAGAGAGAGTCTATCCATAAATAACCTAGTGCTGACCAGGAAATTTCAGGTTGACTGGTTAAAGGTTACATTCCTTAGATGGTTAAAAACTGCAGTTAGGTTAGATAGTAAGTCTTGAACTGCTGATGTTGAAGAGGAAAATTACCCAGAGCAGGCCCAGGTCAGGAGGCCCCAAAAGATGTAGAGTTACTAACAATAAGCTAGAGATAATCAGAAGCCCTACTGGAAGCAAGAAATAACAAGCCATCCCTGCTTCTGTAAACAGGCTTCCCACCACAGGTTCCCTGCACTACTGTTCCCGCCTGAAGCATCCTGCTCCCCCAGTTTAAACCTACCTACCAGCAGTCAGCACAGCCCTTGGAACCTGACTGCCTGCAGTCCCCCATAAAAGCCCTATAACCCCACTGCCCCGGGCCCAGAACTTCCAGCACGAGCTCATCTGGGTCTGCCAGGTGTAAAATAAATCCGAGTTCTCCTGCTTCTCCAAGTGTCACTTTGATGTGGGAAACAGAGGCAGAAGAAAAATTATTAAATTTCCTTACCTACTGACAAGCCCTTAAAACAGGAAGAGTGACACTCCTCTAGGGACTAAACTACCCTCACCTTAAGGCTTTGCTAAGGGCAAAGGACAATTCTAGCCTGACGGACCCCCTACCCCCAACCAGGATCCTGTAAAGTCTACTTTAACAATTCCTTTGGAAACTTTATCTCTAAACCTCCAAGATTGTGTCAACAATCAGTCCTAAGCTATGGCCCACTGATATACATCTAAAGGGTCTCACAAAAAGGTTTTATTACTGGTAATGAATAACCTTTTCCCCAGACAATAGCTAGCCCCTCAAGGTACTAGAAACCCTGCTTCCAAAATTCCTTAGAGACTTACATCATCCCTAATCCCCTTCCTAATTTACAAGTATACAATAGACCACTCCTCACATCCCTGGGCAGCAGGTCTTCCTGCCCACGGGTCCTGTCCCCATGCTTTAATAAGCCACCATTTTGCACTAAAGATGTCTCAAGAATTCTTTCTTGGTTATTGGCTCTGGACCTCACCCCACCGAACTCCACCTATGTTCTAGAACTTCATCAACTTGGTCTCTTGCTGGTCTGATTATTTTCTGCAACAATGTGGGCCCTTAACATAAATGACTCCATTTTGGGTTTGTGGTTTACTTTTCAATATTATAATAATGGTTAACTTAGAAATAATAATAGCTTGAAATCGACCTTTCTTTGTTTCACAGATTAGTTTTTAAGGGCAAAGGCCATGAGGTTGGGCCTGGCCACGCACAGGTGGCCAATGAAATTGTAACACACAGAGAAAGCTGCACAGTTAGGTGACCAATTGAATTACAATTAAATTACAATTTACCCTATAGTAGACATTTGACCTAGCCTATCACCTTTGTTAGAACTGGTACCCAAAAGGCTCCCAAAGGGCGGGGCCCATACTCCTTGGTAGCTAGGGAGACAGTATGCAACCCCCCACTGATTGGACGTCTCCACCTGGCCTGACCCATCTTTGTATCTGGGCTTTGTTACCTGGGGCTGGTTTCCAGGACTTGTTTTTAAGTAAGTCCCTTGGGGGAAGGGGAGCAAGGACAGTTTAAGGGTTAAACAAGGTTTTTGTTTAACCTGGATGGAAGCCTCTGGCTAAATAGGTCCTTACATTATTAAGCAAATCATAAGGAAGAGAAAATACATTTATAGTACTGAGCTGTATTTATAGAAAAAAATCTACATGTAAATGGACCCTCATAGTCAAAGATTGGACTCCTTGGTTTCTTTCACTTTATGGTGTTCTTCTCAAAGAGTAGGGGAGGTAGCTTTTTCCATAGGTGGAAAAAGAGATGGAGATTAAGGAGTACACGTGTGATGAGCACCATGTATTGTATAGAAGTTCGAATCATTATATTATACACTTGAAACTGATATTATGCTGTATATTAACTAACTGGAATTTAAATAAAAACTTGAAAAAAAAAGAGTAGGTGATTCATATCTACTGTCCAAAATAGATGGTGATTGCAGTGCTCAGAGACAATTTCTCAGGTTCCAAAGAAATAATTCAGTAGCTGTTTATAGATGAATACTATATTCCAAATATCTCTGACCTGATGCTGCTCCATGTCCTTTTGTAAATATCTACCAAATGATATTAAATAATTGAATGAATACTAATAATTTTTTTTCTACCCAAGTCAGTGAGGTCACTTCCTCTTAAACTCAAATGACTTTTAAATGGAATTCTCCTAAAGTCATTTCAATTCTGAAAACCTTTTATACAACAGCGGGAAAACAAATTGAGTATACATGGATTAGGATGAATTCCAAGTCATAAAATTTAAAGTAAAATAAAACAAAACAAACAAACAAAAAATTTGGTGGAGAACAAGACACAGGAAGAGACCTTTTGTAGATAATCACTTTAGCATAATGAAAAGCAAATTCACAGCATTTTTTTTTTTTGAAGCTGCAGAAGATCTTGGAATGTTTCACAAATAATGTTAAAAGAAAATATTTTAGTATATAATACTCTTAAGAGGCAGTAAATACTATCTGTATCATTTCATTTAGTGCTTTCCTCCATCACAAATCCAAAGTTGTTGATGTTGAAGTAATTAGGACACTGGGTCTTGATTAGGCTGTCCTCTGATTTCTCTGACCTCATTCCTATTCTCAAACAAGAGAACTCCTCTAGCTAGCAGGTTTCTTTGCTGTTCCTCATACTGGCAAGCATTTTTCATTTCTTACCTCTATCTGAACTTTTCTTCTTTCTAATGTATGAATAGCTTGCAAGTCTCTGCTCAAACATTATCATCTACATAGAAGCCTGCCTTGACTATGCTGTCTAAAATAACACCCCACCACCCCATAATCTTTATTCCTTTACCCTACTTTATTTTTCCTCATAAGCCTTATCACTGGATTACTATATAATTCTTTACTTATTGTCTGCCCCCTCGATTAATTCCAGAGGAGTCAGATCTTTATTTTGGCAATACAGACTATATATCTAAAGCTTAAAATGGTGCCTAGCATATAGCAGATGCTAAATAAATACTAGCTGAATTAGTAAATGAGTGAATAAATGAACGGGACATTTATTGTTTCTTACAGATGGTAAAATATTTATGAGTTTTATAAATTAATTTGTAATACTGGTCAATCAATATAATTTTCTCAGTTTATTTTTTAAATTAAGGAAATGAAAGTGAAATTCATATAACATAAAATTAAACATTTTAAAGTGTACAAGTCAGTGGCATTAATTACATTCATAGTGTTGTACAACCTCTACCACTTATATCAAGCTCCAAAACACTTTCATCACTCCAAAGGAAAACCCTATGCCCAGTAAATTTTCACTCCCCTTTCTTTTGTTCGCACACCACCAGGCAATTGCCAATCTCTGTTCTGTCTCCAGATTAACCTACTCTAGATATTTCACAGAAATGAAATCATGTAGTATGCGACCTCTTGAGGCTGGATTCTTGTATTCAGCATAATGTTTGCAAGGTTCATCCACATTGTTGTAGCATGTGTCAGGACTTTCTTTTCTAATTATGACTGAATAATATTATTGTATGTATACATTATATTTTGTTTATCCATTCATCAGCTGGTGAGCATTTAGGCTATTTCTACCTTTTGGATGTTGTGAATAGTGCTGCTCTGAACATCAGGTACAAGTATCTGTTTAAGAACCTCAAACAAACTGAATTTTCTGAGTTGAATTTCCAGTTTTTTTAATTTTATTTTTTAATAAAAATTGTATATATTTAAAGTATACAATATGAAGATTTGATACACATATACATAATGAAATGATTGCTACAATTGATTTGGGTATATCCTATAAGTAGAATTGCTGGGTCTTACATTTCTGTTTAGATTTTTTTGAAAAAAAGATTTATTCATTTATTTGAAGAGAAAGAAAGACAGAGAGAACATGTGTGAGTGGGGGGAGGGACAGAAGGAGAGAATCTCAAGCGGACTCACTTCTGAGCTTGGAGCTGACCCAGGGCTCTATCTCAAGACCCAAGAGATCATGACCTGAGCCAAAATCATGAGCCAAATGCTTAATCAGCTTACCAACCAACTTAATCAACCAACAACAAGCGCCCCTCTATGTTTAATATTTTGACGAACAACCAAACTTTCCAATAGGGCTGCACTATTTTATATTCACACCAGCAATTTCTCCATATTGTCTCCAACATTTATTATTTTCCTCCCCCGACCCCACATTTATACTGAGTATAAAATGATATCTCATTGTGGTTTTTGATTCACATTTCTCTAATGATTAATGATGTTGAGCATATTTTCATGTACTTGTTAACTATTTGTGTATCTTCTTTGGAGAAATGTTTATTTAATTCTTTTGCTTGTTTTTAAGTTGGGTTATCTGTGTTTCTGTGGTTGAGCTACAGATGTTCCTTACATAGTCTAGATAACTAGACTACTCATAGAACTGATTTGTAAATATTTTCTACCATTCTGTGGCTATTTTTCTTAAAAATATGTTATGATGCATAAAAGTTTTTAATTTTAATAAACTCTAATTTATCAATTTTTCCTTTTGTTGCTTGTGCTTTAGTGTCACATCTAAAAAATCAATTGTGTAATCCAAGGTTATAAATATTGATTTTCTTCTAAGAGTTTTGTTTTTAGCTCTTATATTTAAGCCATTGATTTGAGTTAATTTTTATATATAGTATGAAATAGGGACTCAACTCATTCTTTTGCATATGGATATCTAATTATCTCAGCTCCATTTGTTGAAGAGACTGTTTTCTCACTGAATCTTCTTGATCTTTTGTTGAAATCAATTGGCTGTAGACACATGGGTTTATTCCTAGACTCTCAATTCTATTCCACTCATTCATAGGTCTGTCCTTATGCCATTCCACAGTGGTTTGATACTATGGTTATCTAGTAAGTTTTGAAATTAGAAAGTGTGAGTTATACAACTTTGCTCCTTTTCAATATTGTTTTGGCTTTTTGAGGTTCCTTGCAACTCAATTTTTGTTTTTTTGTTTCATATTATTTGGGGACTCTGTCATTAGGTACATGTATAATAGTTACATATTCTTGATGAATTGTCTCTTTTATCAACATATAATATCCTTAGTTTCTCATAACAGTTTTTGATTTAGTCTATTTTTTTCTAATATTAGCACAGTCATCTCTGCATTCTTTTTGTAATTGTTTGTGTAGGGAATCTTTCCCACACTTTTATGTTCAACCTATTTGTAACTTGTGAACTAAAATAAGTCTCTTGTATGCATTAAATTAATTAATGGTAGGAAAGAACTTCTGCCATTTGCAATTTGTTTTCTATAGGTCATATCTTTTTCCTCAGTTTCCTCATTTTCTCCTTTATTGCCTTCTTTCATGTTTAATTGCTTTTTTCATAATCTATCATTTCGGTTTCCTTTTTCTATTCTTTATATATTTTAGTAATTCTTAGTGATTACTCTGAGGATTACAAAAAACCTTTTGAATGTATGACAAGCAAATTTAAATTAATAACAACTTAGCTTCTGTAGTATAAGAAAACTGCTTCTATATCACTCCTTATCCTTCTTTATGTTATTGTTAGAAAGTACATCTTTATACATTGTCTGCCTAATAGCATGGATTTATAATTGTTGTTTTATGCATCTGTATTTTAAATCTTAGAGTTAAAAAAGAGATTTACAAATAAAAGTACAATAATATTGGCTTTTGTATTTATCTATCTAGGTAACTTTACCAATGTTCTTTATTTCTTCATATAGCTTTAAGTTACTATCTAGTGTTCTTTCATTTCTGCCTGAAGGACTCCTTGTCACATTTCTTGTAGGGCAGGTCTACTAGCAACAAACTCCTTCAGTTTCTTTTATTTAAGAATGTTTCAGTGTCTCCCATTTTTGAAAAGACAGTTTTGTCAGACATAGAATTCTTGGTTGAATTTTTCTCTTTCAACATTTTAAATATATCATCCATTGTCTTCTGGTATCTATGGTTTGTTTGTTTCTTTCTTTCTTTTTTCTTTTTTTTAAAGATTTTATTTATTCATTTGACAGACAGAGATCACAAGTAGGCAGAGAGGCAGCCAGAGAGAAAGAGGAGGAAGCAGGCTCCCCTCCGCAGCAGAGAGCCCAATGCGGACCTCGATCTCAGGACCCTGAGACTGTGACCTGAGCCGAAGCCAGAGGCTTTAACCCACTGAACCACCCAGGTGCCCTCTTTCTTTCTTTTTTTAAAAATAGACTTTTTAAAAAGATTTTATCTATTTATTAGACAGAGAGACACAGTGAGAGAGGGAACACAAGCACAGAGAGCGGTTGAGGGAGAAGCAGGCTTCCCACTGAGCAGGGAGCCCTATGCAGGGCTCCATCCCATGACCCTGGGATCATGACCTGAGCCAAAGGCAGACACTTAATGACTGAGCCACTCAGGTGCTCCTGGCATCTACGGTTTCTGAGGAGAAACTGACAAATGTTCTCATTGAAGATCCCATCCAGTGACAAATAGCTTTCTTTTTTTTTTTTTTTGCTGTTGTTGGTCTCTTTAAGATTCTCTGTTTGTCTTTGATAATTTGATTATAACGAGTCTTGTTGCAGATCTCTTCTACTTTATCCTACTCTGAGTTTTTAAATACCTTTCATCAAATTGTTGAAGTTTTGGCCATTATTTATTCAAATATTTTCTTTTCTATTCTCTCCCTCCTCTTCCAATTATGCATATGGGTCCTTGATGATATCCCACAGGTCTGTGGGCTTTATCTTTCCACATTCTTTTTCTTTCTATACCTCAGATACAGATAATTTCAATGAACTACCTTCAAACCCACAGATTCTTCTTTCTGTCTGCTCAAATCTGTTGTTGGAACCCCTACTGAATATTTCATTTAATTTACTGTACTTTTCAGCTCCAGATTTTTGTTCTTTTTATAATTTTTATCTCTTTGTCGATATTTTCCATTCATTCATGCATCGTTCCCCTGATTACCTTCATTTGTTTGTCCATGATTGGTTTTCTTTTATTCTTTGAGCTTATGTAAGAAAGTTTTTTTTTTTATTCTATTTTATTTTTAAGAGAGAGAGGAGAGTGTGTGCAGGGAGTGCAGAGGAAGAGGGAGAGAGAGAATCTTAAGCAGGCTCTATGTCCTGCACAGAGCCCAATGCAGGGCTTGATCTCATGACCCTGAGATCATGACCTGAGCCAAAATCAAGAGTTGGACTCTCAACTGACTGAGCCACCCAGGTGCTCCAACTAAGTTGATTTAAATTCATCTACTAAGTCTAATGTCTTTGTTGTCTTAGGGGCAAGTTCTTTTCATTTTCCCTATAAAGGGAGCATGTTTTCTTGCTTCTTTGCAGACTCTGTAATTTTCTATTGAAAACTAGACAGTTTGAATATTAAAATGTAGTAGCTCTAGAAATCAGATTCTTCTCCATCCTCAAGACATGGGTTTTATATGCCTTTGTTTTGTTTTCTATGTGCAGTAATTGTTCATTTAGTGACTTACATAAACTTTTTTTGTAGGGACTAATTTGTTGTGCATGGTCTCTAAGATTATCATTTTAGCCTGTGATAAACTAGTGTTTTGATAGAAATTTTCTTGAATAGCTAGAATCAAATAAAGGTGGGGGAGAAAAAGAAAAGAAGGAATAAAACTCAACTAGTCTTTGTGTATTGGCTCTGTTTGAGGACATTCCCTCAACATTTAGCCAAAGCCATTTACAACTCTGTTTCAGCCTTCATTTTCTGCTTTTACTAAAATGAACAGTCAGCGAGAGGTCAAAGTTTTGTGTCTTCTCAGCAATTTTCTGAACTTGCACCCTACTCTGGGGATGAATCTAGCTTTCTAAATTCCCTTGTATACACAGGAGGATTTCAATGCCTTAATTCTTTAAAGAATCTCTCTCTCAGGCTTTTGGTATGACTATTGTTTGCCTCAACAGTATTATTATTATTACCACTATCCCTAGGTAGCAGCATGTTGGCCATTTACCTTTCAATATTTTCAGGGAACGACCTCTGAATAGTCACATTTCTGTCCTGAGAACTTTCCAAATTAGGTGACACAAAAGAGAGCTCATAAATACCTACATTCCCAGTTTAGTTGATGTTTTAGTCTTGACTCATACTCAAGCATGACAACTTAAATTTGTTTTAAAAAAATTAAATGAAGCAAAAACAGAAATTGGCAGGTTTCTCCCTTGGTCTATTTAATATTTCCTCCCTTGGTCTATTTAGTATGTCAGTTGCCTCCTACAACCTGAAAAAAATTTTTATATTTGGGGGAAAAGTGAGAGTAGCCCACTCATATTTTATAGAAGAAAAAAAAACCGCTGCCTTTTTGAACTAAATAATATGATAATGTTTTTCTTTTTAAGGTGTTTATTCTGAAAGAAAAAAAAAACACTTCATTAAATTAAATTGTACATGTGAAATTTGAGACTAATTTATCTATGGAAAGTCTATATGTTAAAAAATATTTAATTTCATGGAAAATATTTTCATAGTTTAAAATGTTCTATTTTTCTATCTAATGCACTTCAGATTATATTTATGTAAACTATAAATTCTATGAATTCCATCTTACATGCTTATATAAAAGTTCAAGACCAAGTATATGAAAACATTGTTAAATATATTTGACCTGTGTTCTACTCCTAAGAGAAACAAAACTCATTCTTTTAAAGAAATTTTTAATTTCAGAATGTATTAATTCTAAGTAACAGAATATGGAGGTTTCTCAAATTAATTAGGAAACCAAATTAGAATTAGAAAAGCATTCTATAAGTAGAATATGGGTTTATGGTATGTGATAGCCTGATCACGTGCCAACACCAATCAACAACTATGTATTATACTCATACCTACTGACATCTACTTAGCTTCTTATAGGGCATTTACACAGGGCATATGCTTATAGATCTGACACACACAAGTGTTAGGAATGTGACTGCTTTTTCACTATACCTAAGAAAAGAGAGTGAGAAATTTGGTCTCAGAATAACTCATATTATTGCTTCCATATGGCAAGTAACAAATTAGGAAAATATACATGATATCCAGAGACATACAATGAAACTTAAGGTTAAAACCTCTGACAAAACTTCTTAATTTAGTACAAAAGGCATCATTAAGAGTGTGATTACTCATAGCCACTGTTCTCTGTGATGTGTTTGAAGTCGTGCATGGTGGAAAATGATATTACTGAACTACAAGTCCTTGTTCTGTTTTTCCTATTAATGACACAGTCAGATCTCTACATTCTCTTAACATGTGAGCTCTTTTATCCCACTACAAAGAACAGATAAAACAGAAGAAGAAACACTTTCTGCAGACTTTCATTGAAAAAACTATAGATTTTTAAAAGAGGAATGAGGGTGGCTCTTTTCAATTGAATCCACTTTCCTTATGGGTTTGCAAGTAACTCTTCACCACCAGCCCTCCCCAAAGCCAGATCTACCAACTTGAAATTTTCAATAGTTTGATGTAAGAATGAAAATTGACTCTTACACCATTATATTCATTGAAATGAAAACTCATTTACTTGCTGAACTACATACTAATGTATCAAAAACTCATATTTTGATGATACAAGAGTCAACTGAAAACTCTTTCTTGTCTGTCCTCCCTCTAGTGCCCCATGATCCCCTCCCTCTTAGGGTCCCATGATGGACACCTTCTGGATCTTTTCCCATGGAGCAATATACCCTTAAACTCTTGGTATTTCCTGAATCCCAATCCTTAAAATGCAATGGCATCTTATCAATTGTGAAGTGACAGCTAATTAATTTGTAAAAATGGTTGATGTTCATGAGTAGTAACCAACAGTGTTTTCAAGTACGGCCTTCTACAAAACAAATATAATTTCGTTGCGTGGTATTTGACAAAAAATCACAATCCAATGAACTGAATCTAATGGGTAAACTAACAAGCAATAGAGCACATGAATTGGCATTTTGTTTAATAGTTAGAGCACACAACCCAGATGGTTAACTCAGCCATTTCACCACAGTCTGGTATATTAATAATCACTTGTGAATTGCTTTCTATTGCAGGAAAAAAAACCAGTATCACATATTAAATTTATTCACTTACTAATGAGAACATAATTGAATCATGAATATTTGTTTGCTACAGATTTATGGGAAGAAGAAAGAGCACTCTAAGGTGAAGAAATACCATGAGCAAAGAAATCATCACTACAGGGAGAGCTTAGCATAAGGAAACAACAGTAAAGTGCTACCTTGGTTAAAATACAGAAATATGCCAAATATTGGCCCAGAAATGAACACTGGGTCATGTTACAAAGAACTTAGAATGCTTTGCTGAAGATTTTTAAACTGATCATATAAGAACGTGAGAGTCATTGATAGTTTTCACACATGCACATAACATTATCAGATGTCAATTTAGAGAGTTAATTGCAAAAGCATTAAGAAAGAAAGACCAGCTTCCTGAAAGACTATTCTATGGCCTTCAGACTGATCATACAGGCAGTGAATCAATCAATCAACGTTGCTGTCCATGCACTCTAAAACCTAACAACTCTCAATTTTACCCTTCCATTAAAGAGTTAATAAAATTATGTAATCTTTATATTTCTAAGTGGCATGTCTATAATATCATCTAATTGAGTGTGTAATAATTTTTTTTAAAAACCTAATCATGAAGAACAAATCATTTTTGACAGCCCACCTGACCTATAAGCTGGTCCTAGAAGATAAAAATGAGAATGAAAATATTGAGCTAATTGGCTAACACTATTGCACAGAATACTCAAACTTTGGCAAATCCTTAAAC
The DNA here is from genome assembly GCF_002288905.1 of Enhydra lutris kenyoni. Classification (NCBI taxonomy): domain Eukaryota; kingdom Metazoa; phylum Chordata; class Mammalia; order Carnivora; family Mustelidae; genus Enhydra; species Enhydra lutris. Next base: position 15,172,911 of record NW_019154092.1, read on the forward strand.
TGTACAAGTAATAGCAGGGAATGACAAACACTATCCCACATCTTGTTTTGTTTTTTTAAGATTTTATTTATTTATTTATTTGTCAGAGAGAGAGGGAACACAAGCAGGCAGAGTGGCAGGCAGAGGTAGAGAGAGAAGCAGGCTCCCTGCTGAGCAAGAAGCCAATGCGGGACTTGATCTCAGGACTCTGGGATCGTGACATGAGCTGAAAGCAGCGGCTTAACTGACTGAGCCATCCAGGCGTCCCAAACACATCTTGTTTTTATTTATTTTATTTTTTATTTTTAAAGATTTTATTTATTTATTTGAAACAGAGAGAGGGAGATCACAAGTAGGCAGAGAGGCAGGCATAGAGAGAGAGGAGAAAGCAGGCTCCCCGCTAAGCAGAGAGCCCGATGTGGGCCTCGATCCCAGGACCCTGAGATCATGACCTGAGCCGAAGGCAGAGGCTTAACCCACTGAGCCACCTAAGGGCCCCCACATCTTGTTTTTATATAACTTATGAACCAAGAATGTTTTTTGAGGGCGCCTGGGTGGCTCAGTGGGTTAAGCCTCTGCCTTCGGCTCAGGTCATGATCTCAGGGTCCTGGGATCGAGGCCCACATCGGGCTCTCTGCTTAGCGGGGAGCCTGCTTTCTCCTCTCTCTCTATGCCTGCCTCTCTGCCTACTTGTGATCTCCCTCTCTCTGTTTCAAATAAATAAATAAAATCTTTAAAAAAAAAAAAAAAAGAATGTTTTTTGAAATTTTAAAAGAACTGTAAAAAACACTGAGAAGAATACGCAACAGAAATAATAGTGATCCTCAAAATTTAAAATATGTGTTGTTTGGTCCTTTACAGAAAAAGTCACTGACCCTTGTTTCACAGTGAAAGATGTGAAAGAGAGCTTGAGTAATATTTGTTTCCACTAATTCCTCCTTCTAGAAACTGCTAAGAAGTAATGGATGGGAGTACTTTTATAGCCTCATTCAATTTCCACTTCAACCAAAGAGAGTTTCTCATCCAGTTAGTGAGAATATTTTACCAATTGTAAAGAACTTGGTACCACAGAGTTATGATCTGCAAGTATTATCCTGGAGATATGGCCTCAATTACACAATTAATTTTTCCAGTTATATCCTGATTAAAAGGAGAACACTTTGCTATAGAACCTATGCAAATAATATATTACATACAAGGAAGGGAACTGGATAAATTATTTGTTTCTAAATTCCAGGCATGAGGGGGAGGTGTCAATGAGAATTTGATTTCATTAAAACTGTTTTCTTTTATTTTGCAAAAACAGAATCTAGTATATTAAAGGCCAGAGATAGATTAAGAAAGGCAAGTTTTCCTCATGTAAGCATAACAATAAATCACTGGGAGTCATAATACTATTCTGAACAAACTACAATAAAATTTCTATCCATTCGTTCAGTTCAGTTTAATTAATTCTTGTTCTGCCCAATCTTGAGTCAGAAGTTGCCTTTAACTTAGCATGTCTGCTTTAGGATTGAAGGAGTCTGGAAATCCTGACCTGATCCACTGCTGCAATCAGAATTTGGCTTAAATGATGTCAGCTGGGAGGCTGGTACTCAAGAACTATTCTTACACATATGAATAGCTCAGAGTAGCTGGTCCTGTCACAAGGCTCTTAGATTGTGCATCTTTGTCAGAAACAAAAATTCTAGCTTGTCACTTATGGCAGTCTTCAGCAAGCTTCAGAAAGAAGCAAAACCTCTTTGAGAATGAGACTGAATGTCTACAGATATTTTATTAGTAATCATTCATATAAGAATGGAAGAAATTAGAATTCCTTATTAAGATTCAGGAAAGGACAATTTCTTAAGGTTTTGAGCAATAGTGTCCTAGGAGTAAGAACTATGGCACCAAGGTCATTGACAAATCTCCATGGTCTTTCCAAAAAACACAGAATATTTATACGAATAACATTTTATGTGGAGATAGATTTAATTTGTAGTTGGTTTAGAAAAGTTGTACCTTTCTCTGTTAATGTCTAATGATGTCAAGATAAGAGCAGTTTTCATAACTGGTTTAAGGTTCCAAATTTCCCCTTGTGGCCCCAGAGTTAGTTTCTCTACTGATGATTTGCAACTGGACTAAATAGTTTAACAAACTAGCTTCACTACTTCAAAAGTCACTGATAACTTTTTCAGTGAGTCTACCGAAATCAAGATTCCTCACAGAGATCTTGGCAGTATGAGTAAGAGCCTCAGCTGGGCCCTGTCTGCTCACAGAAGGGCCTTTCTGAGTTGTAGAAGGGCTCTTGGACCTCTGATGGTTGCTTACATTCTTTTTCTCTCACTGGACCTCTGCACCATAGCCTTTGCTTTTAAATATAAACTGCATGTGAGTATACTGTTGATGTATTTTCCAATATTTAAACTGGAGAAAATAATAACACATTTTGTGCAATATTGTATCTACACAGTCTTATCCTAAAGAAGGTTGACTATCTCTTCTGATCTGATAACTGTTCACATACAGGTATTACAGTAATGTTGAACCAATGACAAAATTTGAAACATACCTAGCACACTTCATTATTTCTAGCACCTGCCTTAAAAATGAGATCGATACAATTTTTCAGGGAACCCTTAAGAAATCTCAAAGATATTTTAGGTGTCAAAGACATTCTGAATATTTTTTTCTGATTTTAGGGACTATTGGAATTCAAAAGAATTACCAAATCTCATTTGGCTACCTAATTGCAATAGGATCAGTAGAAGTTACTTATTTAATCCAAGTGTCATTTAAAAATAAAACACAGAAGACCATTATATGATTGTAAGGATTATTGGCTCTTTCACAACTGAGGAACCATTATTTTGAAACAATCGAAACATTTTGAAGTCAATTCAAAGCAAAGATTACTCCAGTGAGATATGGAAACTTTGTTATTATGCCAATGTTATAAAAGGTAAAGAATCATCAGTTACTATCTTTATTAATAGCTTTAAATCAATTCCTCATTTTAATAAGGAGAAAACAAAATTCTAGTTTTATTTCAGTATTTGCCAGTTAATGTTTTAAGGATACCTCCATCCCAACTTAAAAATGTAATTATCTGAGAATATGTCCATCGAACTGAAAACATATTGCCAAATTTTTAACATATCTCTTAGTTTTCTTTTTTAGATGTGGATATTATAAACCAAAGAAATCCTTCATATCCTTTGAAACTTGGAACAAATAGTCATGTTTTGTCCTTTACTATGATCTTTCATATTCTAGAACAACAAGTCTAGTCTCTGATTCCCTGAAAAACAAAATCTCATCTGCCTACTTGAGAATGTAATGTTCTGTCAATTTTACTCTTAGTTTCAAATACTCATGTTAATTATAAATTTTATCAAAAGTAATATTTCACAAAAAACTAGGAGGATAGTAATTGAAAACTTCATACACAAGTGTTTTAGAAGACATTTTCTAGAGCCAAACACGTCGCTTTACAAAAATGAACACATTTATTAACATGTTCCAATAGTCTACTCATACATAAAAAAGGAGCAAATGTACATAAACATTATTATACTCAGTAATGGTGTTTCTGCGTTCAGAATCATCACTTAAAAGTGATATGGTATCAAATGATTAACTCAGTTTAATGTTATTTTTAGGTTTTAAAATATCTAACAGTTTTTGGAAATGATGTTCAAGCTGATATATAGAAAACATCATTACTTTTGTTATAAAAATTTTGCAGAATTATCATTCAATTTAGCTGGGCACAAATTTATATTTTTATAGTTTTAAATGTTATATAAGATTACTGTCAACTTATTTTATCAGTAAGCCAGGATAAGTAGCTGAGAAAATTCAAATGAACTACTTTCTTTTTGAAAAAATAAATAAAAATCTTATTTTAAAAATAATAAAATGTGTTCTTATTTAGTATTTTCTACTGACAAAAATCAAGGAAAATACACAATTATAATTTTTAGACTAAAAGTATTAAGTTGTACTAATTTATCCACAGATCCACCCTAACTTTATAAACTTGAATTTTCATATTAAAACATTCTTGCATTAGCAATTTCTGTAAGGATGCTTTTAATCTAAAAGCTACAAATTATTATTTTTATGCACTTTTGCATATTAGACTTATATAAGTAACTATCATGATTAGAAACCAAAACAGAGTACTTTTCATTTGAGAGGTATTTATTAACCAATATCTTCCAGAGGCAGGTATATTAGTTATCCACTACTGCTTAACAAATTATCCCAAAACTAAGAATGCTAAGACAGCAAATATTTATTACAAGAGACAGTTTCTGAAGGTCAGAAATGCAGAAACATCTGGTGGTTCTGGCCAGAATTCTTAGGAGATTGTAATCAAGCTGCTCTCTGGGGCTGAGTAATCTCACAGCTCCACAGGGGCTTCCAAACACACATGTGGAAGCCTAAGGTCCTCCTTGACTGAAACTAGCTTCAGTTTCCCACCAATTGGGTCTCTTCACAGCACTTCTCTTGCAACGTGGCAGTTTTTCTTTTTTTTCCCAGAACAAGTGGTCCAAGAGAACAAGAGCAAGAAGGCATACCCAAGATGAAAGCCACAACTGAGAAGTGACATACTATCACATCTGCTGTAAGCTCTTGGCCAATCAGACCAAGCATGGCATAGGATGGGAGAAAACTACAAAAGAATGTGAATAACAGGAACAGGGATGATTGGGGTCACCTTGGAGGTGAGGTATTATGAAAGGAAACATCTAATACTCACTCAGTGAGAGGCCAGGGCATTCATTATAAATACATACACACAGAAAGCTTATAAATCCAGCTCTACAAGTCCAGCAATAGGACAAAGTAAGTACAGAAGCAGAAACTCATTAGTTTGGATTCTAAGGAGCTGCTATGAATGAAACTCTTAATTGACTTAAGGTCACAAATAGACCAAGAGACAAACAAAAAGACTAACTAATCAGATTCTCTGTTATCTCTCACCAAAGGGAGAATAGATTTTTATGATCCGCCTAACAGAGATTATCAACTGATTGGGAAAAAGCAAAATTCTTGATCACTGCTGTCAACAATGGGAAATAATATATTGGTCATGCATGAACCAGAAACCAAAACAAAGAATAAAATCGGTAGGGAAGGGGGAAAGTTTTGGAGAAACAGAGTTGCAAATTTAAAGTTGTTTCGCTGCTTGGGATTTACTCTGGGCCAAGGTTAAGCAGCTTATGAGAACTACTTCTCAAAAAATGTGGCTTTATTACCTCTCAAACAGATTAGTATACTTAAGCATCTCAAAAAATACCCTCCAAAACCTCTTAAGTATAATTTCTTAAAAGTCCAAACAACATGACTCATAAAACTATAAGATGAACACACATCAGAGATTCCATCCAACTGGGCATTTATAGGAAAATTTAATAAAGGAAAGTTAGGATAAAATTGCTGCATTAGATACAAAACTGATTAATGTCTACATGGAAATAAACTGTACCCTTTGATGTAACTACATATTTGTCTAGTCCTTGTTAAGACTAACAACAGAAAATCCTGACAAAGCTGTATGGAAATTACTATAGCATTAAATAAAAGTAACATTGTCAGGGTAACTAAAATGACATATGGAGCAGAGCCATATTTAATCATTTTTAAGCAAGAAGTCAGTGATAAATTTTTACTTCACAAAGCTTACCTTAAACTCTAACATTCTATGCTAATATTCTTAATATTGGGGTACTGATTTTCCTTTTAAGAAGGATGAGAAAATGGATAATATTTTACACATTAAAAAATTACACATTAAAAAAAACCTGTAAAACATCACGACTTGAGGAAGATATGTCTTTCACATCATGTAACACTAAATTTTCTCAATCAATGAATAAATTTTGAGGAATAGATAGGCAAGCTCAGTAGATCTCAGAGAAAAACAGTATAACAAGTTTATAAATAACTAGAAATCATTTTCTTCTGTCAGAGTAAGAAGAGTTGATGGCAAGTGCCAAAAGAAATAAAAAGCCAACCCCCAAGCTGAGAGTCAACCACTGAAGGAAAAAACCTGATAATCAAGCACATGAAAGAACCCACGAATTATGATGCTATTAATTCTGGAAGCTTAATCAGTGTATAAAACTGAAGAAATACTTCTATGAAAATACAAATAGAATAGAAAAGGAAAAGTCTAAAATAGAGAAATAAATACACACTAGGCTCAAAATCAAGTTTTATCTGCAATTTCTGTTCTTTTTATAAAAAGAAACTTTCGATGGACTGTGACACACTTTTCTTTTTCCTCCAACTCCATCAGACATATTTCTGTTCCCTTAAGTTGAAAGAGAACATGCAATGAAAATCAGGCCACGTAATCTAATGGACAAACACCTGTGTTTGTCTTATTTCCATATCTGACCTTTCCTTTTAATTCCAAATATCTATATTTGATAGTATATTCAATATATCATCTTGAATGACTCAAAATTACCAAAACTAAATGTTTATATCTAGTCCTCTTCCAGGGTTTTTCTTTCTTTTTCTCTCCCCCCAGGGTTTTTCTACATCAGTTAATTTTACTACTATCATTCCACCCTGAAATTAGAAAGCTGGAACTCATTTCCAAAAATTAATTTCTTCCATTTCACCTCCATGTTCACCCATCAACAATGTCCTATTATACCTTATACATCTTTTATCTTTCCATTCCACCATCTGTATCACCACCACCTCAGTCTAAGCTAATGTCAAGATTTACTTTAATAGCCTCCTATATGTCTGCAAATACGGTCTACTCAGGACTGTCCCCATTTCTATTCCATACTGCTCTCACAGTTTTCTTTTTGAAAAATATATATGACAATGTCACTATCTCTTTCCCTACTGTTAAGATTATTTGTAGATCGGGGTACCTGGGTGGCTCAGGGGGTTAAGACTCTGGCTTCAGCTGAGGTCATGATCTCAGGGTCCTGGGATCAAGCCCTGCATCAGGCTCTCTGCTCAGCAGGGAGCCTGCTTCCCCCTCTCTCTCTGCCTGTCTGCCTACTTGTGATCTCTCTCTCTCTCTGTGTCAAATAAATAAATAAATAAAATCTTTAAAAAGAAAAAGATTATCGTCGATCAGTGGTTGCCTGGAATGAGGGGGATTAGGGTAGGAAAAGATATGGATTACAAATGAGCATGAGGATATCTTTGAAGGTAATGGATATGTTCACCATCTTGATCTTGGTGATGGTTTCCCAGCTATATTCATATGTCAAAATTCACCAAATTGCACACGTTAAATATGTATAGTTTCAGACAATTATATCTCAATAAAGCTAAAGGGAAAGAAATGACAAAACTTTGCCTGTAGCATTAGCACTCAAGTCCCTGGTTAACTTTCACCTAGCAAAATGCTTTCAAGATTCTTTCATATCTTTATATGGCTTGATTGTTGATTTCTTTTAATTGTTAAATAATATTCCATGGTTTGGATGTACAACAATTTATCTATTCACCTGTCCATGAACATCTTGGTTGCTTCCAAGTTTTGGCAATTATGAATAAAGCTGTTATGAGTAATCATATGCAGATTTTTGTATGGGCATAAGTTCTTAAATCAGTTGAATAAATACTAAGAAGCATAAATGGTTGGGTTATATGGCAAAAGTATGTTAAGCTTTTTAAGAAGCCACCAAACTATCTCCCAAACTATGCCATCTTGCATTCCCACTTGCAATGAATGAATGAGACTTCCTATTGCTCCATATCCTCCCACATTTGGTGCTATCAGTGTTCGGGATTTTGGTCTTTCGAATAGGTGTGTGGCAATATCTCATTATTGTCTTAATTTGAAATTCCTTAACCATATGTGATGTTGAACATATTTTCTTGTGTATTTGCCACTTATGTATCTTCTTTGGTGAGGTGTTTATTAGGTCTGTTGCACAATTTTTAACCTGGTTGTTCACTTTCTTGTTGAATTTAAGAATTTTTCATATATTTATTATATCAATTCTTTATCAGGTATGTCTTTTGAAAATATATTCTCTTACTCTATGGATTATCTTTTTATTCTCTTGGTAGTATATTTACAGAACAGCAGTTATTAATTTTAATGAAGTCTAGTTTATCAATTTTTTCTTCCCTGGATTGTGCTTTTTGTCTTTATATCTAAAAAGTCATTGTCACTATAAAGTCACCTAGATTTTCTCCTATGGTATCATCTAGGAATTTTTACTGTGTGGTTTACATTTATATCTAAGATCCATTTTCAGTTAATTTTGGTGAAAGGTGTAAATCAAATCTGTTTCTAGATTCATTTCTTTGCATACAGATGTCTCATTACTTTTGAAGAGTCATCTTGAAGTATTATCAGAATTCTGGCCAATAATCTATGATTCTAATGCTGGTCTCCTTTATAAGTATTCCTTATCTACTTATTGAGAGAACATCAATTTTGTTAATCTTCCACTGTAACAAAGAAACCAACAAAGGACATAAATTCTAAAGCAACAATTGGTTAACTCACAGAAAAAGGGTAGTGAAATAGAGACAAAGTTCAGAGAAAAATAATTTAAAACAAATAGGAAAATGGCAGAATCAAAGCAAATCATATTTCTAATTACCTTAAATGCCAAAAAGCTTACCGGTCCTAATACAAGGCAGATATTGTTAAACTGGATAAAAGAAAAAAAATCAAGATCCTATAAGAAATTTATAAGAGATAAATTTAGAAGTTAAATTACCATACAGATTATAAGTAAAATCATGGGAAAAGAAGCAAGTATAAGAAAGTTGTTTTAAAGGGCACCTGGGTGGCTCAGTGGGTTAAGCCTCTGCCTTCAGCTCAGGTCAGGGTCTCGGGGTCTTGGGATTAAGCCCCTCATCGGGGTCTCTGCTCAGTGGGGAGCCTGCTTCCCCATCTCTCTCTGCCTGCCTCTCTGCCTACTTATGATCTCTCTCTATATATCAAATAAATAAAATCTTTTAAAAAAAGTTGTTTTAAAGTAAAAAAACAAAACAAAACAAAAAACCCCAAAACTATTAATATTGGACTAATCACATTTAAAGAAAAAGGATTTGCCCCAGATAGTAAGAATAATTTTATAATGACAAAGTGTAAATTCATGAAAAATATGAAAAATTTTACAAGTATATGCTCTTGATAATGAGAATTCAAAATAGGTAAAATTTGACAGAACTGAAGGGGTAAATAGGAAATTCTATAATTATTGGTCATTTTAATATTCCAGTAGTTAATAGGACACGTGGACAAAAGGCAGCAAGGTTATACAACTGAACAGTACTACTGACTAACTTGAACCAATCAATACTTACAGAACAAGTACATGAAGCAAATGCAGAATACATATTCTTTCCAAGTGTACATGGAACATTTACCAAGATATACCATATGTGGGTCATAAAACAAGCCTGAAAAATTTTCAGAGGGCTGCATTTATTTATAATATGTTCTCTGAACATAACAGAATTAAATTAGAATTGGAACAATGACATATCTAGGGAGTCCTGAAATATTTGACATTTATCAACACACTTCTAAATAACCCATGAGTCAAAGAAATCATAAGAAAAACTAGAAAACATTTCCAAATGAATGATAACTCAGGTACAATGTATGCAAATGTCTAGTTATTGCCACTGAATTAACAAACCACTCAAAACTAAGTGGTTAAAAAAACATCCATTTTATTATGCGCAGGGATTTGGTGGTTCAGAAGTTTAGGTATGAAACATGAGGATGCATATTTCTATTTGTCCTGAGCTGGGAAGGCTGGCATAGCTGAGGCAAGTCAATGACTGGGGTTGGCATTGTTTGGTGACATCTGCACTCATATTTGGAATCTGGGCCCAGCTCATGGGGGCAGTTGAGCAGAGCACCTATGCATGACCTCTCCATGTAGCCTTTGCATTTCTCACAGCATGGAAGTTTCAAAAAGTAATCAAACTTCTTTCATGGCCTCTGGGACTACAAAAGTGGGTGTTCCTTTTAAATATTTGTAACAATGTAGACAACTCTGGTACATTGTTAATGAGAGTGGAAATATGGAACAGTAGCTATGTAAAAGTTTCTGGTGGTTTCTAATAAAGTTATCCATATGCATAACAATATGGATAAATGTCAAAAACATTACCATTTTGTTTGTTTGTTTGTTTGTTTGTTTGTTTTGAGGGGGGTAGAGAGAAGGGCAGAGAGAGAATCTCAAGCAGGTTCCACGTGGAGCCCAATGCAGGGCTTGCTCTCACAACCCTGAGATCATGACTTGAGCCAAAATCAATAGTCAGACACTTAACCAACTGAGCCACTGAGGCACCCTTCAAAAACATTATCTTAATGAAAGAAGCCAAAGATAAAAATATTCAACTATGATTCCAATTTTATGAACAGGCAAAACAAATCCAGGATGATTGGAATCAGAACCATAGTTGCTATGGGAGGCAGAGATTGCCTAGAAGATGACACAGGAGAATTTTCAACATGAGTATTGTTTAATAAATAATAGTTACTTGAGATGAGAGAGAGATAAAAAATGATAGATGTATACACTGATATAGACAACAAGATAAAGAAAATATTTTAAAATGTTAATTATTAGTCTAATTCAAGTGTATATGGGTTTTCATTATGTGGTTATGTTGTTATTTTCTATAGATTTCAAAATTTTGAAAAGGTAAAACATTTATAAAGTTCATTAAGTAAATCCTGAGTGACTTTGAAATAATTTTTTTCAAGTCTTTATTTAAATCCCAATTAGTTAACATACAGTGTAAAATTAGTTTCAAGTGTAGAATTCAGTGATTCGTTAGTTACATAGAACACCCAGTTGTCATCACAAGTGTCCTCCTTAACACCCATCACCCAATTAACCCATCCCCTGCCCACCTCCCTTCTGGTAACCATCAGTTTTTCTCTATAGTTAAGTGTCTTGTTTCTTGATTTGCCTCTCTCTCTCTCTCTTTTTTTTCCCTTTCTCTCCTTTTCTTTCCTTTTTCTCCTTTGTTTTGTTTCTTAAATTCCACATATGAGTGAAATCATATGGCATTTGCCTTTCTCTGACTGACAAATTTTGCTTAGCATAATACTCTATAGCTTCAGTCACATCATTGCAAATGGCAAGACTTCATTCTTTTTTATGGCCGAATAATATTTCATTGTGTATATATAAAAACCACCTCCTTGGGGTGCCCAGGTGGCTCAGTCATTGAGTGCCTGCCTTCAGCTCAGATCATGATCCCAGGGTCCTGGGTCTGAGCCCTACATCAGGATCCCTGCTTGGCGGGATGTCTGCTTCTCCCTCTCTCACCCTCCCCCCACCGCCACTTGTGTTCCCTTGCTCACTGTCAAATAAATAAATAAATAAAATCTTAAAAAAGAAAAAAAGAAAGAAAAAACCCACCTCTTTATCCATTCATCAGTCAATGGACATTTGGGCTCTTTCCATAATTTGGCTATTGTTAATAATGCTGCTATGAACATCAGGTTGCATGTATCCCTTGAATTCAGTATTTTTGTATCCTTTGGGGTAAATACCCAGTAGTGCAATTCCTGGGTCATAGGGTAGCTCTACTTTCAACTTTTTTTTTTTTAAAGATTTTATTTATTTATTTGACAGGCAGAGATCACAGAGAAGCAGGCAGAGAGAGAGAGGAGGAAGCAGGCTCCCTGCTGAGCAGAGAGCCCAATGCCATGCGGGACTCGATCCTAGGACCCTGGGATCATGACCTGAGCTGAAGGCAGAGGCTTTAACCCACTGAGCCACCCAGGCGCTCCTACTTTCAACTTTTTGAGGAATGTCCATACTGTTTTCTGGAGTGGCTGCACCAGTTTGCTTTCCCACCAACAGTGTAACAGGGTTCTCTTTTCTCAACATCTCTTTTTTCCCATGTTGGTGATTTTAGCCATTCTAACAGGTATGAAGTGATATCAAACAATTATTTTTAAATTTGTTAATTAGAAAATATTTTCTGAGTAACTCATATCAGAATATTTTGAATGTTCAAATTTCACAATTTTTTTATTATTATGCCTAGAATTTTCACTTTTTAATCTTCACAAGCATGTTCATTATTCATTATTTATTCTTTTATGTTCATTATTTCAGTTAAGCTATAAATACTTTTAAAAATAAAAGGTTCAAACTAAATATAAGAAATACAAATTACATGGAAGTAGAGAATTATGAAACTTATGTTCAGACAGTTGTAAGTAGACTTAGCAAAAATTTTTTGACAGAAAATAAGAACATATTTTCCCTTAGGGAGAGAACTCCTTGGCAAAGTAGAAGATCCAGACATTGAGCTCAGTGGTGGGAGTATGCTTCTCTCCAACTGGTCTGTCTTGCCTGAGGAATCTATGCAGCATTTTAAATATTCCTTCTTTTTTTAAAGATTCATTTATTTATTTGAGAGAGAGACAGTGTGAGAGAGCATGAGAGAGGAGAAGGTTGGATAGAGAAGCAGATTCCCCATGGAGCTGGGAGCCCGATGCGGGACTCGATCCCGGCACTCCAGGACCATGACCTGAACTGAAGGCAGTTGCTTAACCTACTGAGCCACCCAGGCGCCCCTCTACACAGCGTTTTAATTTAAGAAATGAAGGTTATGTATGTCAGTTTACTTTTATTATTGAAAATAACATCCAGGTACAAGGATATGGGTATTTATATATATATGTTTTTGCAAATATATTCTGCATTTAACTAGAAAATAATTCAGGAAAACTGGGGGGATAGTACCCCTCTGCTACCTACTCTGAGAATCATTGCACCCTTTGCTCTTAAAAGCAGCTTGAGACAAACAGCCAATATTTCTCATTATCATTCTCTACCTCCAGAAGCCACATGTTAGGAGTGAATAGATGTTAAAAATGGTAAATAGCACAAGAATTCATTATGCACGATGCTTAAAGTCCAGCCTAGAAGCAGGGATCACAACTTAGTGTTTTGTGAGTTATCACATTGTCATTAGATTTTCTAGGAGGATATAAATTGTATTGTATTGTATTGAAATTTTTTCTGAGCCATTTTGGCACTGAAGAAGGAAAGTGTATCTCCATGATAAGATGGATATTTAAAAGGCTGGACTAGAAAATCTTAGATGAAGAATAAGCTTATGTTTTAATAATGAATAATGCACACTAGAATGCAGAAGTATAGAATTATTTTAGGTTCACTTCTGCTCATTCAGGCAGAAAATACCACCCTTTAAAGGAAAAATAAAGAGATTTTTGAAAAGAAGAAGAAATACAATGAGGACATAATATACAAATAGAATTAACTTTAGAAATATTCCATGCACAAGATAAACTGAAGAAAATAAAATGTAAAACAAATTGAATTCATTTGATGGATTTGTTCTCAGTAAACTGGCAGTATTACAGAAAGCAATAAAAGAGCATGTAGAAGTAATGGTGAAATTTAAAACTAAAACACGAAAATGCTGGCATTTTTTTGTTGCTTAAATGTGCATCCAAAAACAAACAATTACATTTTTCCCTACTAGTTCAAATTTTCAGTTTTACCACATATTTGATTTTTTGTTACCTATTAATAGAAATTGAGAGGTTTTTTGGAGGTATCTTGGCAGAAAAGCAGAATAAAGAAAAGCAAAATAAAATGTTTTGGAGACATCAAAAGATCACCCAAATTTTACCTTCTCCATGCATAAAATAGCTGCTTTATATTCAGATTACCTATAAAATGTCATAATCGTACTTTACAGTCAGCTGCAGGCTGGGTGGAGAATGACTAAGGTGAACAATGACTAGTGGTATGTTTGAGAAAAATCAAGAGTTGAATAACAAAGAAAAGAGTTCTGAATTATAGGGCTGAGGCAAATTGCTATGCCTCATAGCCTGTGATTAATATCTTTAAGAATGTATGTGTGTTGTTTTGGTCTCCTTGGAAAGTCTTCCTTTTTATTATTTGAATATAATTAGAGAATCCAGCAAGAGAAGATAAAAACTTAATTAAAAGTTACATTTAAGTCATATAAAGTTCTAAATGTCATCCCTGGTTCATTCTGTGTCAATCTATCTGAAATACCAGAATTATAATATTCGGCTCTTAAACAGACATCTTATTAACTATTTTGGTTAAAGAAGGATGTTATTAACTCAAAAAGATAATTAAGGTCTGAAAGCAATAGTGATGGAATCAAGAGATGACATATGTATTAAGAAATACAAATCATAACACATGTAATCATTTCAAAGTTAAATTTATGTGGAGCATTTAAGAAGTGTTCATTTTAAAACAGCTTTATAATAATGTTCATAATTGTTTAGCGTTGTGTTTGCCATTAGAATTCTGACTCGTAAAAGCAACACATCATCAGAAATAGCCATAATCTCTCAAAGTATTTTCCCATAAAGACCGTCATGTAAATTTCCAGGTCATTTAATTACGATTGACTAAGAAACACTTATATTTCATATGGAAAATAAGAAAATGCCAAAATTGATATATGGCTTATCTCATCAAATTAAAAAAATTGTTTTTCTTGTAGATTACAGAAGAAAAGTTCATATCCAAAAATACATTATCTGGAACTTAAATTCCTAAAGATATAAGAATTTATTACTCAGTTTTCATTTTGCTTAAGCATTTACTAATCACATTTTTCAGATTTACATGTGAGGCCAATATCAATATAGTACAAATGCTTAAAACTTCCACATTCTGAATTAAGGTTTGGTACACTGCCACCTTGTGATTATATGAAGAAAGTTCAAGTCTTTTGGGAAATGTATATTGAGCTGAGAGCTCACGATAACATTTACTTGAATACTGAGTATGAAATTAGCACCCATTTATCTGAGTAAGGAGTAAGCTGGATAAAGGTAAGACATAATAGTACAGGGCTGTTTGAATCTCTGCTTCATTTACATTGGGACCTAGAGCAGGTTATACTCAGTATCTCTGAGTCTCACTTTACAACTCTGTAAAGTAGACCTAATTATATGATGACTTCAGAGGGTTGTCTGAAGAAATGAACATGATAAGGATAGATTGTTGATCATAGTACATGGCATATGATAAACCCCGTTAGTAATCATACAACCATTTTGAAAAGCCAGTTTACAAGTGATTTCATGACCAAGGCCAATTCTATTTTCTCTAAAATACTGCTGAAGGTATTTTTACTTCTATAGCAAAAAGAAAAATGGGATGGTTTACAGTAGGATTAGTGACATTTATAGTTGTGTTTCAAAAATAGAATACACGAGAATTCTAGGTTCGAATCATAACATAGTAATGGGTCCAGTTCCTAGGTGTATTTTCCAGTGAATTGACAGCTATGATACTGTCTTCTACATCTTTTTTTTTTTTTTTTACATTAAGTACATAACAGCCCTCTTAGCACAGTGGGCAGTACGTCAGTCTCATACATTAAGTATGTAATTATAGTGCCTATTACATAGTAGGTGTTCAACAAATATTTTCGTAAGATCTGAATAGCATATTGCCAACATGCTAGATTTAGTTCAATGGGCACTTAGTCCCTGTTACAATTCAGTAATTAGAAAAGGTAGTTATAAGAAAATGAATAAAATGTAGTTCCAAATTTTTAAAATAGTTCCACATTTTTAAAAGACAGAACAATGAATACAACTGAGTAAGTGAGAAGTATACAAAAATGGCCACAGGCTTATAAACAAAAGAAGAAACAGCGTGTGTAATTAAGGCAAACTAGAAAAACAAAAAATAAAGGGAAGCACTCCATTTTTCTGCGAGGCACTTTCTCCTTGTATCCACTAGCAATTTTCAATGGTTCATTTGGCAAAAATGGGGATGAAGGAAGTGAATTTGCACAAGCAGATTTAATGACTTCTTAAAAGATCAGTAGAGCTGAAATTACATCTGAGTAAATAATCATTTCCAGAATGCTCGTTTTGAAGTGGAAAACTATTTGGAAAGTTTCCACCATAAAATTGTACCCTATTCCTATACATCTTTTTTTTTTAAAGAATTTAAATTTTAGATGGTCAAGAGAAGATGAATTTTGATCAAAGACCAGGACAGCTGCTTTGCCTCATCATACCTAACAGCATAAAAGAAAGGCAAAAGGCAGCGTGAAACCTCCTCTTTTTCTATCATATTAATGAAGAAGCTAGCGCCCCTGAGTCAACAGATCTGGCCACAAATGGATTTCAATAGTGGAGCAAGGACAACAGACAAGGAGACAGATGAAGAAAGAGTCTAGAGATGTCAGTGAAATTCTGACCAGAGTTAAAAAATATCAAGTAGCTGTCAGAGTACATGTTGATTGATGTTATTAAAACATAGTTGGATCAATAAAGACTGCTTTGAGGTCACAGTGTGGCTCCCAATTCTACTCTTGGACTTGATGTGCTGTAAATCGTATCTAAGTTGAACCTTACTAATTCTTCATAGATATATAGTGATATATGGTACAAAAATGCTCCTGAAGGAGAGGCACCAACAGGGAGCATTCTGTGCAGCATTTTCAGCAGTGCCTGCCAGTAGGCAGAGAACAGCAAGTAGGGAATAGTCCAGCAAATACTCTAGAAAACATCCTTTTGTCAACAATTCAACTTAGTGATAAGCAAAATATAGCTAATTCAGTAGAAGACATATTTAGGAAGCAGCCATTAAATATATGTAAATATATACATACACAAAACTGTTATGGGACCTGAAACATAAAATGAATAAGTCTGTATAAATCACAATTTGTTTACTTTCTTTTTTTTTCTTTTTTAAAGATTTTATTTATTTGACAGAGAGAGATCACAAGTAGGCAGAGAGGCAGGTTGGGGGGGGGGGTGAAGCAGGCTCCCTGCTGAGCAGAGAGCCTGATGCGGGGCTCAATCCCAGGACCCTGAGATCATGACCTGAGCCGAAAGCAGAGGCTTAATCCACTGAGCTAAAAAAGAAAGAGCCAAAATGAGCCAAAAAGAAAGTTTACTTTCTTGAAGAGAGAAGAAATGAAGCAGAAGACAATGGAACAAAACAATAAAAGAAAAGCAAAGAGAAAGTAATGGCCAAGGTTTTTCCATGCATTACCAAAATCATTCTCTAAGGAGCAATAGAATTAACAGTGAAAGGAGATAAGAGCCATGCTTTACTCACTCATTCATTTTTTTAAAGTTTATTTATTTATTTGAGAGAGAGAAAGTGAGAGAGCATGAGCGAGGTAAAGGAGCAGAGGGAGAGGGAAAAACTGATTCCCCACTGAGCAAGGAGCCTGATGTGGGGCTTGATCCTAGGACTCTAGGATCATGACCTGAGCTGAAGGCAGACGCTAAACCGACTGAGTTAGCCAGGTACCCCTCAATCACTCACTTAACAAATATTTATTAAGTGCCCAATTTATGCCAGGCAGACACTGTAGTTAACCCTGGAGATCAGTAGGGAGCATGACCAAGGAGCTTACCTGCTATTGGGAATAATTAAACATTAAAATGAAGAAGCACTGAATATGTTAACTAACTTGAATTTAAATAAAAAAAAAGAAGGAGCACAGGAAAGATAATTTCATAAAGTGAAGAGCAATAAGGAAAAAAAAAAAAAGGAGAGAGAGAGAGAGAGAAGCCTGGGTGGCTCAGTTGGTTAAGAGGCTGTCTTTGGCTCAGGTCATGATTGAGTCCCACATTGGGCTTCTTACTCAGCAGGGGAGGCTGCTTCTCCCTCTGCCTGATGCTCCTTCTGCTTGTGTGAGCTCTCTCTCTCTCTCTGACAAAGAAATAAACAAAATCTTTAAAAACAAAACAAACAAACAAAAAGAAATAAAGAAATATGGTGATGTAATCAACAGTGCTGATAGATGGAACCAGACCTGTGAAAATCTGAGGAAAGAGTGTTATCAAACAGAGAAAAGCAGCCGGTAGAAAGTCATTGCTGCAGCAACTCAGTGCTTTCCAGGAGTCTGGTAATGGAGCTGAACCATATGTGTTGTGAGATTGTCTCTGAGGCAAAAGCTAGAGTAGGTCAGATCTTCAAGGGCATGATAAGGACTTTGTATTTTATTCTAGATAAAAAGGAAGACCACTGGAAGTTTTCAAGATAGGGAGTGAAGTAATCCTATTAAAAATTTGGAGTAAAATTCTGGAAGTGGGTTAAGGAGGGTCTGAAATGACAAGTTCAAAGAGTTAGGACTTACTTATGAATAATGAGCATCTAAGGAACCTTAGGAAGATGGATGGGATACAGAAATAAAGCAGGAAAACTATGCATTTTTAAAGCCCCTTATTTGGTCTATATATACTTCTGGTGAGTGGAGGCCTTCATTATTTGACTCCAAACTAACCTTAAGTGTCATCTGGAACATTCATAAATGTCTTAACTCTTAACTCTTAACGAAACTCTTACCCCAACCTAAAATCCCATGACTCCTCTTATTCCCGTAGAAACTTTTGCTTATCCTTCAAGACTGAGCTCACATGTGACCTATGTGTGAACACTTCAAGGTCACATGTGACCTATATGTGAACTCTTGTTGCTTAACTCTGTAGGGATTTGGGGAATCCTCATGCCTAGGGCCAGATTTAAGTCCCAGCAAGTGAAGGAGGACTAAACAAATCAAGCAAAAGGTTTTCAAGATTAAGATTAAGAAACTGCATAATACAAGGGATTCATTTCACAATTTCCTCTATAATGTATCAATTGACAAGGGACAAAATGACCTTGCATTTGAAGGAATGACCTTTTAAAATTAATTAGTATTTTGATTTTTCTTGTCCTCTAATATACCTCTGGAATTTTATTTTTCTCTTTATTAAAAAAGAGGAGGGATTATTTCTGGGGAGAAGGCTCATCTAGCTCATACTAATTTGAACACAGCAGAGTTTTCACAGTGTCCATGATGTTCTTTTCTCAGGAACATTAACTGTTTATGACCCATACCTCTTGGGGGTATGACATGGTTTTATGGACAAGATCTATATAGATCTTATATCGCTTTCAGCCATAATCCATTGGCAAAAACTGAGTCATATGACCAAATGTAAGGATAAGAAAAGTTAGAAAATGTACTATTTCTATACTCTTTGGAAAAGTAAACAGTACAGCAACCATAGAACTTCTCTGACAGAAGGGGACTGAGAAATAGAAGTTTGAGCTTAGGGATGACATGATTTTCATTACATTCATTTCCTGGGTAGTTAATGAAGTTCTGAGTAAGAATTCCAATTTCTTTAAATGGAAAGAAAGTATAATAATATCTACAGTATCTATTTTATAAGGTTGCTATAACAAAATTAATTAATAAAATTAAATGATGATGGGGAAGAACTAAATTCTAAAATAATATACAAACAAAACAAGTGTATTTTGTGCAATATTGACTCTAGAAATACCAGAATAACCAGAAGGAACTCACTTTCGTTCTCTGTTCTTGTTTGATACCAGCTTCTTGTGCAGTAAAATGAAGAGTATCAGATAATTTTTCTTTACCACTCATTTAGGTCTGAAGTTAGCAAACTTTTTCTGTAAGAAGTTGGTAGCACATATTTTAGACTTTGTGGGCTATGAGGTCATGGCATATATGACTACTGAATTCTGGCACTGTAGCAAGAAAGCAGCCACTAGCAGTCAAAAAAACATTATTTATAAAATGTAGATGGCATGCTTATGACCACTGATTTTGCCAGAAGAGCCTCTTCTGCATTTATTAAAAAAAAAAAAAAAGTACTTAGATCAGAAAGTTAAAAACAGAACTACCCCATGATCTAGCAATTCCACTACTAGGTATTTACCCAAAGAATACAAAAATACACCCTGCAATTGCACTACTGGGTATTTACCCCAAAGATACAGATGTAGTGAAAAGAAGGGCCATCTGTACCCCAATGTTTATAGCAGCAATGGCCACGGTCACCAAACTGTGGAAAGAACCAAGATGCCCTTCAACGGACGAATGGATAAGGAAGATGTGGTCCATATACACTATGGAGTATTATGCCTCCATCAGAAAGGATGAATACCCAACTTTTGTAGCAACATGGACGGGACTGGAAGAGATTATGCTGAGTGAAATAAGTCAAGCAGAGAGAGTCAATTATCATATGGTTTAACTTATTTGTGGAGCATAACAAATAGCATGGAGGACAAGGGGAGATGGAGAGGAGAAGGGAGTTGAGGGAAATTGGAAGGGGAGGTGAACCATGAGAGACTATGGACTCTGAAAAACAATCTGAGGGTTTTGAAGGGGCGGGGGGTGGGAGGTTGGGGGAACCAGGTGGTGGGTATTGGAGAGGGCACGGATTGCATGGAGCACTGGGTGTGGTGCAAAAACAATGAATACTGTTACGCTGAAAAAAAAAAAAGAATACAAAAATACTAGTTCAAAAGGATATATATACCCCAATGCTTCTAACAGCATTTTGTACAATAGCCAAATTATGAAAACAGCCCAAGTGTCCATTGCCTGATGAATGGATAAGGAAGACATGGTATAGATAGATAGATAGATAGCTATTATTTTTAATGGCTGAGTAATATTCCATCATAGATAGATAGATAGATAGATAGATGATAGATATGGCTATTTATCTATACCTATATCTATCTATCTATCATCTATCATCTATCATCTATCTATGATGGAATATTACTCAGCCATAAAAAATAATGAAATATTGCCACTTGCAACAACATGGATGGAGCTGGAGAATATAATGATAAGTTAAATAAGTCAGAGAAAGAATACATATGATCTCACTCATATGTGGAATTTAAGAAAACAAATGAGCAAAGGGGGGAAAAAAGAGAGAGGTGAACTATGAAACAGACTTTTAAGAATAGAGAGCTATCTGATGGTTACCAGAGGCGAGGTGGGTGGAGGGATGGGTTAAATAGGTGTTGGGGATTAAGGAATGCACTTGTGATGAGCACTGGGTGTTCCATGGAAGTGCTGAATCACTCTATTATAAAACTGAAACTTGTATTATACTGTGCAATAACTAACTGGAATTTAAATAAAACTTTTGAAAAAAGTACTTAGATATTAGAATTTGGTAGTTTGTATGTGGTACTTAAAGGCATTTTTTAAACCCCTGAACAACCTTGTTAAATATAATCATCAATGTCATCCTAAAATAATCAATAGTTCTTAGGCTAGTTTTTAGCCTATAAAGTAATCAATATCTACCAGTAGTGTTGAGTGAGCCAAAAAATTTTCTCTTGCTCCAGGATAGGCCCTGGGATATATGAATAAACCTATATGGAGAATAATGAAATATTTTTAACAGGGAAATGTTCATGGATGTTATTAAACAGAAAAGACAAAGCAGGAAAAAAAAATCAACTATCCATAAAACTTATGCAATGGAGGCCAAGAAACTAGAAATGTCAGGCCCTTGAGAAGTTCGGGGAAATCAATCAATCAGTCATGATCAAATTATCCATTCTCCTTATTTTTAGTTGAACAATCCTTATGTATTACTAGCCTTTCTTGAATAAAGAAGCACAGTAAATGTAATAAACAAATAAAGCAACACTATTTGTAATTTGTGATGCTGAGGAACTTAGACTAGTTGTCTATAGTCTCATCTGTATTGTTCTTCAGCCTGTAAAATACCCAACTGTCAAAATATTTATTTATGAAAGGGCTTCACAGCTACCATACCTCTTATTAATGTTTTTCTTTCCACTTTTATATTTTACATCATACATTTACGCAGTCCTCTGTTGCTTTTAGAATGATATAGTACTTTTCAAAATAGTAAATTCTCTACCATTTACAATATGTAAGAACATAAAACTTAACCTCAGCAGGAAAGAAAAATGGGTATTGTCATGAGATGCCTTTATTATTTTTACAACAGCTGCTAAAGGAAGGTCTTGTTCCAAAGGCACTGTTATTGGGTTGGAGAAAAATTCTCTATATTCACAATAGTATGTGCTTGTACTTTCTAACAGGTTAACACAATGGAAGCTAATTATTATGTTGGGTCAGAGGCCATTCACAGTGTAAAGAGAGCCTGTGATAAAGAGGATTCTCCTCTTTTCACCTTTGCCCATAGGTTGCTGGTGATGTTAGCTCAATCACTCTGATTATATTACAACAGTTATTTCTAAAATGGCTTTATATTTTAGGATTATTAATAATAAAATTGACACAGGACTGAAGCTTTGCATATACTTTCTCATTTTCCCATCTTTGATTATTGTCTCCTTCATACAGCTGCTTATTGATCTTATACTCAACCCCTTGACAATTGGATGTCTGAAATCTCAGACTGCTAATTACATTTGCTTGGTTCCAAAACAGACTCATGCCAGTGAGGCACCTGCAAACTTTGTTTTGTGGGCTTAGTATTAATTTAGAAACCCCTTTATTCCCACCTTCATTTGCAATCTTCTTACAAAATTTAAACAGGAAATTTTCCTATAACATTACCTTCTGAAATTTAATGTAAAATTATGTTATTGTGGTCTTATATTTGTTATATTTAATGTTTTTATAAATCTGTTATTTAGTGATATAAATCCAATACTTTCAACAAGCATTTATTGATTACTCATTTTATGGAAAGCATTTTTCTAAAAACAATGGTAGATACAATGAGATGAACTATAAGGAACTGTTGTGATTAGGAAGAGCTACATGATAAATCATGGATGATAAGGTTTATAACTAAACTTTAAGCAAATTCTGTGATAGTGTCAAAGAATGAAATTAATGAGTTAATTCAATTATTATCTGGAAAATAAATAATATTCAAGAATATCTTCCCTAACAAATGTTCTTGCTACTCTTTTCTTACATATTGCTATTACCATCACAATCCACTCAATTATCCAAATCTGGAAAAAAAAAAAAAAAAAGTTATCCAAATCCGAAGCTGGGAGTTGCCTTTTGCAAGGACTTATAATGAGAAGACATTGATTCAAACTGTGCCTTCCCAAATCACTAACTTTGTAACTTCAGGCAAGTTGTATAATTTCTTTCTAAATTTTAATTTCCTCTTAAACATGGTGGATAATTATTCCTACTTCTTCCACTGGCTTATGTTGAGGATCAAATAAGATAATGTGAACTGAAGTTAATGTACCCATCTAACTCCTAACAAATGTGAGATGTTTCTTTTTATCTTTCATTTCCCACCATTTATACTACTTAAGGCATACAATCACTATTCTTTTAATTCTGTCAACTTTTATAACTGAAGACCATAAAGAATGGGGGCAAGTAAAGGGCAGAGTTAGAATCAATCCCTAAGTCATACATGGACAATGTTCATGTAAAATATTTTCCTTCAACAAAATGCTCCACTCTTAACAATATATTTGACCAACACCAAAATTGTTAGTCATGATTATTGTCATTGCAAGGAATAGAAGTTCAAAAGAGCTCAAGCAAAAATGATCATTTTTGGCACACATAATTGGGAAGGACACAGGATGGCTGAACTCAAAATCAAAGAAAGAAATGTGGAAAAACTATGAACTCAGAACAAATGTTTTCATAATCTCCATGGTCCATCTCTGATTTCTGCTTGTGTCATTATTAACAATGCATCTTCAAAGGAAAAACTCTCTGGTATTGTACATAGTAGATTTATTGACTCATTCAACAAATATTCACTGACTATCTGTTATCTATGTGGTACTATGCTTAAATGTTGTGAATAGCATGGTGTAGAAGACAGACACAATTTCTCTTCTAACAGATAGCTCTTTAGTGATGAAGAAACCAATACTTAATTGCAGTACAGTAAGAAATGCTTATGCTAGGGGAAGTCTTGGAATTTCAGGAACACATAGGAAAGACACCAAAATTAGCTTTGGAAGTCAGAAAATGATTCCAGGAGAAACACTGCCAACCTAAGATCAGAAATATGATTAAGAGTTAACCAGGTCAATATTAGCTAAAGACTAATTTTTTAATTGAATCCAATTTTATGTTCTTCAATCTGGAAATATATTGCTCATATTTTTAAAAATATTTTACTTATTTATTTGAAAAAGAGAGAAAGCAGAGTGTGAGGGAGAGCATGAGCATGGGATGGGATAGAGGGAGAGGGAGAAGCAGACTCCCCACTGAGCAGGGAGCCTGATGTAGGGCTCAATCCCAGGACCCTGGGATCATGACCTGAGCTGAAGGAAGACAGTTAATGGGCTGAGCCACCCAGGCACCCCTATTGCTCATATTTTTAATGTTTCCTGTGAAACTCCAAAAAGAAGAGATTTAAGCTATAAATATGACTAAACCTAAAAAAATTTAGACTCATATTAGCAAGAGGTCAAAGAACTGACTCACTATTTTCTAAGAAAAGGGAAAAATTTTTCAACTTATCTGCCATGATGATAAGTAATAATAATAAGCAAACATTTGATATTCCTTGTCCTCCTGAACATAGGTTCAATTTAAAAGAGATTAAGTTGGTAATGATGAGACATAAATTAGTTTAATGGGCTCATCTTTTAAACCATGTTGTGGGGGATGCCTGATTAGCATTAAACTGCTTTCCAAAAAATAAAATATCTTGTATTTCTTATTTAAAAACACATTTAAAGAAAAGGATATTTCTGAAAATCTCAACCCATGGGGAAAACATTTTTTATTTCCTTAGGAACTGCATGTATAGATTTTTGTTCAACCAAATTAAGTAATTCACTTATTCTCTTTTCACAGCATTCCCATCTTCTAGGTCAGAAAGGGGTTGAAATGTGAGAGAAAACAATTTTCAGAGAGAGCCTTGGAATTGAATAAGCTCTAGCTTATTCACTCCAGCTAAGGGAAGATTAGAAATTTGACAGACTTTGTTCATGACTAGAATGAAAACCCTATACAGAGGATTAACCTGATATAAGAGCAGTTTCATTAAACCAAGTAAGTACACGCTACTTGGTGAGAAAAGCAAAACCCAACTGCAATTTAACAAACTGAGCAAAGAATGTGGATGTTATATACTGAAACCATGAGAAATGGCTACATTCCCTCCTTATTAATGATATTATATCAACATCAGTTGATATGCAGTCTGTTAAATCTGTGAACTCCTGACATAAATTGGCTACTATATGTCAAGTATGGTGCTAGCTTAGTCATTAAAGTAATTATGTGAGAAATATTATTATCCCCATTTTTAGAATTAAGGTAATAGGGATACAGATACTTGCTCTGTTTTAAAAGAGAGTTAGCATCTCTGTTAAGATTCAATCTTATGTCTAAATCTAAAGATTTTTTCATTTTCCCTGCCATATATACAATAAAAAAGCAATTAGTGAATATATCATGTTTTAAATAATGATATTTTTCTATGAAGCACCTCTTCCTAAAAGTATTTTTTTTGTGAGTTATCTGAAGTAATATGTTTCATGGTATCTTGGCAGGTGGTCCCTTGCTAACACTCCTAGAATGGTTAAATTATATGACTCCTGCTATCACATTAAGTATATATAAATGGTACAAATCAGTATATGACTCATATATATATTACAAATTACTTCTTTTGTAGAAAATATTATTCCTGGGTTACCCAATTTGAATAAGCTCACCTCATCACAACTATTAGCTAACATCCTACCCCCAATAATTTTGAATATTAAATATAAGGATGGGATGCATTACTCTTTATGAGTGAGGCATTTATAGATTCCCAACTGGTCCAAAATTCTACTGTACTTGCTCTAAGTTTTTCTTCCTTCTAAACCCAAAAATGATGCATATGTAATGAGTATCTGTTGCAAACCCCTTTCTCAGAGATACAACACTTGCTCTAGGAAAACTCACATGTAATTTTTGACTTGGGCAGAAAAATCCCTTCAATCCACCTCTAAGGAATTGTTACTTCTCTGACAACTTCCAGGAAATTTACTTGTTACTGGCTGCCTTGACTTATATTTCAACCTTAGAAACCACATTACAAAAATGTTGGTGACAGGAGAAAACAGTTTATTTTATTTCTCTAAAACACGTGGTCTCCATATTTTATAGTTCCTTCTACCCCTTCCAGATGTCTTCACCTTCATGAATTTTTTTCTCACCCATACTGTCATTTTAATCTCTTTAGAGGCTCTTTTCATTTCACAGCCAGCCCTTCAGTGCCTTCCTTTTTACTCTCTTACATGTTGGTACACTTTTTGAAAAGAAAAGGAGAAACAAAGTAGTCTTTTCACACAAGCACACTTATAAAGATTTTATACAAAAAATTTGACAAATGAGCTTGACAACATAATAGCTATGACCAGAAAGATGTGGTGAACTTGAAGATCGTGTAATAGAAATTATTCAACCTAAGGAACAAAAGGAAAAAAGTTTTTTTAAATAAAATAAAAAGAGCTTTGGAACCTAAGTGACAACATCAAGGTGTCTTATATATTTCAGTTTAAGTTCCTGAAGAATATGACATAACAGTAAAGAAAAAAATATTTAAAATAGAGTGATCAAAGTATTTCCCCCAAGAATGAGGAAAAATATTAATTTGGGGAATCAAGAAAACTAGTGAATTACAAGGAGGGCAAATACAGAAAAATTATGCATAAGCACAGGATAGTAAAACTTCTGGAAAATAAAGATAAATAGAAAACCTTGAAAGCAGTCAAAGAAAAAGAATATGATATATAGAGAGAATAACTCAAATGAGCAGTGGCTTCTAATCAGAAACTATGAAGTACAGATGATGATGGGAAAAAATATCTTTGAAATACAGAGGGAATAAAATAGACACGCACAAAAAAAGCTTTTCAATTCCTAACTGTAGGGGCACCTGGGTGGCTCAGTTGGTTAAGCATCTGCTTTCAGCTCATGCCATGATCTCAGGATATTGGGATGGAGCCCTGTATTGGGCTCCCTGCTCATCAGGGAGTCTGCTTCTGCCTTCCCCTCTACCACTCCTCCCCACTTGTGCTCTCTCTCTCAAATAAATGAATAAAGAAATAAAATATTAAGAAAAATAAATTCCTAATTATATAGCCAATAAATATTATTTAAGAATAAAATAAAAATAAAGACATTTTCAAACAAACGTACATTAAGAAAATTTATTAGCAGTAGATCTTGGTTAAAGAAAGTACTAAAAATAGTTCTTCAGGTTGAAAGAAAAATTCTTAGAAAATATTAAATAACATGAAAATACATTACCCCTTTTAAAGCAAATATTATGTAATTGCTTCATGAGGCTTATAATATAAATAAATGTAATACATGTGACAATAACTACACAATAGATAACACTAGTAAATGGACTGACATATTGAAAGTTTTCCTCATTTCCTGTGAAGAAGCACAATAATAAATCTAAACAAACTGTTAAAATTTATGACATATATTTTATATTCCCCATAAAGCCAATAAATATCATGTATAGGAATGTAGTTAGAAATCCAATAGAAAAATTCAATTTACATCTTAAATACTTCACATCAGCCAGAAGATGTTAGAAAAGAAGATTCAGAGCAACAAAAAGCAGAGGGGGGAAACAGAAAGCAAAAAATAAAATGTTAGACCTAAATCCAAGCATTTCAATCATTATATTGAATAGTAATATACTAAACAGTCAAAATATAGGGCAGAGACTTTTCAGAAGGAAAAAAAAGGGGACAAACTCTACACTATCTACAAGAGAAACACTTTAAACATAAAGACACAGGTGAGCGCCTGGGTGGCTCAGTGGGTTAAAACCTCTGCCTTTGTCTCAGGTAATGATCCCAGGGTCCTGGGATCGAGAGAGCCCTCTTCCTCTCTGTCTCTATGCCTACTTGTGATTTTTGTCTGTCAAATAAATAAGTAAAATCTTAAAAAAAATAATAATAAAGACACAGACAACTTGAAACTAAACAAATCAAAAAATATATATACCATGCAAATAGTAAACAAGTAATTTTGACTATATTAATATGAGACAAAATAGACAAAACAAAGAGTATTAACAGAGACAAGTGAGGACATTTCATAATGGAAAAAGGTCAACTAATCAGTAATATGTAAGTATCATAAGTGTATTTTCAAGAAAGAAACTGGGAAGATGGAATATTTTACCATATTTGAGAGCTAGTGAGTCAGACTGTCATAGTTTTATGGATAAGAGCAGAAAAGGCATGGGTTTGGCTCAGAGACAAATGACACTTCATTCTCCACAGCAGTAAGAATAGCCAGAGTAACACTTTGTGCCATTTTCCTGAGCTCCCAGACTGAAGTCCCACAGAGTGAAATGATGAGGACCCAGTTTTGCCCATACAATGGGATGAATTATAGGAGAGAAACCCCAAGATTAAGCAACACTGATCTATTAGGCCCATTCTCCCCTCCAGAGATGGCACTTTCTTTATTTCCATGTAAGGTAAAAAAATAGGGTCCAGAGAAGGGAGGGAGACATCCCTATCTTTAATTTCTATAATGTAAATAAATCTGCTCTGGGGAAAGATATAGATATAGATATAGATATAGATATAGATATAGATATAGATCTTTATATCTTTATTCCTGGATTGTAATACATACATCTTTCCAATGCTGTCTGCTTACATAAACATTGTTGTAAAGATAGTCTGGAGCAAATTGGCTATTAATGCCTAAGTGTGCAGATATGAGAGAGACCCAGGGAGAATTGTCTCCCAATGATTCCATTCTGGTTTTGACAGTCTTGGCCTCTAACAAATTTTTTATTGTGCATATGTCTCTGTTATCCTTTCTGATGAACCCCACTAACAAAGGCTGAGATTATATCCATTTGGTGTGTTCCAATGCAGCATTTAATTAAAGCTATTTTCAGCAAGATTCCAGGTAGTACCATGTGGCAAACCTGCAGTATTGATCCAAGTTTCCAGGTGGTACCAAATGTCTCTATTCTAAACAGTTGAAGAGATCCAATAAATAATTAGATTATTTATCCAATACATTAGAATTCCAAGTAGCTTTCACCTTTATTTTCTCTAAAGACCCTTCCGCTTGGCAAGTAGCATTGACCCAGTTACAACAGGGTGTATTACCAACTGCACAGGCTCCACATTGGCCCACAAAGAAGGGTAATTCTGTCACCAGTATCAACGTTGGCCAGGAGTTGAGACTGAGTTGAGTGCCTTTCAGGGATAAGGGGCTGTCATTGATTAGTTGAGCCAAAGTCAAAGACAAATTCTGTATTACCTTTTCTAATTAAATGACTATTATAGGTAAAACTAACCACCAGGTACATAAATAACCAATTTATTATCCTTCTGGAACTCATTCATGTAACCTAAGATCACCTCATTTGTAGAGAGCTCTGCAGTCACCTGAGGGCTACATGACCTTTTGCTAAAGTCTCCTTAAACACTTGAAATTCTCTTATGACCATCTCTCAGGTACAAGTCACCATGTTTTCATAAGAATGACATGTTCAGGTATGGCCTCCACACAAGAAGTAAAACCCCAGGAGTGCAATGGTGCCCCTTGGAAGAAAATGTGGTTTACAATATCCAGGGCTCCCAAGGGAAGCTTCCATTCATTAAGGGCCACTGGTTGACAGTGTCTCCCATGTGGTCTGAACATGGCCTCCCATCTGTGCATCAAGTGCAAAGAGGAAAATCCAGAGCAAGAGTTAATTCAAACATGGGGGATGTTAGGGAAGAAATGACTAGAGATAAATATCAAATACTATTTTGAAAAAATCTGGGAGAAGTAAGTACCATAATAAACTCCAAAATGAAAAAAAAAAATGATACAAAAGCAGGGGTAGTTCAATATCCACAAATTACTCAGTGTGATACATCACACTAATAAAAGAAAGGGTAATAACCATATGATCCTCTTAATAGATGCAGAAAAAGCAATTGACAAAACACAGCATCCATTCTTGATAAAAACCCTCAACAAAGTAGGAATAGAAGGAACATACCTCAACATCATAAAAGCCATATATGAAAGACCCACAGCTAACATTATCCTCAATGGGGGAAAACTGAGAATTTTCCCCTAATGTCAGGAACACACCAGCTATATCCACTCTTACCAGTTCAGTGCAGTACTGGTATGTGTGTTCAACACAGTACTGGAAATCCTGGCCTCAACAATCAGACAACAAAAAGGAATAAAAGGCATCCAAATCAACAAGGAAGAAGTTAAACTTTTGTTATTTATAGATGACACGATACTCTATGTAGAACCCCCCCAAAAAACATCAAAAATTGCTAGAACTGATATATGAATTCAGCAAAGTCACAGGACATAAAATCAATGTACAGAAATCTGTTACATTTCTATACACCAATAATGAAGCAGCAGAAAGAGAAATCAAGAAACTATCCCATTCACAATTGCATCAAAACCCACAAGATGTCTGGGAAATAAACCTAACCAAAGATGTGAAAAATCTCACACCTGTCAGAATGGCTAAAATCAAAACCATAAGAAACAAGTGTTGGTGAGGATGTGGAGAAAAATGAACCTTTTTGCACTGCTGATAAGAATGCAAACTGGTGCAGATATTGTGGAAAATAGTATGGAGTTTCCTCAAAAAATTAAAAATAAAACTACCTTATGATCTAGTAATTGCAGTACTGGGTATTTACCCAAAGAATACAAAAACATTAATTCAAAGGGATATAAGAACCCCTATGTTTATAGCAGCATTATTTACAACAGCCAAATTATAGAAACAGCTCAAGTATCCATTGATAGATGAATGGCTAAAGATGTAATATCTATGCTCAATGAAATATTAGTCATAAAAAAAGAATAAAATCTTGCCTTTGCAATGACATGGATGGAGGTAGAGAGTACAATGCTAAGCGAAATAAGACAGTCAGAGAAAGACAAATACCATATAATCTTACTTATATTTGGAGTTTAAGAAAAAACAAATGAGCAATGGAAAAAAAAAAAAAAGAGTGACAAACCAAGAAATAGGCTCTAAACTACAGAGAACGTATTGATGGTTACCACAGAAGAGGTGGGTGGGAGGATGGGGAAAATAGGGGATGGGGGATAAAAAGTATATTTACCATGATGAAAAAATTTAAATTAAATTTTAAAAATCCCTGGAAGTTTGAAAACATAATGGTGTAGAATAAGTAGATGTATATTGAATTTTCAGTACTTTTAAAAAATGTCCTGAGAATATTTACAAAAATTGATAACAGAATTTCACAAAATATATTTAAATAACATTCAAGAAATTTTTTATTGCTCAAGGTACATTCTTCTAAAAAATAAAGACTTAGAATCAACATTTTTAAAGTCCCAATTATAGTTAATGTTAAGTATATATATATATATATACATATATATGTATATATATATATAGTATAATTT